>NC_081182.1:193299760-193665334 GCF_029867415.1 Vicia villosa | reverse complement strand
GTTTAATCGTATTAATATGTCTGGCTAAAATACTAAAGGGGTCGGTATGTAAAGTAAGTTAACCGTAGGGATCCGAAATAAATTGGCTTAAATTAGGTTTTATTAATTATCACTTATTTTTGGTTTATATGTCTAGTTTAATTAGTAAGTCTTAAAACCAATAGAGCGAAAGTTTGAGGGATTAGGACGGTCAAAGGTTAAAACCAATAGAGCGAAAGTTTGAGGTCTTTAACTGGATAGTAGACATAGGACATTAGTTTTAAGGATGGCGAAAGCGTATTAAAACTAATTGGAACTTATTTATTTTCAAAAATTGTTTTTACACTCGAGCGGGATGGCGAAAGCGTACGTTAGGGGTATTAGCATGTTCCGAGTCAATAGAGCGAAAGTTTGAGATTAGGAGATTTAAATAGATAACAACCTCGTAAAATAGGCATTTTATTAATTACATTGTTTTCAAAAAGCTCTTCTAAAATCTAATGGGATGGCGAAAGCGTACATTAGGATTAGGATAGTAGTCTGAATCAACAGAGCGAAAGTTTGAGACGAGGATTTTTAATCAATTGGAATTAGTAAAGATTTTTAATTTAATTATGTAAAAGCCAATGAACCTTCGGATTACCTTTAGTTAAACGAAATACATACTGACACCTGTCTTTCATTATTATTCTTTATTTTCTCACAATCACTTTCCCTTAGGAACAATCGAAAATTTTAGTACTCCTAGCTTTACATAGTAACCTTAGATAACGGTAGATCGATTCATAGTCCCTGTGGATTCGATATCTTTTAAAACTACACGACACGACTGTGCACTTGCAGTTATCAGATTTATAGAAACGTAAAGTCGCGATCATATAAAAGAAAAAAAAGAGTGGGTCTTATACTCTCTAATATTCGAGAGGCCCCTGTTTTATTTTCATAAAACAGGGTGGATGGTTTTGAAAATGAATTGATTACTGTTGTTTTAAAAACTGTTTGGAAGTAATTTGGAAAAAGTTTTCTGTTTAAAAAACTGTACAAAGAAAAAGAAAAGGGACTTATACTCTCTAATATTCGAGAGGCCCCACATCATTTTGAAAATCAATTGATCAATTAAAAAGATTTAATCAATAGTTTCAAAAAGAAATGGTTTATTGTCTTTGAAATGAATCGTGATCGCTTGTTTTAAAATGATTTTAATTTTGAAAGGAGTCAAATTAATCAAGATAAACAAAAAGATTGTCTTCAATTAACACTTAGATGATTAGGGTTTATTCAAAAAATATTTACAAGTGATTAGGTTAAAAATTAAATGAAAAAAAACAATATTTAAAGTATTAAAAATACTTTAAAATAAGTCATTTTAAACCTATTTAAAAATGTATCAAATAAATATTTTTTGATGATTTTTTTTGATATTCTTAAAATATATATATTAAATGAATAGTGTTTAAAAAATGAAGCAAAAATGAATTGATTTGGTTAGTTAAATGATTAATTAAAGTCGTGAAGAAAAATGAAAGAAAATAGGTGCTAAAAAATTGGTTTTGTCTCCACAAGGGTTTGAACCCACGCACCCACGCTTGCTAACCAAAACATGGACCAACTGAGCCACGCTTGTGGCTTGTTTATAATACGCTTCCAATGCATTATATTTTAAAACAAATATTTGAATTCTTGAACAAAAAAATGGCGCCAAGAACACATCCCTAACTTGATTTTGAATTTTCTGAAAACTGAGTTGTTTTGATCAATCAAAGGGTCTATCTCACTCGGTTTTTCACGAGGAACATGATGGTGCCCTCATAATTCATTTATTTTCACTCTAAGGGGGTTAATTTTGTGATGAACATGAAGAACCCTAAAACTGAAATTCAATGTGAAATCGTGTATGATCATGATATGATGCAATTGATTGAGGGTTATTATTCAATGATAGTGCAGAAACAAGATGGTAACTCAGTTTTTCATTTATGATGCATGTATGATAGAGTTTGAAGTTCATGAGTACTTACCTCAAAAACGACCAAGCTGGAGATTGAATTTTGCAAAGGAGGTGTTCCAGTTGTTGTTTCTTGATCTGGACAACATCAATGGACCTTATGGAACATGTTTGAATGCTTGGAACAGTTTGAATTCACTTGAGCAAGGCCATGGAACCCGATCTGCAGAAGCTTCAAGTATGGATCGAGCTTGATGATTATGAGGTTACAGGTTGATGGTGAGTGTTTGGATAGTTCATATGAAGTATATGGATGGTGTTTGAAGTGTTAGTTTGGACAGAAATAGCCTGGAATTGATTTTGGCATGATAAGGCTTATTATGTGCATATATGGAAGTGAGGTGGTGATTTTGAGATTTGAGGTGTTTTGGGGTGTGTGAATGGATCAAACACATCCCATATGATGTTTGTGGCTTGTGAGAAGCATCACTTTGCTCAGAACTTGCAAGGTTTAGAGGTTGAGTTTTCTACCTCTTTGAAAACTATGAAACTTGTAATTCAAGAAAGAAAGAGAAAACCTATGCTTTGTGAGGTTTTGGTGTGAATTGAAGAGTGGAAATGACCTCTATTTATAGGCCAAGAGTTCTGAACTCAGAACTTTGCAACTTGCTTCAAGAAGTGATGATTTGGCATTTGGAGATAGAAAGGAATCTTACCATTTAATGCATATGGTTAAAGTAACTAAACCATGGTTATTTTGGCCAAGCTTCTTATCTCTTTCCATTCTGATCTCAAATCAGAAAATATCATTCAATCATTGCTTTGGTGTGTCATTGCTTGAATTATAGGCCATATAGTATTGAACTTAGTGAAAATGGCTTGTAATTTCATGCATAATGACCTCTAATTGCAAAATTCAAAACCATGGCTACACTCCATATTTTTTCATGCTCTTGGACATTTTGGAAAGCTCATGTTACACACTTCAAAACCCTAGTTGAAAGTTTCTTCAAGACCTTTAAGGAAATGGGTGAAAAAGATCCATGAACTTTGAAGAAAATGAAGTTTTAAGTGAAATTTTCAAAAAGTACCAACTTTGAAGCTCCATATCTCTTAAATGGTTGATCTTATGGAAAAAATTTATATGTGTCAAAGTTGTTTATTGGATCAAAATCTACAACTTTCATGTTGGAAGTTTTTTTCAGTTTGTAGGTGAAATTTTGAGTTATTCCCTTCCAAAGTTTGGAAAAAACCATGAAAAACACTTAGAAAAATTTTCTGAGTATGAAAGTCAAACTTTTGACTTTTTGATTCTTGATTGATTTTCTTGATGATTCATATATCATATATTGATGATTCAAAACTTCAAAAGTCATGGTTGACCAAAATTCCCCAAAAGTCAATGGTGATCTTGTACAGTTGACTTTCTCAGACGAATCGCGTTTTTGGAGATTTCAAGTGAACCAAGATATCCTCTTCAAAGTAATGGTATGAATGGATAATATTGATGCATTAGAGGATATTGAACCATAGTTTGAGTTGTGGCCCCATGTCCTGATTAAAAAGTCAGTTGTTCAGATGAATTAGGTCAAAAACCCTAATTGTCAACCAGATGAAATTGATGACTGTGGATCTTGAATTGAGATGTAATTTCCATTGGATATTGTCATAGGGATTATTTGAGGATGATTGAAACCTTTGATTGACTTCCTGGGGATTTTTAGGGTTTCCCAAATGTGATCCCTGATTTCAGTCCCTGATAGTTCAAAACCCTGATCTGAGGATTTGTCTGATCAATCTTTGTGTAAGAGATGTCTTGAGCTAATGGATTAGGTCAAAATGATGTACTTGGGGTATTGAGGTCATGTCCCAAGTCATTAGGTCAAATCCTGAGCAAAAGTCAAGAGTATGCTATCTTCAGTCAAAACCCTAATTCAGTCGATTCAGAGCCTTTGAGCTTGCTGAAATGAATCTCTGAGGACCAAATGTTGATTGTTGATGAAGATGATTCATTTGAGATGAAGGGAGAACAAAACCCTAATTGATTATTGCTTGTACTGATGAGTGATTTCCTGATTAAATCCTGCTGAGTCACAAGTAGCAAACACAAACTATGCAATTTGTTAGAGATGCAAATGATGCATATGCAAATGATATGAGGTGATATCTTAGGTCAAAAATTGGGGTATGACATTAAGGAAGTCTGAACTAGATTAAAACTTGTGAACCATATGATTGATGGAAAGATATAACGTGGACAGTGACTTAAGATGGATTATCAGAGTTGTGCAGCGGATGTGTAAGGTGGCGCAATTGCTATGCGTGTGTGTTTGTTAGAGGTGAAGAACTAGGTATCGGAAGCCTAGGGGAATGATATGTTTGTATCTGCATGTATGATTTGGTGGGCTGTTAAGATGAGAACGAGGTATCAGAAAGATGGTATTTTTGTCGAGTTTATAACGATAATACTAGAGTTGTTAGCTGATGGTGGAGTTGGGTGTATTCATCGAAGTAATCTTGTTAAGTTGACGCTATAGTAATTTGGTTTCTGTTGTCGTTATGTTGTTGTTAGACTCTGTAAGTAAGAAGTGATATTTTGTACTATGAATGAGTTGAGTATGCTGACTATGTTGACGTCACTATAAGAGTCATATGACGAGGCGAAGATAGAGCTGTTGGTGTTGGTTAAAGATTGACATGTATAATTAAGGGAATGAAAGTACGTGTGTGTTCTAGTGTTGAGAATGATGTTATTACGATAATGGTGTGGTGTTGAACACCCAAGTATGAAGATTATGATTGTTACTACCTTAAGGATCATATGTCAAGGTATTGTTAAGCGGTGATGACTTTGTTGCTAAGCTAATGAAGTGAGATTGTATCTCCATGTATAAGCGAGTTAAGGTTGTTGCTACTATAAGTATTGATAAGCAGGTAGGTTCCTGAGGTGGTTGGTAAGTTGTTAACGAGCATGTCTTTGAGATGTCGAATAATTAACACGGGATTTAAGTTAGATTGAGTTGTTTTGATAGTCGAAGTGTTGTCAAATGCAACTGAGGATCGGAGAGTTGGAAGCGAAGTTGAGGACGGTTATGTCGGATGGATTTTCGAGGACGAAAATATTCTAAGTGAGGGAGAGTTGTAACGCCCCGAATTTAATTAATTATTTAATTAAATTGATCGAGGATTTATTCATTGGAATTAGTTGAAGTCGAGATTTATCGGTATTATTCTAAAGGCGTAATTTGGATTAATATGTTGATTTGAGCAGTTAAGGTATGGTCAGATTAATTAGTCGGATTAGTCAGAGAAGTACAATTGTGAGTTAGTATTGTTAAAGTTATGGATCGATGGTAAATGTGGAATATTATTGGAAATAATATTAGGTTATGTTGTGTGGTTAATTACTTATATGTGGTATTTGGCTTAATTGAGAAATTAAAAAGAGATTATGAATTGGGCCTAAGTGAAAAGAATATAACATAATGGATGGGTTATGGGTTAAGCCCATTATTGAGAAAAGATAGTAAGAGTTAGGATTTTAGAGATTAAACCTCATAACTCATTTTGTGGAAAAGAAGAGAAAGAAGAGAAAGAAGAGAGGAAGAGAAGAAAGCTATGGCATGAAGAGAGGGATGACTCCATTGAAGGAAGTGAAGCTTTTGCTAAGGTAAGGGTGGGGTTCTTACTTTCTAAGGGTTGGCATGATGATGTATATGGTGGGTTAGATTGTATGTGATTCTCCATGGAAGATATGTGTAGAGATGTTAGGGTTTATGAACAAATGTGTAAATTTATGATTTGAAATGTGTTTTAATTGATGTTTGATGATGTTATGATGTTAGAGGATCCATAATAGGTGTTATAATTGTGTTTATAACATGTATCCTATTGTTGTTCGTGATGGTTGGTGCTTTCCAACTTGATTGGGTTAAGTTTAGGGGTTTTGGGATGGGTTTCGTATGCTGTTTTCTGTGTTTTGGGGGTTTCTGAAATCGCCAGTTCGCGCGAAGTGTAAGCAATGAGTTGTACACTGTAGTTAGTTACTAGGTAAGTATATAATTAAAAGCAAAAAAGTTAAAATGTGGGGTATTATGTAAGTTCAACGGTTTAGTTTGGTTTGGGCCGGTTTCAACATGTAAACCGCAAATCAAAACGAACCGCACGGTTTTGCCACAAAATGATCCAAACTCATCCGAAACAAATGCGGTTTTTGCGGTTTTCGATCTGATTTGGTTCGATTTGCGGTTTTTTATTGGGTTATGTAATACGGTGGCAGAATTGACTTTTTAAAAATGTTGCGGATAGCAAGAGTCGCCACCGACTTTTATTTTATCCAATATATAGAAAGGCTAAAAGAACAAAAAAAAACCTTTTTAAATGACTTTGAGTTCGGGGGGTAAGTTATACAAAGAGAAGGTGTAAGCACCCTTTGTATCCATGGTTATCTGTAACACCCTTCTAAACCCCACGGAAATTAAATAAATAAATCAGAGTAACATGCACAAGGGCGTCACAATTCATAATAAAATAAACACCATCTGTCATATGTCATGCATTCATTGAGAAACACTTAAATCATAACTCATAATTCCAGATCTCGTGTTTACACAGCGGAATAGATCATCAACTAGCATCACGTCATCGATACTTTAATCCTCACAATAAATCAAATAAAACAGAGTTATTATCATAAACTTAAAAACACGTGTTCCCCAGTGTTACATCTATCAGAGCACGACACCCAACGCTAACACACGTATTGACTCATGAGCTAATCCTCACCAAGTCGAAGCCGCTATCCTCAATCTGAAAAATATAGTGTAAGTGTGAGTCTCATTCGCAATTAACAAATATTATTGCATTATAAATGACAACACATCAATAGTTATATCATTCACCCAATCCATCTATATCAAGATAGTCCACCATCACACAAACACACATTACCAATCATAATAAATGAAGTACATTCAATCATATTATCAAATTCATGCATATGGATGCAACTGACTCTATGCATGTGGTACCAAACATCATCAATGGGAATAACCCACCTACCGATCTAACATCGTCTAGATACGGCCCTGCCAACACAAATTCCACACAATGGGAATTATGCCCTTCACTGAATCCTCTCATCATTAGGATTCAGCCCTCATCAAATGAGTATGAAATGAATGCAACATACACAACATGCTTATATCATCATCATCATCATCATCATAAGCATGTTCACATGTATATCAGCAATCATTCAATATAATTCAAATCATTATTAAACACAATATTACATCGCAAGGTTCATCATCATCAAACAACACTCAAAACAGGCCTACAGATCAAAAGTTACGCATCATTGAACTTTCGAAGAAAAATCACAAAACATAAAATTTTAACACATAGCGGACATACGCGTATCACCTAGCCCATACGCGTATCTCCCTTCATCATACGCGTTTCACCAGAATAAAATTTTCCCAGAAAGCATCTCATACGCGTATCAGCCTCTTCATACACGTATCATCAGAACTAAAATCCTCTTTAAAATTTCTCATACGCGTATGGCCACTCTCACACGCTCCTCATACGCAAATCACTAGCACTTGGCCTTTGGGACGGAGCAGTTGCGTATCATACGCGTATTGCCCATGGGGATTGCCACGTAATTGGTTCAGTCTTCGATCTTTAAACCTCGTAGGTAAAGTCTCAACCATCAAGTTGTCTTTCACCTGTATATCATCTACTTGGATCACATGGGACGGATCTGAAATGTATTTCCTCAACTGAGACACATGAATACATCATGCAAATTTGCAAGCATCGGCGGTAAAGCAATACGATAGGCCACTTCTCCTACTTTTCAGAAATTTGGAACGAACCAATAAAACGCGGTGTCAACTTCTTTGACTTCAATGCCCGACCAATACTTGTCATTGGAGTAACCCTCATAAACACATGGTCTCCTTCTTGAAACTCAAGTGTTTTCATCCTCTTGTCATGATAACTCTTTTGTCGACTCTGAGAAGCCTTCATCTTTTCTTGTATCATCCTAATCTTTTCTGTAGTCTGTTGCACAATTTTTGGCCCGACCACAACATTCTCACCAGATTCATACCAACATAACAGTGTTCGACATCTTCTACCATACAAAGCCTCAAACGGAGCCATACCAATAATCGAATGATAGCTATTGTTGTAGGTAAACTCAACCAAAGGCAGATAACTATCTCAAGCACCTCCTTTTTCCAACACACAAGCTTGTAACAAATCTTCCAACGATTGAATCGTCCTCTCAGTCTGTCCATCCATCTGTGGATGAAATGCAGAACTCAATCTCAACTTATTACCCAAAGCCTTATGCAAACCTTCCCAAAATTTAGACGTAAATCTCGGATCTCTGTCTGACACGATGCTCGAAGGAATACCATGTAAACTAACTATCTTCTCAATATACAACTGAGCCAGCTTCTCCATTGGATAATCCATTCTTACTGGTATAAAGTGTGCAGACTTCGTAAACCTGTCCACAACGACCCAGATAGCTTCACAATTCTTAACACTTCTCGGCAATCCAGAAACAAAATCCATTGATATACTATCCCACTTCCACTCAGGAATAAACATCGGTTGCATAAACCCAGATGGCTTCTGATGCTCAATATTTGACTTCTGACACGTCAAACAAGAATACACAAACTCAACAATTTCTTTCTTCATTCCCGGTCACCAAAACATCTTTTTCAAATCATGATACATCTTGGTAGCACCAGGATGAATACTTAAACTACTACGGTGTCCTTCTTCCAGAATACTCTTTCGAAGCTCAGCAGCATTGGGAACACAAACTCGAATACCAAACCTCGATATACCATTCTCGTCGATTCTGAATTCAACGCCTTTACCTTAGTTAATCAAAGTCATCTTATCGATTAACTCAACATCAGCTTTCTGACCTTCCCTAATCTCTTCAAGAATACCGCTAGTCAGTTTTAGCATACCCAACTTAACACTCTTAGGAGTATCTTCACACACCAAACTCAAGTCTCTGAATTGTTCAATTAAATCCAATTCCTTCACCATTAGCATAGACATGTGCAAAGACTTCCTACTCAACGCATCAGCAACAACGTTTGCCTTACCAGGATGGTAATTCAAACCAAAATCATAATCCTTAAGAAATTCCAACCACCTCCTCTGTCTCATACTAAGCTCTTTCTGATCAAAGAGATACTTCAGGCTCTTATGATCACTGAACACCTCGAACTATACAAGTAGTGTCACCACAACTTCAAAACAAAGACTACAGCCCCTAACTCTAAATCATGAGTCGGATAATTCTTTTCATGCACTTTGAGTTGCCTCGACGCATAAGCGACCACTTGTTGATTCTGCATCAATACACCACCTAAACCCATATAATATCTCTCGAGAGTTCTTGTGTTCAGAACTTGTTGATTTTTTTATTGATTTGGTGCCTGTTATTAATAGATGAAACAACAAAGAAAGATAAGATATTATGCTAAAAATCTTATCAAAGAAGTCAAATATGAAGAGCTACATAACAGAGACGAGGAAATAATCAAAACGCAAAAGATAGCTCCTACCGTTGCTTCACTTGTTGTTTTCAAAGGGCTAAAATTTGTCTTAGTTTTGAAATTGATCTAAATTACAACATAATAGTTAAAACTACAATGCTTCAAAACTATTTATTATGGGTGGCTTTATTAATATTATTGGGAGGGAGAGTATAATAAGATAATTCTTTGCTTAAGTTGCATATATATCATGGGATTTACCGATGTAGAAAACTTATATACACTTTTGTAATGTTTTGTATTTTTGTTTCATTGCTGAAAAAATAGAAAAAAATGACTAATATTTGTTATTGATGTATAAAATAAAATAAAAGTTAATTTAAATATCTAAACAAAAAAATTTATATTTTTATTATCCACTATTTTAAAAAAAATCTACAAAATTATAACTTATAGATAAATATTCAATTTTATTAATTATTGTGAGTAAAAAAGATTTTTCAAGTATAAATGTGTCATTAAAATTGTAAGCATTTAATGACATTAAATTTATATGCTAATATAAACAATAGACATAAAATAAGAAGTGTAAAAAAGGAAAAGCAATCGATAAAAAAATGGATTAAAATGTGAAACCACAATAAATGCTATTAAAAATTAAATATATGGTAAATTAAAGAAATTATTTTAGAGTTTAAAGGTAGTAGAGTGACATGTAAACTAATTTTACACATACAACCAATCAAAATACTTACACTTGCCATGTCATATTAGTTTTTTAAAATTAAAATTGTATTTTAATTGAATACATAGTTGTGATTGGGCTTTGACTAATATGCCTAAGGATTTTTCTTATGCACCATGCATAAGCCTATATAAGCCATTGGATCATGTTTTTAATCTAGTATTGAGTATTGAGTGGTGATTATTGAGTATTGAGTAATAATAATTGATGTCTAGAATTTGATCTAAGGCTCTATAATAATCTATGCATGGTGCATAGATTTTTATCTATGCACGGTAACTGCACCCGTTGTGATTGGTTGACAGTGTAAAAAAATTTTACACTGTTAGTGCATATCCCTTTTCTCATTATTTTATATTACTTTTATTTACAGTAGTTTTAATTAATATATGATCTTATTTATAGGTTTTTAAATGAATTAATTCACTTATCTTTGAACATTATTATAATTTATTTTAAATAAAATTAAAATCTTTATTATAAAAATTACATTCCCATATTAAATTTTATTTTTTTGAGATTATAATGTAGGGAATTGGATCTCAACGATGATGCTTTCTACTATATGTTTGCTGCTTAATAATAATAATAATGAATGAATTATTTAGATTGGATAATAAATTTTATAAAAAATTTAAAATCAACCTTAATTAATTTTAAACTTAATTCTTTTATTTATTTTAAAAATTAATAATTAATATTGGTATATAAAAAATATATTTGCATAAATTTATATTTGTTAACACATATAAAAAATAAAAATAAAAATATTTTAAATAATGTATGAATTGAAACATTGGCAAAACGTTTGTATTTATGTTACTAATATTAATTTATACAATTAAAATAATATTTTTAACTACTATGTTATCAGTGGATATTTATAAAATTAAATGATTGCGTAAATATTTTTATAAATAATGTAAAAAAAATTAATATTTACCTATGGAAAAATATACGATTGATCCAAATATTTGTATATATAGAAAAACTATATTTATATTTGTGATCCAAACATAAATAAAAATATGTTTTTCTTTTGAAAATAATAAATTTTTTTGGTTAAATAATTTCGTCTTTCTATTTTTTCATCCTTATTAATTTTAGAAACATATGTGCGTAACACCAGTACCCGTACGAATGCACGGGTATCCATACTAAAATTCATACGAACCCACATTTTATTACATTTGTTGTACAATTAAAAAAAATAAAAGTAAATATATTTTAAATATTATATGAATCCAAACACGGGAAAACTGTATTTATTTACGTTACTAATATTTATTTATACAGTTAAATTAATATTTTCAAATACTAGGTTATTAGTTGATATTTATAAAATTAAATGATTGCGTAAATATTTTTATAAATAATGTCAAAAAAAATTGAATATTTACATATGGGAAAATATACTGCTGATTCAAATATTTATATATCTGATATTGGATAGTATTTTTTTTGGTATAACAAAAAAATTTAAGCTGGAACTACAGCCATCGGAAAGCAACGACATTAGTTTCTACATATGTGCATAATGGATATCTTTATCCTAAGCATATTGTATTCTTCGTTTTAAACGGATGATCTCATTTCTGCGAAACATGTTTTAAAGCATGTACGAGTGTTTTTTGTTTGCAACTCTAAGAAAGAAAGGGTTGTGGATGATCGCAGTGAAGCCGACTCTTCAGCCGTTGAAAACTATTGCACTTGGAGGCAGGAAGTGAAGGATCCGAAGACTTTTAAGAGAAATATTCGGGTAAGTTAGTTGTTACTATAATATCTAAGCTACATATTAGAAGTTATATATTATTATATAATCTCATGTTGTTTGATATGCAAATGTACAACAAATACCTAAACATGTGATAACGACATGCGACTTAGCGGGAATCGTTTGCATACTGCTCTTTCACTCTGACATCGACAATTATTATAACGGTGTAGTTCACACATACGTGAGGAACAACTATGTCGAGAAGTATGTATGCCACGATTGGTATGAACTTACAAAGAAAAGACGGTCCGAGAAAGGAGGTATTGTGGAATTTAGGATCAGGTTACCTCCACGTGTCCACGTGTCCGTCTTGAACGGTTGACATGCTAAGATGTTTTTTTGGGTCTGTTAGAAGTTTGTATGGTAGTGTTCATGAAGAATGTTCAATGTGTTTGGTTGAAGTTAGTTCAAATAATATTGTTGTCCTTTTTGGTTCTCTGTTTTTCTAGCAACAAATTGACGAAATTGTTATGATCCATTTTGTTTTGATGCGTAAGTTTGAGATGTTGAATTAAATTAATGCTACATTAACTTATTATAACCTAATGTTAGTAGAATTATGATTAAATTAGGATGTTTGACAATAGTGCTACATTAATTTATTAAAATTGGTAACCTTTGATGTTTTTACAAACATTTTTTTAATTTTTCTTATTTAATTTTTATTATTTACATTTTTTCTAAATTCAAATTATATATGTCTTATTAACTGATTTTTATATAATAGATTTATTTTTAAATTTGTTTTATTATTACATATTAATATATACTTTTAAATAGTATCCTTACTATTATTTAGGATTATTTTAAATATAAAATTAATTTTTGAATCAAATACGCGTAACATAGCGGTACACGTGCGAAGACACGGGTATGCCACTAGTTTAAAATTAAAATATTTACACATAACAAAAAAATTGTTAACATTGTTATAATAATAGTAACTCATGATTTTTATTTCTGCAGAAAAATTAAACATAAATAAAATTTATACTAAAATAAAACCAAAGTATAGAACTTGGAAAAATAAGTGAAAAACTCCCACTAATCTAAGGCAGTTTGAAAACTAAGATTCATATTAGCAATATGCCGGTGAAATGTCTTTGGTGTCAAACCTTTAATTAAAGGATCAACTAGCATTAAGTCTGTGCCCGAAAAAATGGAGGTGTTTGGGTGGAGAACAATTATGAACAAAATAGCAACAAAGGATCAATTAAGGAAGAGGGGAATAGCTTTGAATATTATTCATCCGGATTGTGTATTTTATTCGACGGTGGAGGAAAATCTCGCGCATCTTTTAGGCTGCTGTACTATTTTGTCGGCTATTTGGCGAAAGATAGTCGAGTGGTTGGGATTGCTAAAGGAGTCGTCTTTGGCAGAATTCCAAAATTTATTTTTCCACTTTGACAAGGTGAAAAGTAATTCTAAAAGAGAGATTGTGGCTGTTGTTTGGTTATCAACGGTATGGAGTATTTGGTGGATGCGTAATGCGATCATCTTTAAGGGAGAGGCTTTTAGCTTCGATGATTGCATCTCTAAGATAGTCGGTGACGTGTGGGTGTGGTTGAACTCTTCTGGAAAAATCAAAGATTGTTGTTACTTCTATTGTTGGAGTATTTTCCCGCTGTGGTGCTTTACGTAGTAGTCTTGTGTTGTTGTTGCTAGGGCCTGTTGTCGCCAAATATGCTTCATTTTGTAGCTTGGTCTGCGTGGCTTTTCTGTCTCGTTGTGTCAGTAGTTTGTCTTTGTTTTTGTCGTGGTTGTTCTCTTTGTTGGCTGGGCGTGGGACGGTGGTGTCGTTACTGTTAGTCGGGGTGTTGTTGGCTATGTTTTCCTTTTCCCTAGTGGCTGCTGGTTTTTTCTTGTATGGGAGTGTTTTCATGTTTGTTTTACCTCTGCCTACAGTGTGTTAGCAGAGTTTTCTTATTGTTTATAGATGTCTTAGGCTTTGTCCTTAGTCTTGGCTCTTGTTGCTTCCGTATGTTCGAAGATTGGGAGTCCCGAATTTTGTAAATTGGCGGAGTATCCCTTATACTCCCGTTATATATCATTGCCTATTAAAAATATATATATTCTATCAAAATTTTCTTCTCATGAACTCTTTCTTTCACAACATTGATATAAATAAACTTTGATTTTGTAGAACTCATATTGTTGTCGGAGTAGAGCAGAGTTTCATTATTCTCACTATCTTAGGGATAAGTTTAAGGGTATGACACCCTCCATTTTTTAAAATATTCTAATTATATCTTTTTTATTTATTACTTTTTTTTAAATCGAAAATTTTTGTATCCCTAAACCAGTGTACTGCAGAATGTCACTTAAAAAATTGCCGTACATAGTTTCTCTTTGTTAAATAACTTACAATGAATTTTTTGATATTATAATTTTTTATTAAATTCTTGTTCATTGAATAACTTGCCATAAGTCTTTCACTATTATAATTTTTTAATCAAATTTGTGTTTAGTGGATAACTTGTTACAAGTTTTCTAATCTTTTTTTCATTTCGCAATGACATAATGGACAACGATTTGAAAATCGTCGCAAAAAGTAAAGCGACCATTTTACTTTAGTCCATAATTTTAGAAAATTTCTTTAGCCACCTCCCTATGAGGGTCACCCCCAGCGAAAATCCGAAAATACCCCTGCTTCGGAAATGAACTTCCGAAGCGCTTTTTTTTTTTTTAAAAATATCCATAATTCGGAAGTGCATCTCCGAAAACACCTCATGGGGGATGTCTTCGAAGATGAACTTCCGAAAACACCTCATGGGGGTGAATTCGGATGTTCATTTCCGAATTATGCAGAAACTGTGTTTTTTTTTTATGTTTTTTCTTAAACAGTCTCGCATTTTAATTAAACGCAAACGGCAAATAAAATAAGCGACATATAAACAGAAAATACTAATATGATAAATAAAATCCAAAAACACTGTGCGAAAGATACAATCCGAAATCAAAACAAAACAAAACACGTCAAACAAAACAAAAACACGTTATTCTGCCCGACGAGCGTTACAAAATACACATCAAACAAAACAAAAACACATTATTCTGCCCGACGAGCGAACTCCTCCAAATGAAGATACTGATACCAATCCTCATCCCACTCAGTCTCAGAACCATCAGCATCAACCACGACTCTCACGCCAGATAGTTGAGCTTGAGCATCCGGGCCCCGGGCCCTTGGGAACGAGAAGTAGAGCCGGTCGAAACCTTCTTCTTCTCCTTCACCTCATTCACTCCGCGAGAGCACGAAGTAGAGCCGGTCGAAACCTTCTTCTTCTCCTTCACCTCCTTTTTTCCCTTAGCGCCACCCATTCCTGCGTAAAAATGAAGAAAGAAAGGTCCATGAGACCTCCTTTTATAAAAGAAGAAAGGGGACAAAAACGCTTGGGAAACGGACAAGTCGTTAAAGAACAAAGGAGGTGAAGCAGAACGCATGCACACAAACTTCAAAGAAACAGGCACAATAAACAAAAGCGTTAAAAATAAAGTACTTGCAAATTAAAACGGACACTCCCTACCCTGTGTAGCCGACGCAGTCTGGGTCTCTCTACCCTGTCTGATGCGTGCTGGTTGGTTGCCTGACATGTTCCTGTAAACAATTGAAATCGATTAATATGCGAGACAAAATAAAAAACTAAAAAATTTGAACTTCTGATACAATTCGGAAGTTCATTTCCGAAAACTGGGATGGAGGTGTTTTCAGAAATGAACTTCCGAAACATCCCTGCGATGGAGTTTTCTGAAACTTCCATGGCAGACCCCAAAATAAAACATAAAACCAATTCAAAAAGCTTCTAAACAACCTAAATACTACTAACAACCAGTCCATATATCATTTATGCAATTGAAACCCTAAATAACATGCATTTGAATAATGAATCTAACAAATTTAAAACTTACAAATTGAGTGATTTGTGGGCTTTTGAATGTTGTATAGCAATGTGATTGGAGCCTTGATGCAGCCTTGGAAGTGTGTTTGCACAAATTTTCGCCTTTGCTTGTTTTTGATTTGAGTTAGGGTAAATGAATGGGGGAGGGGGAGTGTTTTAATAAATCTGCAGAACGCGCAGTATTTCGGAAGTTCACTTCCGAAATGATGTTTTCGGAAATGAACTTCCGAAATAAGACAATTTTTTCAAAAAAAAAGGCGTTTTCGAAGATGCATCTCCGAAAACATCTTTTTCTTGCATTTCAGAAATGCATTTCCGAAGTCAGGGGTAGTATGGGGTTTTCACCAGAGGTGGACTAGAAGGTAGGGAGGTTGGCAAAGAAATTCTCTAATTTTAACTGTTGACTAATGTCATCTTTGTTTTAGTCACTAGATACTTTAACATGAGTCATTCGAAAGTTCTATTGAGGTTGTGGAGCATTTGTTGGCTTTTTCTACGGGGTTGCTCGGGGTGGTTTGTGCGAGAAAGCGTTTGATTACGTGACTAGCCATTTGTTGGACAATATGAAGCATGCAGAATGATATGTATTTTAATGCAGTGGTATTTCAAGTCGCCGAAGTGGTTCATAGGGTAAAACTTTTGTCGTGGTTATTGAACATTTGTAAAAATTCTGGGGAAAGTTTATATTGTACTTATACTCTTTGGTGCAATCGGCCCATCGACGTTCTTAATTGTTGATTTTGTATGTGTCGGGGAGTATGTTTTGTACTCAATCGTTTCTAATGAATCTCATTGCTTATAAAAAAAATAAAAAATGAGTCATTCGAAATGCAATTTTTTTAATTCTTTTTCACATAATATAAAAGTATTTTGATCAAATCAAATAAATGTTAGGGTATGGCCTAAAAGTTTTCTGTTTATTATATGATGGGGGCTAAGTTTTGATACAGGTTGGATTATGAGAACCAATTAGGCAGACTGGTTGTTAGGGGTGGAAATAGGCTAGGCTAGGCTAGGCTTTAGAAGGCCTGAGCCTGGCCTACGATAAACTTAAAAGGCCTAAGCCTGGCCTACGGCCTATCATAGACTCAGTTTTTTGGCCTGGCCTGGCCTTTTTAAAAGTCTGGCCTGGCCTGAAAGCCTATTTAAAAAGCTTGTATCTCATTAAAGTTTTCAATTAATCTATATAACTTAAGAAGTCTTGTAGGTCATATATAAGTAAACCTATTTAGCATTTGTTATATATATATATATATATATATATATATATATATATATATATATATATATATATATATATATATATATATATATATATATATATATATATATATATGGTAGCCTATTTAGCTTTTTTGTCCTAATATATATATACATACAAGAACCAACTTATTTAACATATTTCTAATATATATAAAAATATAGGCCGGCCTATAAGGCTTCATAGGCTTTTTTAATAGCCTAAGCCTGGCCTATTTAATAATATAGGCTTTTAAAAAAGCCTAAGCCTGGTCTCTTTATTAAATAGGCCTGGTCTGGCCTAGGCCTATGTAGGCTAGGCCGTAGGCCCCTGTAGGCCGGCCTGACCTATTCTCACCCCTACTGGTTGTTCTTGGTTTGATTTTCTTTGGGTAGTCTAGACCTATTTGCATTGGGGTGAAGTACCACATTTACTCGTGTTTTCAATATATTTTTTTGCTTATAAAAAAAATTCATCTGATATTCCAAAAAAAAAAACTTTATACACTGCTCCCAAATAAAACGAATTAACACGTTCATACTTTATTTTTAAAAAATTAACATATTCATGTGAACATAGTTATATACATATCATGGGTTCTTAAAAAATTAAATTAGATAATAATAATAATAATAATAATAATAATAATAATAATAATAATAATAATAATAATAATAATAATAATAGTAATATAATAATAATAATAATAATAATATTAATAATATTAATTATAATAATAATAATAATAATAATAATAATAATAATAATAATAATAATAATAATAATAATAATAATAATAATAATAATAAATCCTTATAATCAAAATATATTTTTTCAAAACAAATCCGAAAAGTGTGTAACAGCAACGAACATGAAGTGGCAAAATATATAAAATAAAATAAAATCAAATGAAAAGATTTGCAAATCAAATAAGAACTTTAATTTTGATATTCTTTAACAAAAATCTCCTTACCAAACTTTTCCTTACCACTTAATGGACGACTGAAAAATTAATACTTTCAAACAGAAATCACGAGGGAGAGAAAATACATCATCTTGCTACTAATCGTATAGAGACATGACTTCATGCAAAGCAACGTTACCACCAATATCAAAGAATAATCACAAAAGTGAAGAGAAAAAGACAAGCAAAAACAAGAATCTTTTGAGATTGGCAATGAAGAATTCAATGAAGAATGAAGGAAAGGAGAAGGTCGTGTTTGCAAGAAAGATTGTTGTAAGACCCAAACGCTTATCGCCAAATCAATGGAATCGTCTTCATCGATCCTTTCAAACCATGCCTTCTAGATTATCCATCATGTCTGATTCTCAAGATTTGTCCATTATGCCAACTATAATCGATGATCAGCTTATTACTAATCCTCAAGATTTTCAAAGTTCTATTGGATTTGGACCCAACAAAAGTGAAAATAAAAAAATAAAATACTCAAGCTACGACATGATTTTCTTGAAGTCGGCAATTAAGAACTCAATGAAGAAAGCAGGAGCTGAGAAGGTTGTATTTGCAAGAAAGATGGCTGTAAGACCCAAACGCTTGTCGCCAAATCAATGGAATCGTCTTCATCAAACCTTTCAAACCATGCCTTCTAGATTATCCATCAAGTCTGATTCTCAAGATTTGTCTGATTCACAATGAAATTCGTGCTCATGCATATGAAATTTTTGTACAAACTATTAAGAGCTGCTTTAACGGGATTCATATTAATTTTTGTTATTTTGAACTTGGTGATTTTCACCTCCTTATTAATATTATATTTTGTCATTAAAAAAATTAATAATGAGGTTATTACTAATCATCAAAATTTTCTAATAATTAATTCATTATATTTTTTACAATTAAATTCTTTTGATGCACATTAATTTTTGTCTCCTTTGTAAGATTAGGGAGATCGTTGGTTTGCATGAGATCGCTGTTGTTTCACATGCTTATATTATAGATCCACGAGTATGTACGCGGTTGGTCTCGCAAAGTGTGGTTGTATCGACATGAATCATACCGTGCATGAGGATTCAAATCTTCTATTGACGCGCTCCATTGCATCTATGGCCCTCTTTTAAACATTTCCCCTAACTGTGATTTTCTTCATTGAGTTTGTGGATTTCTAGGCCGGGGACTTGTGGAAGTGTCCGATCTTAAGCCTATTTCGGAGAAATCCTAAGAATAACTCTTAGTTGAATTTTATCACATTGATGATGACCTTATATAATCTTGCTACGTATTCTTGTAGAGAGTCAAAGTGTCACCGACATACATTTATAAACTACTGGTAGACACCTACAAGTGTTTGCTCGTCTGGATTGAAACTACCCAGTAAGATTTCAAATTTAAGTGATTTTAAATTTGTAATATAAAAAAATATTATATCAAAGATTGAAATATTTTAAAATATTATTTTAAAAATAATATTTTAAATTAGTTTATTTTAAGAAATATTTATATTTTTAAACTAAAAAATTTACAACACCATACAAATCATTTTTATTTTTTATAATTTGGAAAAAAACAAATCTTATATAATTATTTAAAAAAAAAAACTGAAACAAACTAGGGCTATGATATGAAGTCCCGTGTTCTCATAAAGAAACAAACTACTATAATCTTATAATCTTAAAAGTGTAACAAACTACTCCTATTCTCTCTGTTTTAAATATTAGACATTCAATAACAAGTTTTTATAAGGAGCGTACAAAAAGACTAAATAATAAAGTACTAATTTTTAAAACGAGTGTAACAAACTATTCGTATAACATGAAAAAAAATATTTCAATTATAGTCTTAATTAAAAAAATCTTAACAAACTTTTCCTTAAAAAAATATCAGCTTTTATCTAACATTCTACCTATTTAATGTTGAACCACAATTTTATAATTCATTCTCAAGCCTCATTTTCTATAAAAACTACAAGAAAAAGCCATAAATCACCTAGTTACTACTTGTATACAGTAATATGGATACATCCAAAGCAACGTTGTCACCAATATCAAAACGAAAGAAAAACCATGATTACAATAGCAAGGGTGAAAATATAAGATACACAAGTAACAACATGATACTCTTAAAAACGGCAATGAAGAACTCAATGAAGAACAAAGGAGGATTGGAGGCTAAGCTTGCAAATAAAATGTTCATAAAGTCCAAACGTGTATCAAAAACTCAATGTTATCTTCGTCGTCAAAACTTTCAAACCATGCCGTCTAGATTATCCATCATGTCTACCGTCAAAGAAGAAGACTCGCCCGTCTCACCAATGCCATCTAAATTATCCATCATGTCTTCTACTCAAGAAGACTTTCCCTTCTCACCAATTCCTTCAAAATTATCAATCAAGTCTCCTACTCAAAAAGCCTTGCCCGTCTCACCGTCGATAAACTATATCAAGCATTTACAAATGATTTCCAAAAAGACCATTCTTGGAAATAACATGGATATAGAGTCCAAACGCACATCGACAACACAATGTTATCTTCGTCGTCAAAACTTCCAAACCACACCATCTAGATCATCTATCATGTCTACCGCCCAAGAAGACATGCCCATCTCACCAATATCGTCGTGCCTATGTGTTAGACGCTGAACTTTTCTGTTTTCCTTTTTGTCTTGGGTATTTTTTTAGGACAAGCATCGCTGAACTTTAGAATTTTTGGTTAGTTTTGATCACCTTTAGTTTTATGTTGATTAGAATTGATTGGGTATTTTTTAAATGATAAGAATACAAACTTTATTATCACTACCTTTTATTGGATGTTGATCATGTTGAAGTGAAAACAATTTTAATAAACACTTTATCCTATGTTCTATTACTGCTCAATATATTTATACACTGATTAATTTATGGGATGTGATTACTTTAGTTATTGACATGACAATGACAGTTGTATTTGCATTTAACTGAATATTATAACTCTAATAAGGTTATGCCAGTGAAAGTGGTTAAAAAATGTAGATTTTGTAAGGGTACATTGCTCAAGTGAGTTATACTTTTCATATTCACACACATGGAGATCTAATTTGTTTATTTAAATAATGTCATACTCCAGTTATTTGTTTTCTGTTAGAATACTAGGATCATAAAAAAAATGTGATTGCTTTCTAATAAATAATAAATGATGACTTGATACACTCCAACATAAAAAAAATGATAACTTGATAATTTAGTTAGTTTTGATCAGCTTTATAGTAAAATATAAATAAACATTTTTATAAGCATATTAATTAAGGGATATCTTACCTTAATATCCATAACAATAAAAATTTAGATACTATTTACACAAATAATATCAAATGAAAGATACTATTTTAATTTAGGTGCGTTTATTTTTCACGTTAAAAGTGATTTGCTTCATCTTTAGTGAGGTACTCTAATCTTATTTAGTGTGAGAAACAATGCTAACAATCAAGGTTTTAAAAACAAACGTGGTCGCATAAAGATTTTCGAGGTTTTGGTCGATATATTTTTTATTTTTTTGGTAAGCAAGTTTCATTGAAAAGAGAATAGAAATTCTCAAACCCGGTTACAAAAAGATCCGATAATGTAAATCAGAAAAGAAAAATTACACACCAAATGAAACCTAAGAGATATAAAACAAAGGATTTTTACAAAACTCATAAAAGTTACAATTGGTATGTGTAATATTTCCTATTGAAAACCACCTCCATACCATGGCTTTAATATTACCAACCACTTCCATAATGTCTCAATCCTCCTCTTTATAAATAATGGCATTCCTAAGGATCCATAAGCACCAAACAATGGCCAACCAAATACTTCCTTCTTTACCTTTTTTAACACCCTTACTCTTGCAAATTAAGCACCACTTAGTGAAACTCTCCAAATAACTCCCCCCTTTAAAATCAACAAAATGAATCCAATCAGCCACTTCCTTCCAAATCAAGCCGGTAACACAACAAAGCAACAAAAAATGGGACGAGGATTCGGGGAAAATATTGCAAAAAACACAAGAAACATCGCAATTATTATTAATAATACCTCGATAAAGGAGCAAGTCTCTTGTTGGAAGTCTCTCAATAAAACATCTCCAACCAAATGCTTTTATGTTTTGAGGAACTAACATCTTCCAAACTTCACAAAAAGCCTTGTCAAGAACATTAGCCGAACCAAACGAAATACTAGAAGATCAAAGAAAGGAGTAACAATCTTTTACCGAAAACGCTTGCTCCTCTCCCTCCTTCCATATAACTTTATCTTTTGAATCCATACTAGGAGAGGCCGATTGAAGAAGGATCCGAAGAGATAACATGTCTTCAAAAATGATACTAGAATTGAAGTTGGTAATACCAAAATCACCCCATTCCCACTCACCCAAAATCCACCCACCCATACTTCCCACCGAAGCATCCTTCAAAAGAGACAAAGAAAATAAAAGCGGATAAACATCCCTCAAACTACCACAAGGTAACCAAGAAGCGGCCCAAAAGGAAGTCAAATACCCGTTGCCAATAATAAAAGAAGCTTTGTTTTTTTTTTTTTTTTCATAAGCAAGGGATTATATAAATAGAGAACTAGGGGTTCTCAACCCGAATACAATGATCAACGGGAAAAACCCGACAAAAAAGAAAATTACAAGCCAATTACATTACGAAAGGAAATCCAAAGGATCCTTGCAAAAATCGTAGAAATTGTAATTGGAATTAGTAATATTCCCGCAAAAAGACCATCGCCACACCGTAAGCTTTATATTCCAAACAATATTATTAACGCTCCAACCATCATTCCGGAAGCAAACGCCATTTCTAGCTATCCAAAGGCACCAAGTAACCGCTAACCAAACCAACCCCAATTTACACCTCTTAACTTTCTTGAATTTAAAGAATGAATGCCACTCCATAAAACTAGTTAAGCATTCATCCTCCTTCCTATCTCCTATACCAAAACATCTATAGCATCCTCTTGTTTTAAAGAAATAATATCCTTCCACCAAACCGATTTAGAATTCATAGACTTGCCACCTTTTTCCCCTTGAAAAACAATTAAATTAATGACTCCATATCGAGCCTTCAATACATGGTACCACAATGCATTTTCTGCCGATAATATTCTCCACCTCCATTTATTAAGAAGCGCCAAATTAAACTCTCCCATCCTTCTTAAACCAAGCCCCCCTTTTTCTATTGGAAGGCATAAATCCTTCCACCTCACTCAATGAATCTTCTATTCTCCTTCACTCCTCCCCAAAGAAAATTACTTTGAATCCTAGTTATTTCCTTAATAACTTTGACCGGAGCTTTGTAAAGATAGAGTAAAAATGGATAAGCTACCTAACACCGATTTGAGAAGAGTAATTCTACCTCCAACGCTAAGCCACCTCTCCTTCCCAAAAGATAGTCTTTTCTTTAGTTTGGATACAAGGCTACTCCACGAAGCAATCCTCCTAGGATTAGATCCTATAGGAATACTGAGAAAGAGAAAGTCTTTGTCCTCCAACTTACAAGAAAGAAAAGAAGAAGAAACTACCAAAAAATTAGAATTAATATTAATTCCAATAATTTTGCTTTTGTGATAATTAATGCCAAGACCCGAAACAAGTTCAAAACCCCGCAAAACCGCTTTAATATCCCAAATATGAATCCAACTTTCATCTCCTACCAACAAAGTGTCATCCGCAGATTGAAGGATATCAATATTACACCTCCCATTGATGTTAAAACTCATAAAATCTCCGTTTTCCACCGCTTTGTTAACTAACCCCTTAAGGCCTTCCGCAACAATAACATAAAGAAAAGGAGAAAGAGGATCTCCTTGTCTCAAACCCCTCTCCACCGCAAATTCCTTCGTAGGACTACCATTAACCAACACCGACATGTCACTTTTGAACACTAAAGCCTCCATCCACCGCATCCAATTAGGACCGAACCCCATCCTTCTCAACATATATCTACGAAAATTCCAATTTACTTTATCATAAGCCTTTTTGAAATCAACTTTGAAAAGAAGACATGGTTTACCTTCCTTTTGAGCAAAATCCACCACTTCGTTTGCCACCAAAATGCCATCTAAAAGTTGCCTACCCGGAACAAAAGCACTTTGACAATTTGAGGTAATAGGATCTAAAACCTTCTTCAACCTACAAGCCAAAAGTTTAGAGATAACTTTATAAATGCACCCAACTAAGCAAATAGGTCTATAGTCGTCCAAACCTAAAGAATTAGAAACTTTAGGAACCAAAGTCAAAAAATAAGAAATTATGGATTTGGAAAGAAAAGCCCAACTAAAGAAATCCTCAAAGCACTTCACAATTTCTTCTTTGAAGAAAGACCAACATTTCTTAATAAAATACAAAGAAAAACCATCCGGACCCGGACTATTCGAACCATCACAACTCCAAACCGCATCCCTAATCTCCTCCTCCGAGAAAGGCCTCTCAAGAAAATCCCTCTCTAACAATTCCAATCCCTTGAAAGCTATCCCATCCAACACCGGCCTTACTTCTTCCGGTTCCGAAAACTTTAGATTAAAATGATTCCGAACTTCTTCCCTCACCTCATCCACCGATTCCAACAAACCTCTATTAGAATTGATAGGACCAATATGATTTCTCCTTCTCCTCTCTTTCATAACACTATGAAAATACCTACTATTAGAATCTCCATCATTAAACCACCTTAACCTTGATTTTTGAATAAGCATATTTTCCTTAATCTTTAAATTCAACCAAAAAGATTTGCTAGCCTTCTAAACATTTTCCACATCCATACTCCCTCCATCCTCTCCATCCATCCCTTCATTCATAATTCTAACTCCCTCTTATATTTCCAAATCAATCTTACCAAAAACCATTTTATTCCACCACCGAAGTCTACCTTTAAGAATCCGAAATTTCTCCTTGAGAATAAAATCGCCACGCCCCTCCACTTTTATATCCTTCCACTCCTTTTCCACCAAAGGAAGAAACTCTTTATTCAAGAACCACTCCTTATTACAACAAAAAGTTTTCGGACCCCAATTAGCACGATCAATCACCAACCAAATAGGACAATGATCGGAGATATCTCTCATGCCAATAAATTGCCCCACCACACCCCAATCTCTAATAATATTATCCGCCACCAAAAATCTATCAATCCTACTTTTAGATTTGCCATCACCACTAAACCAAGAAAACTTCTTACCTTTAGAAGGAACATCCACGAGACCGCTATAGTCAATAAACTTTGAAAACTCCCTCCATAGAACTCCCTACTCTTTCCTCCCGATTCTTGACCGCATTAAAATCCCCTCCTATTAACCACTCACCGTCTACATACTTATTCTTTAATCTCATAAGCTCCCTCCAAAGGCCTCTCTTTGCGCCCAAAGAACACGAGGAATAAACATTGAACACGTAATTAAAAAGAGTCATGCCACTTTAATTTCACTCCCAAGTAACCCGCTCCTTGAAAACTACATAGCACCTTCACACTACTTTCTTACCAAAGGATTAGAAGACCTCCCGACGAACCATTAGAACTTGAAAAAGAAAAACTTATGTCTTCTTTCCTCCAAAAGCTCTTTGCCAAAAAGTCGGATACCGAATTCAACTTTGTCTCTTGAATTAAAAAAAATCCGCCGACCCCTTATTAATTATGAAACTAATTCTTCTTCTCTTGATTCTACTTCCCCCCCCCCCTCTTATATTTAAGGAACCTACAATCATCAAAACTGAATATTCAACACCTTCCCTCCTTCTTTTCTAGTTCTATCCTTGAGCTCCACTTCCTCTAACTTTTTTTTATAGTCCAGCTTTGTTTCCTCCACCACAAATCCAAGGTTAGAAATTGATGGAATAATTTAACCTCAGAATTAGAGTCCAAAAAATTCTGAACCCTATAATTGCACCTCAAGATGTTAGACTCCTCAGACTGGCTGCCATAAAAAATACTCCCATCTCTGTCTCCTTCGAGTAACCCCTTTGAAATATTAGAAAATAAAGGCCCAGTATCCTTTTTTTAAGTATGACTCCTTCCTGTTTTCCCCGTGCGCAACTTTTCTTTCTCTTTTAATTTAACATTGTTTTTATATTTATTTTTGTCTTTCTTGGAAAAAGAGGGTCCCACCAGCTCATCAAACATTTTGAATTTAAGACTTTTCAGCTTCTTCCTTTTATTTGTTCCCAAAACCACACGACAAGCATTAAATGCTCCTTCCGTACACGGCACTGTTGTCTCCATCGTGGCAGAGAAGTCAGAGATAGGGTCCTCGTTCCTGTCCCCACCAATAACTTGACACGTATTTACTTTGGACTTTTCTATAGCTTTATCGAATTGACCTTCACACTGCTCGAAAGACACCAACTGAGTAATAGCATCCTTCCTTATAACCGGTGAATAAATAGATAAGGCATCTTCATTTTCTTCCAACAGGTCTTCTGCCTCTTCTTCTTCCGGCCGAATCGTTTCAATCTTCTCCGCCATGTCTTCGTCTCTATCACTACAATCATCGTCAACCCAGCATTCATCTGAGCTAGAAGAACATATCGAAACATCATGATGCTTACCCTTGTCCCCTTCTCCTTTAAAGAAACCTTGAGAGTCTTCCGACAAGAATAACATAAAGGGTTTTCCATCTATTTCTACCACCAAGCGTTCCTGTATACGAAATGTAAAAGGCGCTCTCACCATGATTCTTACTACATCCATCCGGATCTCTGTAGTAGCGTCTAAGAAGACATACGAACCAAGCGAATTTCCCAGGAGTTCAAAAAAATCAAAACACATAGACTGACACGGTAAACCCAAAACACGAATCCACAAGGCTCTCTCCCTATCAACATCAGATTCCTTCCACGGCCTAATAGTTGAGAGCCAATTTTTCCACCAATTAGAACCGCCTTTTAACAAATCTTCTATCTCACCATCCTCCACACCTTCTAACCGACATAGATTAGGACCTAAAGGGGACACTTTGATTTGAAAAAAACCTTCCATTTCAAAGCTAGTTTGCATATTATAAGAAGACCCAAAAAGAAGGACTCCACCTATGTATGCCTTCTTAAGTCTGGTAACCTGTTCCTCTTTCGACTCAAACCTCAGACGGGAATCAGAAGCCTCTGCAGAGTCGCTTCCTTTGTTGGCCACTACTTCCGCAATACTTTTAGTACCATACCCACTGTTAACCACCACCTCTCTTCTACTCTTCTCCCTTGCTAATGTACCCACCCTCTGTAAAAAAGCACCATTCTTCGAAACTACCCTAGGTTTTCCGAACCCCTCCTTGATTCCACCTCGTTCAAATCTAGGTGGATTTGCATGGATTTTTCTACCCTCAATCAAAACATTGTCTAGTTTAATCGCTAAACTCTTCAAATCATCAACCTCCACAAATATAGCAAACCCAAACCTTTTACCATACTTGTTGCGCCTAGGAGAAATCGCCACCTCTACAATGTTCCCAATGCAGCCGAACAAGCCAGAAATGTCTTCCGCAGTCGTTGAATCTGGAATTTCTGAGAAATAAATAGAAGAGATAGGTTGGTTCGCACTCCCTAACAACCTCTTGCCCACCGGAAAAACCTCCCAACAGTTAACTTGATTTCGAAACCCCCTTCTCTTCACTGTTTGCCATTCCGGAGCCATACCTTCGTGAAGACCAGAGACCAAAAACCAGAGAACCGCAAAGAACAAGGCTTTCTCTCTCAAAAACAGAAAGAAGAAGCTAGGAGAGAGAATAGAGCATTTTCTCTCTCTTAATTTTCAAACTGTCAACACTAATTGCAATCGTCAATTAACTCCAATTTACTCTTTAATATAAAAACGGTGAGTAACGATATCGGTATAAACATCTACCGATACCCTTTTGGTTTTGTTCTTACATACGTTTTTTAAAATTTTGCTAACACTAATTTTCTCGTACGATAATAATTAAGATGGTTAAAGATGCGATAACGGAAAGATTGGAGAGAATTGCTTTTATTCAATACACTAGTCAAGACAATGCCATGCTTGCACTAGACAAATCATGGATCAAAAGGTTATATTTTTACATAGCAACTTTGATAACTGAATGGCTATCTTATTAATGTCTACAGTCACAACAAAATTTTGTTGAAGTCCCACCCCCCACAATTTTATTACTTCCTATTCCTAACATTATCATGTATTTGGCATATAAAAGTCCATTCCACTATCTTACTTATTACCAAATTAGGAGACCATATTCTTTTAAAGAAAAGTTGAATTTCAATACAAGCTTAGGAAGTTAGGATGGGTCTGAGAATTGTATGCACTATAATTCTAAATGGTTCTAGTGTGAAGAGTCCTTAGGGTTTTTAAAAATTTGGTTCTTCACCTAAGCTAAACCAGAGTTACCCAAAAATTGTGGCTACAAAATTATTTCAAGGAAAGCATAGTCTGCATGAATAATGGAAACGTGATTTAATTCATTAAATTTATTTATTAGAATGATTTAATTCATTAAATTTATTTATTTCTAATTAGAATTTAACGATATGTTTATGTTATAAAAGAATTAATTTTAATTGGATGACAGAATTGCAATGTCAGTGAAATTATTACTTTGCTACAATCCTCTTATGATTTTTTATTTTCTCTTTATATTAGTTCTCAATATAATAGTTTACTACAACACTTTTTTGTGAGACATAAATAGTAGCTTTAATATTCTTATATATTTATGATGGGGTTGCAATTTACATAGCCGAATCTTAAAACATTTATTTAAACATAATTATAAATAGGGAAAATAGGAGATATATTAACAGTGTAAAATAATTGTATATTGTCAACCAATGAATATTGTATATTATGTCAAATTATTTTTTAATTTTGAAATATTTAAATGAAATGGTAAATTTTTTATTTATTATTAGATGCATATCCATTAAACATTTAATAATAACCACATTTTTATGAATGGTCAATCTCTTTGAATCTTCATTTATACAAAAATAAAATACATGAAAATAAGACTCATCAAATTGCAATTTAAATTGATCAAATATAATAAGATTAAATTTAAAAATCAAAACTCATAAACTCCATTTCAATCAACTTCACGTTCTAGATATACAAGTGAGGGACAACTTATGGTCGAAGCACTGCCTATGTGGAATTTGGAGCTGCAATCTTTGGAAATGTGAAAACAAATTTTGAAATTCAGAGCTCGAAGGTGAGTTCTACAGGGTTTCTTTGGTTCTCAAAGCTTGTGGAAATAAGTGGAATACGTCCCTTATTTATAGCTGAGTGTGATGCAATGCTCAAGCGTGTGAATAAAGAGATATTTTGGTAAAATCGTGTGAATTTGAATCATGAGTGAAGTGTGACTTCATGTGCTTCCAAACGTGCTCAAATGCTGCATTTTGGTCCTCTAATCAGCTCTAACAAGTTTGTTAATCACGTTTAGACATAAATCGAGCATCAATTTGGTCACTAGAAGGCGTGTTATCAAAATTCACTTCTGATTGCAAGTGTAAAAATCAGTTTCATGAAGCTAACTTGATAGCCATGGTGCTCACAATGTAGGGACCTTCTCGACATGATACTTTTTGCGTTTGAAAGACCTTGTAGAAAGCTTTGCAATGTGCCAAGAAAGGTAACATTTGGTGATCTGAGTCAAAAGTTATACTCATTCAAAGTTGAGGAAAATCGATGCACAAACACTTAGCCAAATTTGGCAACTCTTGCACTTCTGGTCAGTTCACTTCAAACATGGGCCTCTAACAACTGGCTTGTGCGTTTTCCATTTTTATTTGAACCAAATGATCTCCTTATTATGATGAACAGGATGCAAAAAGAATCAACTTCATAGGTGCCATGAATCAAGATATATGATCTTGGCAGCTTGGACAAAAACAAGGCATTTTCCCTGAGTCATTTCATCAAACACCTTGTTGCATACGCCGAAAGTGCATCTTCGAGCTTAAATTTGCCAAAAGTCTCATCATGAAAGTTGTAGAGAATGGAAAAATAAGTTTAAGTTTAAAATTTATGCAAGAGAAAGTGAAAATTGCATCAATTTTCCTTGAGGTCAGATTTGCACACCAAATCTGCCTTAAACCCTAGGAAACACATCATGACCTATAATGTTTCTTCTTCATTCATAATCTTCCACTTAAATTTTTCTCTTGAACTTCAAAGATGGATCAAAGTAGACTCATTCAAGATTACTATGCAAAAATAATGGGCTAAAGATGATAAAATTGATTAAGTTATGATCTCTTGTAGTTGGTGCACAATTCCTTATACTTTTAAAAGAGACTCGTAATGTCTTCTAACTTTTATTGACTTTCTTCTCAAAATTTTCACTTGACTTGGGAAGAGAAGTTGTTTATGATGTCAAGGAGAGTATTTTGAAAAAATAAGCACTAAAAAATGTTGAAAATTGATAGATTTATGCACTTCTATTCATGGGATCAATGGCTTGTGCAATTAGATCAAGCTTCTCCTTTGAACTTTTCTTGCATTATAAAAAATGTGGAGACACACAAGGCCTTAAAAAGATATCCTCTTGAAGCACACTTGATTTTTAAGTTCCAAAAGTATAAATACCAAAAGTATAAATACCAAAAGTAAACAAAGACCTAACTACCCTTATAAAGATACAATAAAATATAATAATTAATACCAAAATCAACATTGCAGCGATAAAAATAACATTCATAGATTAAAATCGGCATTACATTAATGATTTCAACAGAAAATTAAATATTACATTTCAATAGCCCGGTGGACGCTTGCACATCTTTAAGATTTGCTTTACCGTTCTTTGCACTGTCGCTATAAACTCGAGCGGGATTTTCTCTTTGAAACCGTAATACATACGCCACATGGCTAAAATATCTTCTTAGTTATTTAGCTCAAAGTTACTGTAAATGTCGTTCCCTCCGTTGTCAAATAAAGGTGAACGATACTCGAGTTTCACAACCTTTCATTTGTCACTCTAAGGTAGGAGGTAGTGGATTTCGTCAATGATATTGTCGAGCGAGGTGTAATCGCGGAGTTTGAACATCCGCCCGGGTGTTCTGCCGTCGGAGTAGGAGACACTTTCGACATACCAACGGATGTTGTACTCATATTGAGATGTTTTTGTGTTTTTGTAAAATACAACATTAGAAACCCCAACTTTATAGAAAACCTAGGTGAATATGGACCATCCATTTTTTGTCACAGAATTTTCCGTAGGTATATTCATGGAAAGAAGCTAGACATTTTGTTTCCGTAGGCGTATCTACGGAAAAAACCCATACTTTACAAATTTTAAACCTTCCAAAGATACATCTACGAAACTTTCCGTGTTAGTTTTTTTAGCAGAACAGAATAATATAGCGGGGCAGAATAATAGAAACACATATACACATACTACACCTTTCATTAGAATTTATAAATGACAAAAAATGATTATATTGCAATGTTAAAGAGTGCATATATTACACTTTCAAACTACAATACACATTAAAAGATGTAACCGACACACCTATAATGCCCACCTAAAATTATCTTCTTTTTCATACTCCAAAAAAGCAAAACTAACGGCGTAAGTCTTCTCGGTAGATGTAACACCAACCATCTCAAATAATGAAAGTCGATACTTGTTGGTGTCGTAGGTAGAATCGAGAATGAGCACTGTCAAGAACATATTGAACAACTTTATCGAATGCGGATGATTCCAACAAATATCTCGGACCGTAACTCCATTGTCGCAAGTTCTTTACTGTGACACGTAACTGTTATCATCCAGCAATTTTAATAGTTGTTGCATCTGTTGCACCCCAAAATTTTCCCTCTTGTCTGTAATATAAGTTACGAGGGACATTTATTTCGTCACTCAAAAATCAAGAGAAAATAATAAAGAAGTTCCTTTGTTTCAAGAAAGTCATAACCTTCGACTAGAAGGTCATATGAGCTTGGTTCTAGCGTGGCCAACACCGTTTTGGCATTCTCTACATTTTCGTAATCGGGCCAGAAGCCAATTCATTAAGGAAAGTGGCGGGAGTTAATTGTTTATGAAACTTCTGTTTTATCGTTCCACTGTCTTTCGGATATCCAAAAATTCGTATCCCCAGGCCGGGATACTGTTTTAAAGCGAGCCCTATGCCAGTAATTCCTTCTTGAGGTCTACTACATTTCATGTGTTAGGGTTGACGATTGTTTCTCTAAGAAAGCTCCCTGAATTCTCAAATCACTTGAGGTTTTACAGTTGAAAAGTGTGTTGAACCGCTATTTTTTGGACGCTTAATGTCATTATTCCTAATATACCCCTATAATTATTTACATTTTAATATTTACAACAATCTCCAAAGCAAAAAATAAGGGTAAAATTAGAAAGAGTGTGAAAATTAAATACATTGAGACATTTTTTTTAAACGTGAGCTTTTTTGTCAAAACAAAAGGAACAGGCTAACTAAGAGCTTCTTACCTATTATACATTCTTAGAAGTTTTAAGTATTAGAGTTTTTTGTGTTGTAATTTTTTTACACTTGTTAGATAGATTGTTAGAAGTCTCTTGTTTGTGTGCTTGAGCAATGAAGTCTCTGGCCCGTGTACTTGAGCATTTCTGAAGTCTCTTTCTTGAGTGTTTGAGCTTTCAGAATTCTCTTACATGTGTGATTGAGCATTGAAGTGTCTTACTTTTGTGTTTGGGCATTAAAAGTCTCTTGCCTGTTTGCTTGACTAACTTGTAATTTGATTCGGTTATAGTGGAAATCTCTTAGAAATGCAAAGGGACTGGACTACTCATGATTTGTAGGAGGAACCAGAATAAATTACTTGTGTGTTATCTTACTCTATTCTTTACTTATGCTCAATATTATTCCACTGCTATCCATCAGACTCCGAATTATGATCATTACATTTAGAATCTAACAACATATCTTAAGAAGAAAAATTAGAAAAAATCAATACAATTCTACCCCTTTCTTGTGTTTTTCTCACCATCATAGTTTAGGTACACTCACCACTTACCCAAAAATTTATCAACTTGCCCAACACAAGATAATGATCAAGTTAGCTCACATCGGAGGTAAACTCATCTTCTAGAAACCCTTGGAAAGTCTATAGTTGAGAAGAATTGGTTTTTGATAATTTTATTTAATAAATTTGAAATTATTTTAAAAATATTAGAATTCTCCTCTATTGATTACTCTAACACTTAAATTCTAAAGTTATAATACAAACTTTCTAGAGAGACAAAACCAAAGGAAGTTTGAACATAGTTACAACTTCTTGTCATTTATTTAGTTTAATAATAAATTATTGATATGCATAACAAATATATTTTATTGGTACTCTAATTTTAATGCTAATGATAAATGACGTAATAGAACAAACAACATTTAATAACTTAGGCTTTAATATGTGAAAAATCCGTCAGTTTTCTAACATGTTGTGTTGGATTATCTAATGTAATGGCTGCATAAATTTTTATTGTAAACCATTAGTGACAAAGTGTGAAGATGTAGTTGGTCCCTTGTGGTTTTTTTTTTTATAAGCAATGATATTTATATATCTAACTAGTAATGAACTCGAATAGAACAATTACAACTAGCCGGGATTTCCTACACTAAAGCCCAAAACAAGAGATTAGAGGCAAAATTCTAAAGGTGTATGAAACCATTCATACCAACTACACGAGACTTTCTTCTTCGAACCAATTCCCAACCACCACCAAGTATACATTTTTATCTCGTGGACAACTTCGCCTACGTCTAGAATACCGTTCTTAAAACTAATAGCATTCCGCTGATTCCATAAACACCAACAGGTAGCTAGCCAGAATGCTGCAGCTCTATTTTTATCACAATGACCCTGCAACTTAGACAACAAGCCAGCAAAATGTGGAACACAGTCATTACCTTGAGAGCTACTTATCCCCAGCCATTTATACACCACAACCTAAACTTTTGTGATCATAGGGCAAGAAAGGAATAAATGATTCCTATCCTCCATATGCAGAAAACAGAAAACACACACACACTCGACATCCTCCTGCAAAATTCCTATATCAACCAGCAGTTTCCTTGTTAGCTATCTGTTAAGCAACAATCGCCAGCAAAAAATTCGAACTTTTGAAGGAACACTTGCCTTCCAAATCGTCCTTAAAGCCTCCAAGGAATCAGCATCCTCCGGCTCCGCCTCTTCAACCTTTATCAGCTCCGAATACAAAGAATTCACCGAAAACACGCCTGTGCCCCCCAACGTCCATACAACTGAATCTTGCACTCCTCTATTAAGTGTTGGTGATTTTAGTATCATCAATGCATTTTGGTAGTAATGTGATTTACTATAGGCCAATGCAATTATGCGTTAAGTTTGAAACGAGTTAGGGTAGTGCGGAGTGCACGCTCGTCGAACCAAACGCGTAATTGAATATGAATAATAGAAACGGGCATAACGTTTCGTTTGAATAGTTGCACCCGTTCCCAACGGACATAACGATTCGTTTGAATAGTTGCACCCGTTCCCAACAGACATAACGATTCGTTTGAATAGTTGCACCCGTTCCAACAGACATAACTGTTTCCGAAAAGGTGTGTCTGTTCGCTTCTATTATTGGTCTCCTATATAAGGAGTCTTTTGGTCTCGATTTGGAACACGAAATTACATACTTCCTCTCTACATTCTGATCTAGTCTCCATTGTCAGAAACAGATTGTTCTTCAAGAATTATCCCCGCAAAGATTTCGTGAACCCAGACAAAGAATAGGGTCGAAATACTTTGTTCGGAAAGTGAACAAACACGATTCTTGAAAATATCCAGGATTATCACACAAATATCTAACAAACGAACAAAGTATTATTTTGATAATCATGGCTGGAGGAGGAAGCACCGTCAAGGAGATGACTAAAAGTTTCGGAAAATTGGACAAGTTTCAAGAACAATAATCGACAACATAAATTCAGTATTTCAAATAATGGCAATCGAGACTTCTGTTTCAAGTACACTAAAAGAGACATTACAAGAAGAAATCGACATTATTAATCCGGGTATGTTTTATTGTTTTTCATTAAAATAAAAATAATAATTAGAGTACTAAAAGAAAATTATTAAGAAATTATAATATTATGATCTTAATAGGAATCTTCAGTAACAATTGATTTAAGAGATAGATTATCAATATTATAATTTTTTTTAATAATAATTAATTCATTGTTTGATATTAATCTTCAATAAGAGAGAAACAATTATTAATTGATATGCATAGCAATTGAATTAGAAAAACTCCGAGTGGTAATAATTCTATTTAAAGTGTATTGATTGACGTAAACCATGTTCAAACCTTCACTATTGATGCTTCAGATTGAATGCATTACATATACAGTTTTAATTTAAATTTTGCATGAACAATGACTCAGTATTAGTTTATTTAAAATTATTGAAAGAAGATACAGTTTGTATACATGAGACGACGTCCTACAAAATTTATTCGCAAAAGATTCCATATGTATCGTATCACGAATCAATGTCTTTAAAATAAAAATAATAATAAAAAAAAATGTATATTATCTATGACTTGTGTGAACCACGTATAGTATACTATTATGAATAGAAAATAGTGACAGTATTTTATCGGTGCATTCCAAATCTTTCAATATATACATACTGTGAGACGATATTAAAATCATGAAACAAGGTTGTGAATGTTTACATTGTGTGTGAACTACAACCTTACTTTTGAATTTTTTTTTTTAAACCGTTGCTTTATTATTTATCTTGAATAAATGTCTTATGTAGCATGAACAAATGTCATGCTTCGGCATAACGTTGTGATACTCTATTTTAATATTAAGAAGGCAAGTATACATTCATTATATTAAAAGTAATATTTATTTTGTGAAATTAAATTTTATATGCATGATTTATAAATCATTCAAGTATATAAATTTAAATAATTAAGAATATTGATTTGTGGTATATATTTGAATGTAAATGACATGTTTGGGTTTAATGAGACTTATCATTAGAAGGCCTATAAAGATCATTCGAAAATGGATCATGACTTATATAAATTTATGAATTTGGAGTCGAATATAACTATTGAATTCCGAGATGTGGAATTTGATAATCTTATCGCGGAGGATAAGGAATTCAAGATTCCCACAAATGACAACCTCGTGAGGAAGGTTCTCTACGGATTTATTAAAAAATAAATCAAAAGTTCGTCAATGATTGTTGAAAAACAAATCGAACTTAGAATTGGGAGAAAGTCTAAAAGGCTAAGGATTTAGGACCGAACAAAATCGATTGTTGGCATATTTATTGTATTCAATAGAAGAAAAAGGTGAGAATTTTGTTCGAAAGGTTCCTATTAATCTTCGAGTGGAAGATGATCATAAAGAGTTACAATGAAGATGTAATTTCAAGGGACTTCTCTTGGAATGATGTTATCCAAGATGAAATGGAATCAACAATGTCAAATCATACTTGGTTGGATGCAAGTGAGTGTTTAGAAGGAAGTATCATAAAGATGGTACACTAAACACCTACAAGTCTAGATTAATAGCCAAGTGTTTAGACAAGGAATGTGTTAATTATTTAAACACATATGCACTAGTAGCAAGGACGACAACAATTAGAGTATTGTTTGCATTAGTTTTGCATGAACTTATAGTTCATCAAAAGGATGTCAAAATGACATTCCTAAAATGGAGATCTCGATGAGGAGATTTACATGGAGAAAACAGAAGGTTATATACTTTCTACTGATGAACAAAAAGGTGTACAAGCTTGTTAAAACCTTGTATGGATTAAAACAAGCACCAAAATAATGGCATTAAAAGTTTGACTTTGTCATTGTAAGATTCTCCGATTAAGGAGGAAACTTAAAATTAAAGAGGAGACACACAAGTTAGGGGGAGAATTCTCGATCTTATCAAAACAAGAATTCAAAGAGTATGTCATCATCAAAAAGAGGGATATTGTGAAAAATATATCTTATATCTAATTTTGATGAAGACAAAGGTTATCAAAGAGGAAAAAGGATCAAAAGTTTCATGCACATCAATGATGAAGTTGAACAAGAAGGTTGAACATAGAAATTCAAGTGAAGATTTGAGAGAAGTGAACATAACCAAGGTACTCATTGCAATTTATATTATACTATTTTAAATTGCTCTTAATTTCATCTCTCACTTCATCTGAAAACCTTCTTGCATCATCATGCATGATTATCTAAATATATTTCTTCATCTAATTCTTGTGATAAGTGTTTGTACATAAAGTTGATGACATGTTGATCTTTGGCACCGACCAAAATCAAGTTGATAAAACAAAGAATTTCTTGTCGTCAAAGTTCTCCATGAAAGATTTGGGAGAAGCAGATGTTATTCTTGGTATTAAGATTAAACGGGAGAATAGGGGGATTGTAATTATGCAATCTCATTACATTGAGAAAATACTTAAGAAGTTCAATTATGGAAATTGTTCTCCAGTAAAGTACTCCCATGGATCCAGGAGAAAAGCTTATGCCAAATACAGGTAAACCTATGGATCAACTCGAATACTCAAGAGCTATAGGCTCTTTGATGTATGCTATGATTAGCACTAGACCGGATATTGCTTATGCGGTTGGAAAGTTGAGCAGATTTATTAGTAATCCTAGTAGACATCATTGGCATGCAATAACTAGGGTATTCAACTACTTAAAGGGTACTATGAATTATGGATTGTCATATATGGGATTTCCTTCGGTGTTAGAAGGTTATACGGATGCTAGTTGGATAAATAATGTTGAAGATTCATCCTCTACAAGTGGATGGGTGTTCTTGCTTGGGGGAAGTGCCATCTCATGGGCTTCCAAAAAGCAAACATGTATAACTAGTTCCACAATGGAATCTGAGTTTGTAGCATTGGCTGTTGCTGGTAAAGAAGCAGAATGGCTAAGGAACTTGGTATATGAGATTCCGATATGGCCTAAACTGATATCACCAATTTCTATCCGTTGTGATAGCAGTGCCACACTGGCTAAAGCGTATAGTCAAATATACAATGGAAAGTCTAGACATTTGGGTATTAGACATAGTATGATTAGGGAATTAATCATGAATGGGGTGATATCTATTGAGTTTGTTTGGTCGCAACAAAACTTAGCTGACCACTTGACGAAGGGGTTAGCAAGAGACTTAGTGAAGAAGTCGGTAATTGGGATGTGATTAAAGTCCATTTAAATCTATTAGTTATGGTATACCCAATTCCCTTCTAATACAACGTTAGAAGCAGAATTCAATGTGGAAAGATCATAGTTAAAGATTGGAGCAATTGTGTTTATCTTCCCAAGGTATGTGCTCAGACCTGCAAGTGATGGCTAGGTTGAAGTATATCTTCTTAATGGTTCTTTTGAAAAATTGCAAATGCAGTTGCAATATTAAAAGGATCACCTATGTGAGCATGAAGTTTTGCCGCTTCAAGAAGCTTGGACTTGGCATCCTATATGCTTATTAATGGATAAGGACACATGGCTTGTAAAGTGTCAAGTATGAATAGTAGAGTATTGTAAGAAACATATGTGTACTATATCTTTAAATATTCAAATGGATTGACGGGTTCAATCATTATGACACCCGGATTTTCGAATATTTAGAATGTGTATTTGTACTAAGATGAAAATTCAATCGTAAGACATTTTTCTTCTATGCATTTGTTTGATCGTTATACCAGTAAAGTAAATCAAGGATTATACTAAAATGGGGGGAGTTTGTTGGTGATTTTAGTATCATCAATGCATTTTGGTAGTAATGTGATTTACTATAGGCCAATGCAATTATGCGTTAAGTTTGAAACGAGTTAGGGTAGTGCGGAGTGCACGCTCGTCGAACCAAACACGTAATTGAATATGAATAATAGAAACGGGCATAACATTTCGTTTGAATAGTTGCACCCGTTCCCAACGGACATAACGATTCGTTTGAATAGTTGCACCCGTTCCCAACGGACATAACGATTCGTTTGAATAGTTGCACCCGTTCCAACAGACATAACTGTTTCCGAAGAGGTGTGTCTGTTCGCTTCTATTATGGGTCTCCTATATAAGGAGTCTTTTGGTCTCGATTTGGAACACGAAATTACATACTTCCTCTCTACATTCTGATCTGTTCTCCATTGTCAGAAACAGATTGTTCTTCAAGAATTATCCCCGCAAAGATTTCGTGAACCCAGACAAAGAATAGGGTCGAAATACTTTGTTCGGAAAGTGAACAAACACGATTCTTGAAGATATCCAGGATTATCACACAAATATCTAACATTAAGCGTGCACCCAACCAATATCTCCAACAATTCTCTCTTTTCGTTCGTAGCTTCCTGACTCAACACTGCCATGCCAGTATCAATCCCCCACCTCCAACAATCCTCAGCCCAAGACCCCATCTCATTAACACGTGGTGTTATTCTAGATACACCAGTTAAGACCTTCTTGAATTTCAAATATTAAACAGATCATTGGGATTGATGAAGCTGGCATAATTAATGGCCGTAGAGGAAAAAATAACTACAAGAACAATAAGAATAATAGATTGAGTTCTCGTTATGAGCATATTGTAACTATGACTTTTCTAAATTTACCTAAATGGGTTGTTATGCAAATTGGATTATAGTGAGTTAGTCAAATCAAGTAAGATTGTCGTGTGTGTGTATATATATATACAACACACTAGTTGTAAAACCTTTGAATTTTGATGTTATAAGTGTTTAAAGAAAATAATTTTCTTAAACACCATGCATATTTATATATAAAAAAGTGTTCCAGTCAAAATTTTCGGTCTCTATTTTACTATTTGTAATAATTAAATATACTCACGTGTTTGGTTAGTTCTAAGTGATTTGTCATGCATTCTCTTTTTTAAGAAGTTATCATCAAAAGTATTTGGTCCATAGCATGGTCTAATCGCCCTTCTCGGTGGCAGTTGCGGAGGATTGAACCGTGGTCCACCTTACTGAATTCAGCGTCAATCACCACTGAACCAACTAAAGATCGGATTTTTTGTTTTATTCTCTAGTTAATGATAATCAATATTCACGAAAAAGGATTTAAAATGATTCTTTGTGTCACCATTTATGCCACTATAATTAATAAATATTTTAGTTTGCCTTGTTTTCTAAAACATAATATTTTTATGATATATATATATATATATATATATATATATATATATATATATATATATATATATATATATATATATATATATATATATATATATATATATATATATATATATATATATATATATATATATATTAGAAAAACTTTCAAATTTAAGTGATTTAAAATTTTTAAAATCAAAAAATATTATATCAACGATTGAAATATTTAAAATATTATTTTCAAAATAATATTTTAAATTAGTTTATTTTAAGAAATATTTATATTCTTACAATAAAAAATATACAACACCATACAAATCATTTTTATTTTTTTAATTTGGAAAAAAAAATCTTATATAATTATTTTAAAAAAACTGAAACAAACTAGGGCTATGATATTAAGTCCTGTGTTCTCATAAAGAAACAAATTACAATAATCTTAATTTTAAAAGTGTAACAAACTACTCCTATTCTCTAATTGAAATATTAGACATTCAATAACAAGTTTATATAAGGGTCGTACTGAAAGACTAAATAATAAAGTCCTAATTTTTAAAATGAGTGTAACAAACTATTCGCATAACATGAAAAAAAATATTTCAATTAAAGTCTTAATTTAAAAAATCTTAACAAACTTTTTCCTTTAAAAAATATCAGCTTTTATCTAACATTCTACCTATTTAATGTTGAACCACAATTTTATAATTCATTCTCAAGCCTCATTTTCTGTTTACTACTTGTACACAGTAACATGGATACATCCAAAGCAACGTTGTCACCAATATTAAAACCAAAGAAAAATCATGATTACAATAGAAGGGTGAAAATATAAGATACACAAGTAACAATATGATCCTCTTAAAAACGGCAATGAAGAATTCAATGAAGAACAAAGGAGGGTTGGAGGCTGAGCTTGCAAATAAAATGTTTATAAAGTCCAGACGTGTATCAAAAACTCAATGTTATCTTCGTCGTCAAAACTTTCAAACCATGCCGTCTACATTATCCATCATGTCTACCGTCCGAAAAGAAAACTCGCCCGTCTCACCAATGCCACTTAAATTATCCATCATGCCTCGTGCTCAAAAAGATTTGTCCATCTCATCAATACCTTCTAAATTATCCATCAAGTCTCCTACTCAAGAAGACTTTCCCTTCTTACCAATTCCTTCTAAATTATCAATCAAGTCTCCTACTCAAAAAGCCTTGCCCGTCTCACCGTCGATAAACTATGTCAAGCTTTTACAAATGATTTCCAAAAAGACCATGCTTGCAAATAACATGGATATAGAGTCCAAACGCGTATCGACAACACAATGTTATCTTCGTCGTCAAAACTTCCAAACCACACCATCAATATCATCCATCATGTCTACCGCCCAAGAAGACATGCCCATCTCACCAATATCGTCTAAATTATCCATTATGTCTCCTGCTCAAGAAGACTTTCTCATCTCACCAATACCGTATAAATTATCCATCAAGTCTCGTGCTCAAAAAGACTTGCGGTTTGATTCAATGGCATGACACTCTGAGGGTATAGGTTGTTTTCCATTTCCTAAGTTATGTTAGGTAGACTTGGGAAAATTTTGATAATATCGGTGCCATCCTAACATCCTAAATTACCTAAGTATGTGGGTTCGATTTTAATAACAATTATGCCGAGACCTCGAGTTCTATGTTTTGAAGTAGCTTCTTAAGTAGTTTATACTAGCAGTCGGCACCATCATAAGCACGCACTACGTAGGGCGGCCGATGAATATAAGTGAATGATCCTAAAAAATACAAATAAATGTCTGATTAAATTGAAAAAAATGGGAATACGCCTTCTAAGTTAGGTGACCCTCACACGGTCATTTAGCCCAACGGTTGTTGATCCTACAAAAAAAATCAGTAACGCTCATTGTTAGTTGGTCCATTGATTTCTGGTATTGGGCTCGATAGGGCGGATTACGGTCCGATCCTCCACATTTGCGATGGGTTATAAAAAGGGGTGTGCCACTTTTGTAACCAGAACCCCGTGCTAATGAAAATGATCATAGTTGCTAACCAGTTTCTTTACTATGACTGTGTACGGATAACGGGCTTAATGTGATTGCGCTAGAATGAAAAAGAGGTGAAAAAGAACAAAGAGTGTAGGTCGAGGTATAATGGCATCATTCAGATTGGTTTTGCATAGGACGGAGTTTTTGTCCCCGAAATGCGGATATGTGTCACTACGGTATCCTTGTTATCAATATCTAGTACCTATCTATTTAGCACTAACTTAGCAGCCTCGTACCTTTAAGAGTTTCGTCGTGCCTATGTTTTAGACGCTGAACTTTTCTGTTTTCCTTTTTGTGTTGGGTATTTTTTTAGGACAAGCATCGCTGAACTTTAGAGTTTTTGGTTAGTTTTGATCATTTTAGTTTTATGTTGATTTGAATTGATTGGGTATTTTTTAATGGATAAGAATAAAAGTTTTATTATCACTACCTTTTAATGGATGTTGATCATGTTGAAGTGAAAACAATTTTAATAAACACTTTATCCTATGTTCTATTACTGCTCGATGTATTTATACATTGATTTATGGGATGTGATTACTTTAGTTATTGACATGACAATGTCAGTTGTATTTGTATCTAACTGAATATTATAACTCTAATTAGATTATGCCAGTGAAAGTGGTTAAAAATTTTAAATTTTGTAAGGGTACATTGCTCAAGTGAGTTACACTTTTCATATTCACACACATATGCCTACAACAATAACATTCTCATTTTTTTTTAACGCATATCTAATTTGTTTATTTAAATAATGTCATACTCCCAGTTATTTGTTTTCTGTTAGTATAGTAGGAACATAAAAAAATGTGATTTCTTTCTAATAAAGAATAAATGATGACTTGATACACTCCAATCCCTCATACACTCCAAAATAAAAAAAAATATGACTTGATAATTTAGTTAGTTTTGATCAGCTTTATAATAAAGTATAAATAAACATTTTCATAAGCATATTAAGGGATATCTTACCTTAGTATCCATAACAATAAAAATTTAGATACTATTTACACAAATAATATCAAATCAAATATACTATTTAGCGTTTAAAGTGATTTGCTTCATCTTTAGTGAGGTACTCTAATCTTATTTAGCGTGAGAAACAATGGTAACCATCAAGGTTTTAAAAACAAACGTGGTCGCGTAAAGATTTTCGCGGTTTTGGTCGATATAGTTCGTCTCAACACTAATTACAATCGTCAATTAACCCCAATTTATTCTTTAATATAAAAACGGTGAATAACGATATCGGTATAAACATCTAGCGATGCCCTTTTAGTTTTGTTCTTACATACGTTTTTTAAAATTTTGCTAACACTAATTTTTACGTACGATAATAATTAAGATGGTTAAAGATGCAATAACGGGAGAAGATTGGAGAGAATTGATTTTATTCGATACATAAGTCAAGACAATGCCATGCTTGCACTAGATAAATCATGGATCAAAAGGTTGATATTTTTACTTATCAACTTTGATAACTCAGAGACTATTTTATTAATATTTTTACTACTTCCTATTCCTAACATTCCCATGTATCTTGCATATAAAAGGCCATATCACTACCCTACTTATTGCCAAAAGTTCCTATGATATTTTAAAGAAAAATGGCGTTAGTTAAATAATACATGTTCTCTTAATTAGTGAGGAGACCATATTCTTTTCAACAAAAGTTGAATTTCAATACAAGGTTATGATGGGTCTCAGAATTGTATACGCACTACAATTCTAAATGTTTCTAGTGTGAAGAGTCTTTACACTTTTTAAAAATTTGGTTCTTCACCTAAGCTAAACCAGAGTTACCCAAAAATTGTTGCTATAAATTTATTATTATTTTTTTAATCAAGAAATTATATTAAACGGAGAACTAAGGGTTCTCCAACCCGATTACAAAGGAGGGGCGGAAAAGCCTGACAAAAAGAAAAAATACACACAAATTACCCTTACGAAAGAAAGAAGAGCGGATCCTTACTAAAATCGTAAAAAGAATAATTGGGATGAGTAATCTTTCCACAAAAAGACCATTTCCAAACCAAGAACTTGATGTTCCAAACGGTATTGTTAATGCTCCATGCTTCCTTCCGAAAACGCACACCATTCCTAAGTAACCAAAAAGACCAAACGGTTGCTAGCCACACCACGTCCAATTAACTATCTATAATCTTACGAGAACGGAAGAAAGAGTGCCACTCCATAAAATGCGGTATACACTCCTTTTCCAAAATTCCTCCTTTACCAATCCAAAAAGCTATGTCACTCCAAATCTTTGTACCCACCAAACAACCAAAAAAGAAATGGTTCCTATCTTCCGGAACAATACCACACAAAACACATTTAGAATTATCAATGGAGAAGGTCATACCTCTATACACCAAACCGTCAACCGTTGGGAGCCTATCTAGAAAAAGTCTCCATCCAAATGCCTTGATTTTGTACGGAACCTCCATTTTCCACAAAATGCCAAAAACACCATCATGAATGTTAGGAGGTCCGAACGGAATATGGAGATTCAAGTAAAAATTATAACAAGAAGCTACCGAGAATTCCATCAACGGTCCTTCGGTCCAACAAACCGAATCCGAACCGTGTCTCCACCCGGTAAAAGCATCCACCCGACTCATCAACTTCAACACACCCGCCTCTAAAAAAGTACCCTCCAAATAATTTCAAGAAAGACATAGTTTGCATGAATAATGGAAGCGTGAAATTGAAAACAGAGGAATGAGAGGAACGTGGAAGAAGAAAGAGAAACATGAAGAAAGTTGTTATTTGAATGATCTAATTAAATTTATTTATTTATTTTTAATTAGAATTTAATTATATACTTATGTGTTAAAAGAATTAATTTTAACTGGATAATAGTGTAAAAAAAATTTTACACGTCAGTGTATACCAATTAAATTATAAAATTATACAAAATAGTAAAAACAAATTTAAAGAGTTGCATATAAATTTTCTCCAATTTAATATATGGATAAATGAGAATCAATTTCATACTTATTATATACTAAAAAACTTATTATAATATCATACTAAATTATAATTCTAAAAGTTCTTCCCACCAAATTTCCCTCCAAAATCTATGATAAATTAATTAACTAAAAATATTAAATTAATAAAAAAACTATTCATTTACTCCCTTCTTTTTACCCCATTCACCAATATTTATATTAATTATTAAATTAATTATTAATATTTAAAAAATTAACTTTCACTTTCCAACTAACCATCACTTAACTTAACCCTTTAATTGTAATTTTGTTTGTTTGTAGTTGATTTTGAAGCATTCTAAAATACATTGTTTTAGCGAATATTTTGTTGAATAAATCAAATTTAGAAATAGTGTGAGTTTGGAAAATGAAATATTTTTTTGTGAAGATATGATTTGTCATTATTTGTAAGAATATAAATATATATTTAGATTACATTTCATCTCACTTCATTTTACTTCTCAGTTTCTTTTGTTTTGGTGAGTTGCTTACCCTCTGTATTAAGATAATTGTGTCTTTTCCATTTTTTATTTTTATTATTTATTTATTTATTTATTTATTTATTTTTTATTTGTTTAAATTCATATTAAGGTAAGAGAAAATGGGTGATGCACTGACAGTGTAAAAAAGTTTTACACTGTCAACCAATCACGACTTTGTTAAGCACCAAGTCATACTTTAAATCTTAAATTACTGATATGATGTGGCAAAATAAAATGTTTCTATTGGATGACGGTGTAAAGATTTTTTACACTGTCAGTGCACCACCTTTTAACTCGGTAAGAGAAAATGTGTATTCTCTATTTTATATTTCTATTATTTACTTATTATTATTTTTTTAATTTCTATTTTCTTTTATTTTGAATTTTACTTTGTTTACTAATTTTAGCTGTGTTTATTTGTAGGTGATCTTGAAGCATTCTAAAATACATTATTTTAGTAAATGTTTTTTTTAATAATTCAAGTTGTGAATTAAAATGAGTTTTAAGATGAATTAAAATATTTTTTTTGTCACGTATAGAGAATTTTACTTTTTATTTATTTTATTATTATTTTTAATTATTATTTATTATTATGTTATTTTACTTTATTATAATTTTATTGATGGAATCTAGCTAATTCATTTTTTCGGTATAGACTTATAACAATTTTTTATAAATTAGCCGTCTACCTGTGCGATGCACAGATAATTTTTAGTAAATTAAATTATTGTTAACATAAAAATTTTAATTTAAAAATAATTTAAAATATATTATTAATATTTGTGTTTTTAATTTAATTTGTGTTATTAATATTTGTGTTTTTAAATTAATAATTTTAATTTAATAATTTGTATGTTATAAAAAAAAGTATAATATACATTTTTTTACATAATTAAAAAATTTTGAAAAAAAAAAGTAAAACTCACACTTTACCTCATTAACCATATTCTATAGCACCTTCAAAAAAATATTATATTTTATTCCAATAAGCACGTGAATAGGAATTTATTACTATACAACACATAATAATAATAATAATAATAATAATAATAATAATAATAATAATAATAATAAAAAATAAGAAGAATAAAGAATTGGATAAAACTAAAATTATAATAACAAGCACTATAATTATAAAAAAAATATTATTAAATCAAATATTAATTACATTATAATTATTCTTCAAATATCAATAACATAACTACAGAAAAGAATTTGAAATTTTGAATTTAGTCCAATTCAGATAAAAAAATGAAAAGGACACAACTCAAATAAACAATGTAATTAAAAATATTTCTCTTATCCATGGCACCGTTGGCACCTGCAAAACTAAAATAAGATTGTCTTTTAAATAATGTAATAAGTAAATAAAATTTGAATAAATTAAAAGAATAATATAATTGTATATATAATTATCCATGCACCTTGCATGAAGCTAGGAATTTAAAGGGCTATTGCACATGGTTGCCTAAACCCTAAACCCTAGAAGGATAGTTTCACGTGGTTGCCTAATGTGGATGGTCTGTTTTCTGTGCCCAGTGTTTCTGAAGGTGGTTTGGAATGCTATTATCCCGACCAAAATTCAGATTTTTATGTGGAGACTGTGTATCAAAAGAATTCCAACCAAAGATGCTTTGAGTAGAAGAGGCATACTTGACATCTCCGATAATCTTTGTTGCGAGTTTTGTAAGGCTCATTTAGAATCCCCGGTTCACTTGTTTTTCTTGTGCACGGTTTCTAAGACCGTTTGGAGTCGTATCTTCCATTGGTTAGGTGAGGACCTTCCCTTTTCGTTTGAGGAGTTTTTGGATTTTGGTGGCTTTCAAGATAAGGTGGTTAAAGCTAACATTAGAAGGAAGATCAATTCGATTTGGATTGCTACCGTTTGGAGCTTATGGAATATGAGAAATTTGATGATTTTCGATAAGGTTGAATATAGTTTTGATAAGGCGTGCTTTAATGTGATGTTTCACTCTGGGAGTTGGATGAATTCTTATAATCCGCTCTTGTCTAGTTGTTTTTATGATTGTTACAAAGTACCTTTGGATTGTTTTAATTCTGTTTAGTTCGTTCTGTTTGTAAGGGTTGCACCCTTAGTGCGAGTTCTTATAATCAATTGCTTATTAAAAAAAAAAGGAGTATTGCACATATTGTTAAAAGACTGGTGATAAGTTAATAAAATGAAAAATAAACAAAAAGAGAACAATATAATTGAATAGAAAATTCACCATACTTGCTTCCACCTTGCACTAATTTAAAAATTATAGAAGTGCTGCAAAAATCGTTAAGAATGTGTTTGAATGGAGCATCTTAATGAGGAAAAGTAATTTTTTGAGGAAATTTAAAATGATTTGACCAAAATCCATTGTTTGGATACAAAAGTGAAAAATTAAAATGATGGAAATTTATAGAGTATTTCATCTAAGTTAAATTTAGTCATTTTGAAATGACACCAAAAACTAAAGAATTTGAAATTCCTCTCATGTTCCATAGAATGTATTTGTTATTATTATTTCTTCAAATTTTATAAATTTGGCCTCATATTTTCCAAAATTACAAAATTTACCCAAAAAATTTCCAAAAATTGCAAATTGGTCCTTAATAATTTTTAAAATTTACAATTTGGTCCTTCAAATTTTTAAAAATTGCAAATTAGTCCCAATTTTTTCATTTTTAAATTTGGTACGAGAAATTTAAAATTTATAAAAAATGACACCAAAAATCTAACAATGAATTATCTTAATACTCCATCCAAATAAAATAATTTAAAAATGAATGAATTTGAATTGAATCATTTGAATTGCTTTAAAATTTATAATTACCACATCCAAACACACTCTAAAAAATTGAAAGAAACGGTTATTCCGCATAGAAAGCCAAATGGATTAATCTCTCAAATTCTCTATGCGAAATAATAACTTTTAATTCATCTTCAAACCCCCCTCTCCTACAAAAACAAACATAATTATAAATAGAAATATCTAATAATAATAGATAATAATAATAAAAGTAAGAACAAGAACTATTGTATGATGCTGCAAAATGTAAACCTACAAAAACAAACATAAACATAATTAAAAATATCAATAATAATAATAATAAATAATAATAATAGAGATATGAGTTGTAAATTGTCATGCATCAGTGAGTATATTGTTATAATGGAAAATAGAACATGAGAATAAAATTATTCTAATGGAAAATAAATTAGTTTTAATAAGGAATTGTCAAGTTATTGCTATTGAGAATCATTAGGAATAATTGCGGGTAATGGGATGAATGAAATAGATTTCACAATACTATTATTTAGTTGGTGGTTTCGAAAAGGGTTTAGATATATATGGTTGGTGCAGGCTGTGAGGACGGGGATTAACTTAATATTATTCTTATTACTATTCTTATTATTTACTATTATTATTTTAATTAATTTAATTATTAATAAAAAAATATTAAAAATTGTAGTTTAAATTAATAATTAACAACCAATAATTTTAAAAACAAATATAGATGTTATAGGTGGTATATCATAGTAAATTATGAGTTTGTAAAAATAATAACTATTAAATTATTTCAATTAATATTTGATCTAGGATTTGACAAAAATCAATATTTTTTTTAAGTTAATCAATAGATAAAACAAAAAATAGCAATAATTTAATTGTTTGCATGTTTCAAAGTGAGAAAATAAATTTATAGCGGGGTTATGCAAGTGAAAGATGTTGATTTTTATTGTTTGTAATCGAGAGTTATTATTTATTTATTTATTTTATTATTATTATTATTATTAATTTAGTATGATATTTTGTTTTATAACTTGATATATTTGGTCAATCTAATAGGTTGTAAATGAACTTTACAAATTATTTTAAATTAATCATTTTTATTTTTCTTTCTAATTTTAATAATTTTTTTTTTAAATTTTTGGTTACGTTTTATATTGTTGGGTTCTCTTTTTAGTTTTATTATTGTTTTCTAATATTTAATACTGTTATATTAATGTTATTTTTTGTATTTTATCTAATAAGTTGTAAATGATCTTATTGATCTTTACAAATTGTTCTAAATTAATTCTATTTTTCTTTTTTACTTTAATATTATTTTTTAATTTTGGTTATGTTTCATTTTGTGGTGTTCTTTTCTTAGTTTTATTATATTTTTATTTTTAATTAATATTTTATTGTTGTTTATTAATGTTTTTATTAATATTAAAGAAGTCAAGTTGTGTGAGAAAGCAATTTAGAATTTTTATTTTAATATATATGGTTTTTATTTTATTTTTCAAATGTTTGTTATATCTTATTTTTTTATTTCCAAATTCAAAAATTTTATAAGTTTATATAAAAAAAGAATAATGATTAATTAATTTAAATAAAATAAATTGTCATAATACATTAAGACAAAAAAAAAAATCCAAATCCACCTTCTATCACAATGCAATGTCTTTAGCAATCAATAATCCAAAATTTTGACTTCTAAAAACGTCAATGTATGTAAGATAATAAGTTGACTTCTAAAAATTGATAAAAATTGATTATTTATATACAATTTTATTTTTTTAATTATCTTATAAATATGTATTTTAATTTTTCATTTTACTCAAAGTATTTAAAATAAAATAAACTACCATAATCCATTAAAACAAATAGAACGAATACAATGTCTTTAATTATTGCATCGACACATTAAAAATAAGGACTTCCTACTGCATCCACCTTCTTTTAAGGAAGCAATATGATTGGTGTTCCTTGGGTATCCTCTGATATGGATACTTGAGAATTCATTGAGATCTGGTTAGACTCTTGGAGGGTTCTAGGTCAATAACGTTATATCTCGTGGAGTTCACTGAACGGATTATTGACTAGGGTTAGTCACGAGTAGTTGGCTTGTGCAGGGTTAGTCACGAGCATTTGGCTTGTGCAAGGTTCGTCACGAGAAGTTGGCTTGTGCAGGTGTTGCTAGGTTCATGAATGTTATATCTTGCTGAGATCACTGAACGGTTCATCATCTAGGGTTAGTCACTCGCGGGTAGCTTGTGCAGGAAGTTAGTCACGACAATCGATCATGCAGTTGTAATCAGTTGGTTATAGTTGATTAAGTCCTCGATTGAGAGAGGCAAAATCATTTGAGGAGGTGAACCAGGATAAAAATAAATGTGTATTTTACTTTCTACATCTTTCATTTAACTCCGAACATTCACGCAGAATATCTTCAGAACTGTACTAAGCAAAGTCAGAAGTTTTGATGATATAAAGAAGTTAAAATGAATATGTATCTCATTGGTTATGCTGTGTTATCTTTAACATGCTTCCGCAACATTTATCAAGTATATCCAAATAATGAGATACCAGAAAGAAAGAAAAGATTTATAGAAAAGGAAATAAAAATTGAAAAGAACACAATTCAAATCCCCCTTTCTTATGTTTCTCTCCACCTTCAGGAAGAAGGTTACATAAACTTTGGAAAAAGGGGGTCTTGGTATTAAAAATACTATGGTGTTTAATATAGCACTTCTCAACATATGGAGGAGGAGAATTCTTCAAGGGAAAGATTTGCTTTGGTACTACATCTTAAAAGCGAGGTATGGTGACCTATCTTCTCTTCTATTCTTTGGTGATCGAGGCTTTAAAATTTTTTCTTCATCTTCATCTTTTTCTATTTGGTCGAGGGATATTGCTAAGATTGGATTTTGCTCTTACAAGGATCCTATTGCCAATTGTTGTAGTTTTATTATTCGAAACGATTTTAACGCGCCTTTTTGGGAAGCTAAATGGTTGGAGGGTATGATTTTGAAGGATGTGTTTCTTGATTTATATAAGACTTCTTGTTTAAAAGAGGTTTCCATGGCGACCATGGGTGGCTGTTCGGATGGGAGGTGTAGGTGGAACAATTTTGGATTGTCCGCAGATTAGTCCTTGTCAAGTTTTATGGATTGACATTGGTTCTTTTGTACACAAAAGGTTAGAGATAGTAAAGTAGATATTGTTTGGTTGACTACAACTTAGACTTTATGGCTTTTAAGGAACAGGGTGTGTTTTCGGGAGGATGTTTTGAACGTTAACGATGCGGTTTGGAACATAAAGCTCATTGTTTGGAAGTGGTAATTTTGAGGAAAAATTACTCATTTCAATTATTCGTTTTACGAGTTTGGTAAGGATCCGCTTCTTTTTCTCTCGTAATTGTAATTGGTTGATATATTTTCTTTTTTGCAGTAGAGTATTCCCGTATTTCGTGTAAACAGGTTGGAGAACCCTTAGTTCTCTATTAAAATATTTTTAAAAAACCATTGAAATCAAGTTTTATTTAAAACATTATTTTATCTCAACAAAACAACCAACATAAAGTGAAAAAATATATAATTATAATATCTAAAAATCAATGAATAGATTTGCAAATCAAATCGAAATCTTAATTTTAATATTCTTAACATACTTTTCCTTAAAAAAAGTAGCCACTTTTTCCTACAAATTTTATCTATTTAATGGAGGAGAACCATAAAACTTTAATTCATTCATAACACATTTAAGTATTTCACATTACAAGAAAAAGCCATACATCATCTAGCTACTACTCGTATACAAAGACATTTTTTTTCAATAAGTAATGGCATTAATCACAAAAGGACTACACACGACATAACTACCTCTTTATATACGAGAGAGGTAAAATGTTTCAAGAATGAAAATTACAGAAAGTAGAAGAAACATTAACTAAAATGCGGAACCATTTCAAAGACATGAATCCATGCAAAGCAACATTGCCAACAAAATCAAAGAAAGAGAATAATCACAAAAGTATAGGTAAAAAGATAAGATACACAAGCAACCACTTGATTCTTTTGATATTGGCAATGAAGAATAAAGGAAGAGAGAATGTTGTGTTTGCAAGAAACATGGTTGTTAAAGCTAAACGTTTATCAGAAAAACATTGGAATCGTCTTCAAAACTTCCAAACCACGCCTGATTATCCATCATGTCTGATTCTCAAGATTTCTTAAGTAGTTCATTTGGTAGTTTACACTTAAATTGATCAGTTTATCATTAATCTTCAAAATTTTCTAAATAATTCATTAGGTTCTTTATATTCAATAGTTTGGATATATTGTAGTTTTCATTTATAATTTGATTGACATTGTTACTTAGAAATTTAGTCACTGCAGAACAATAGTTTGGATATATTGTAGTTTTCATTTATAATTTGATTGGTTGAAATTCGATAACGTTTAATTGAATTTATAAATATTATAATTGACAATTAATTTAATATAATGAATTACTTCCAATAAATTTATGAAAGATTTGGTTACATTTTATATTTTTTTTATTTTTTTTTACAGAACAACAATTTATATTTCTTAAACTATGAAATTTAAATGATCCTACATTTCCATAGTATTAATATTTGAATGCATGAAGGATTTCATTGCTTATAGATTTTTTTAATATATTTTCTTCATGTGAGAATTGTTTCAACGAGATCTTGTGATATTGTAGAAATATTGTTTTTTGTTTTTATTCATTTGTTGAACTTATATTGAAAGTAATCAAAGGAGACACATTTATTCATGAATATTCTCTTGTTTCAATATTGAGATATGATATTATTGTATTTCAATTTGATTTTTTTTGTTGATTTATTTATTTGATAAATCAAATCATCCTATTAAGTTACTTTTCAAATGCTGGTATTATACCTAGCAGTTAATTTTTTATTTGAAATGGAAATTGATTCAGTAGAGGTGGGAAACTGTTCCGGTCCCGAGAAAAAGTCTGTTTTACCTGTTATTTTTTGCGGGCCAAACTTGACTTTTGAACCTGCATATTTAAGTATGTCTGCCCGTCCTGCCCGTAACAAGTTGTACCGAATTGAGACAAATTTGACTCAAGTCAACCAAAAAAATTTCTATAAATACTGAAGCTTATCGGTAGCATAACTAAAAAAATGACTATAAATACTAAAAAAGGATAAAATTGTTGAATCATAAATGCAAACTTGAAAATCTTCTCATTTTGTGAGTGTCTCTTGTATTGCTCTCTCCATTCCTTTTTACATTAAGCAAGGATCTCCCAGCTAAAAGGGTCTCTCAAGGCCTTGAAAAATCAATTGGAAAGAATGAAGGACTTATGGATCAATTATATTTTGGTGAATTCTTATTTACCCAATTCAAAAAATTGGGTAAAGTTACATTCAATGTAAAATGTCTTGGAAACAATAAATAATTGTACTATTTTATAATTAATTAAATATAATAAAATTAAATGGGATCTTCTGATTGGTTGAAGGTACAATACCTAACTTTTGCTGATGGATAGATAAGTTGTCCCCTTATATTTATACCTGTTAAATGGTGAACCATGGTCTATTAGACTACCTATTCAGTTCTGTTATACTTTTCGATTTAATAAATTAGCCATGTTGACAATTCGCTTTTACAAACTACTAAATTATTATTTTTTAATAAGCAATGGAATTAGATGGAGTATAAGGGATACTCCACCCACAAAACAAACGGAAAGCTCTTATATCACAAAACACGAGAGCGATAGAATATTTCAAGAATAAAAATTACAAAGGCTCACTCAGTTATAAAAAGTACACATCCAACTCCAAGAGGTGAATACAATCTCCGTCATACAATCGGTGAAACTAACGGATTCATCTTTGAAGATCATACACTCATCAATTGCAGAACAACCACAAAAAATTCCAAAAATTCCTAACCGTAACCAATTGTTAGAAGACAATTTCTAGACAAGGAAATAAATAAAATAACTAAAATGTAGAACTTTAATTATATGAATAAATAAAATGTAGAACTTTAATTATATGAATTGGTCTCTCTCTTTACACTAAGAAAAAGTATATAATGCTACTCCAGAAAATTTCTTTCATGAAATACCACTACATTCTTCAAAAAGTACCTTGACATAATTGTTATCATCAACCAAATAAAAGTTTACATGTTTTAGAGCTTCTTGTGCATGAAGATAACTTCATACTCATTTGTTTCTTTTCAAGGCATGTACTCTTGATTGTCATAGTCTCTAATACTTTTGAATGTTGTAAATTATATTTTACAAATTTGAACTCGCATTCTCTCTGTGTACCCTTTAATGCTAAATGATTTAAGCTGTGACAGAAGACATTCTGGAGCAATGGTGGAATTGGGTGGAACCATCAAACATTCAGAATAAATATCCATTGCACCCGGAAAATTATAAAATATAAACCAAATCTTAAAATGTTGAAGTTTGGGAAAATGTGGGAAAATGTAGTGAGCTATGAAAAGAATCAAGTTGCATGTGAGTCAAATTGAGAAACATGGGAAGTGTTTTCCAAGTCATCCCATATATCTGCGTGAGTTGCACACGATAAAACATTAGAAATAAATGTATATTCTATATTCCATATCTTATGTGCATATTGATCAAAAAATTATTATATATTTGTACACTTAATGAAAAGACTGAAAATACAATAAAGGTATAGTTTAAAAACAAATTACAATTATATCTTAAATTTCTAAAACACTTACTCAGGAGCATAATATTGATACCTGATTTATTTGCAAAATTCTTGCCTTAGAAACCAAAGTGATCAGATTATCCATGTCATAATTAATCCTTACTTTGACCAAATTAGGTAAAGCCTTCAAGTTTTCCAAAACAAGTGACAAGTTCTCCAAATCAAGTAATTTCTGATAGATATGTGAAGTTGCCTTCAATTCTTCTAGAATAGGGCAGCCATATAAAAACATGACTAAATATTGAGGAGATGTGAAATCAACACTATCAAAATGAAGAATTTTGAGACAAGGAAAATTCACTTGATTAAAATCCCACAGTTTTATGTTTACCAAATTAAGAATTTGAAGAGTCTCACAACTGAGAATGCGAGGAGGTAATTTGATATAACAATGTCTACCAGACATGTCAAAGTTAAGATTCTCGACTCCTCGTTGCATCACAAATTTAAGAGTTCTATTCAATTCTTTTTGTTGGAAGCGAGAAGAGTAGCCTAATTTCACGGTAAAGGATTGGATTGAAGTCTTTTTGTCTCGCAGTGAGAACATGGTTGAATAAACAAAGTTGCGAAATGTCATAAAGTCATTGAGTGCTTTGTCATCGAAGTTGGTTGTGGTTGCAGCGAAATTGGTTGGAAGGAAAGAGAGAATGTGAGAGAGAATTGAATCCGGCAAGTCGCTGATTCTATCGACGGTTGGAATCGAACGGCCAGAAGACATCATCTCTAATGGTGAATGGAGCAAGGAAGCAAGAAGCATGAGTAGAGGATTAACAGCATAGCTGCAGCAATATAAAGTTTTTATGAAAGAAGAGAACGAGGGATAGAATCCGTTTTTTTACTTTTTATTCTGCATCACAAAGTTTAATTTATAGTAGTATTTTTTTAATTATTTAGGAATTTGATTCATCTAGACTAATGTAAGTTAAGCTTACATATAACCCAAAAAATACAACTATTAAATATTATTACGGGCTTACATAAATGTAACTCTTGTACACCATGTGAAATAAATTTAGATATTAAAGGTGATAAAGTAATCGTGTGAATATTCTGGAGAAACTTAGTACAATTTAAAATTAAAATATTTACACATAACAAAAAAAAAAATTGTTAACATTGTTATAATAATAGTAGCTCGTGGTTTTTATTTCCGCAGAAAAATCAAACATAACATAAAATTTATACTAAAATAAAACCAAAGTATAGAACTTGGAAAAGTAAGTGAAAAACTCCCACTAATCTAAGGCAGTTCGAAAACTAAGACTCATATTAGCAATATGCCCGTGAAATGTCTTAGGTGTCAAACTTTTAATTAAAGGATCAACTAGCATTAAGTCCGTGCCAGCAAAAATGGAGGTGTTTGGGTGGAGAACAATTCTGATCAAAATAGCAACAAATGATCAATTAAGGAAGAGGGAATAGCTTTGAATATTATTCATCCGGATTGTGTGTTTTGTTCGACGGCGGAGGAAAATCTTGCGCATCTTTTAGGGCGCTGTACTATTGTGTCGGCCATTTGGCGGAAGATATTCGAGTGGTAGGGATCGCTAAAAGAGTCATCTTTGGCATAATTCCAAAATTTATTTTTCCACTTTGACAAGGTGAAGAGTAATTCTAAAAGAGCGATTGTGGCGGTTGTTTGGTTATCAACGATATGGAGTATTTGGTGAATACGTAATGCGATCATCTTTAAGGGAGAGGTTTTTAGCTTCGATGATTGCATCTCTAAGATAGTCGGTGACTCGTGGGTGTGGTTGAACTCTTCTGGCAAAATTAAAGATTGTTGTAACTTCTATTGTTGGAGTATTTTCCCGTTGTGGTGCTTTACGGGGTAGTCTTATGTTGCTGTTGCTTGGGCCTGTTATCGGCTGGTCCGCTTCATTTTGCAGCTTGGTCTGCGTGGCTGTTCTGTCTCGTTGTTGCAGTAGTTTGTCTTTGTTTTTGTCGTGGTTGTTCTCTTTGTTGGTTGGGTGTGGGACGGTGGTGTCTGTAGTGTGTTAGCAGAGTTTACTTATTGTTTATTGATGCATTAGGCTTTGTCCTTAGTGTTGGCTCTTGTTGCTTCCGTATGTTCGGAGATTGGGATTCCCGAATTTTATCATTGCCTATTAAAAAATTATATATATTCTATCAAATTTTTCTTCTCATGAACTCTTTCTTTCACAACAAGATACTTGATATAAATAAACTTTGATTTTGTAGAACTCATATTGTTGTCGGAGTAGAGCACAGTTTCATTATTCTCACCATCTTCGGGATAAATTTAAGGGTATGACACCCTCCATTTTTTAAATATTCTAATTATACTTTTTTTTATTTATCTTTTTTTTAAATCGAAAATTTTTGTATCCCTAAACCAATGTCCTGCAGAATGTCACTTAAAAAATCGTCGTACATGATTTCTCTTTGGTGAATAACTTACAATGAATTTTTTGATATTATAATTTTTTAATAAATTTTCGTTCATCGAATAACTGGCAATATGTCTTTCCCTATTATAATTTTTTATTAAATTTGTGTTTAGTGGATAACTTGTTATTAGTTTTCTAATTTTTTTTTTCATTTCGCAATGACATATTGGACAACTATTTGAAAACCGTCGCAAAAAGTAAAGCGACCCTTTACTTTAGGCCATAATTTTCACTGTTGACTAATGTTATCTTTGTTTTAATCACTAGATAATTTAATATGAGTCATTCGAAAGAGATTTTAATGGTAGTATACTGCCAATGTAAAAAAATATTACACATGCATCTAATTAGAATAGTTTAAAGTGCTAAATGATAAAAATATTTTAAAATTTATGGTGCGAGTTGGCGCGTTACATTATCATCATTGGTTGACAGTGTAAAAATAATTTACACTGTCAGTGCACCATCCATTTTCTCCATTCAAAATGCAATTTTTTTTTTAATTCTTTTTCACATAATATAAGAGTATTTTGGTCAAATCAAATAAATGTTAGAGATGGCCTAAAAATTTTCTGTTTATTATAGGATGGGGGCTATGTTTTGATACAGCTTGGAATATGGGAACCAATTAGGCAGACTGGTTGTTCTTGGTTTTATTTTATTCTAAAAAAAACATTTTACCCTGCTCCCAAATAAAAAGAATTAACATGTTCATACTTTATTTTTAAAAAATTAACATATTCATGTGAACATCGTTATATACATATCATTGGTTCTTAAAAAAGTAAATTAATAATAATAAGTAATAATAATAATAATAATAATAACAATAATAATAATAATAATAATAATAATAATAATAATAATAAATCCTTTTAATTAAAATATATTTTTTCAAAACAAATCCGAAAAAGTGTGTAACAGCAACGAACATGAAGTGGTAAAATATATAAAATAAAAAAAATCAAATGAAAAGATTTGCAAATCAAATCAGAACTTTAATTTTGATATTCTTTAACAAAAATCTCCTTACCAAACTTTTCCTTACCACTTTATTTTACCTATGATCTACTTAATGGACGACTGAAAAAATAATACTTTCATACAGAAATCACAAGGGAGAGAAAATACATCACCTTGCTACTAATCGTATAGAGACATGACTTCATGCAAAGCAACGTTACCACCAATATCAAAGAATAATCGCAAAAGTGAAGAGAAAAAGACAAGCAACAACAAGAATCTTTTGAGATTGGCAATGAAGAATTCAATGAAGAATGAAGGAAAGGAGAAGGTCGTGTTTGCAAGAAAGATTGTTGTAAGACCCAAACGCTTATCGCCAAATCAATGTAATCGTCTTCATCGATCCTTTCAAACCATGCCTTCTAGATTATCCATCATGTCTGATTCTCAAGATTTGTCCATTATGCCAACTATAATCGATGATCAGCTTATTACTAATCCTCAAGATTTTCAAAGTTCTATTGGATTTGGACCCAACAAAAGTGAAAATAAAAAGATAAAATACTCAAGCTACAACATGATTTTCTTGAAATCGGCAATTAAGAACTCAATGAAGAAAGCAGGAGCAGAGAAGGTTGTATTTGCAAGAAAGATGGTTGTAAGACCCAAGCGCTTGTCGCCAAATCAATGGAATCGTCTTCATCGAACCTTTCAAACCATGCCTTCTAGATTATCCATCAAGTCTGATTCTCAAGATTTGTCTGATTCACAATGAAATTCGTATTCTTGCATATGAAATTTTTGTACAAACTATTAAAGAGAATTTCTTTCTTCACCTCCCTATGGAGCTGACCCAGCGAAAACCCCTAAATACCCCTACTTCGAAAATACATTTTCGAAATAATTAGAATTCGGAAATGCATTTCCGAAATCCCATTTTTTGAGATTTCGGAAATACACTTCCTAAAAAACGCAGAAGTTTTGAAGTATATAATTATTTTGAAATAGTAGTTTAAAATTAAGATCTTCAAAGATTTATACTATTTATTAGTTAATAAATTGACAATAATGTTTCTTATGACAAATATGTCGATTTTAATTATAGGGAACAACTATATACTATTTATTAGTTAAAAGGAGAGACAATAATGTTTCTTATGACAAATATGTCGATTTTAATTATAGGGAACAACTATTTCAAATTTTGGACCGATCAAATAAAACATCTTATAAATGGAATATTTTAGAATGAAAAAAGATATTTTAATAATTTTGGAAATTTGTTATATTTAATTAATAATGATACGCAAAATTAGAATGAATTTATTATACTAGAATGACTCAAAAACTGTCCTATTCAATTCATTTTATTTCTATCAATTAATAATTTTTTTTATTTTGATGCTTTGTTTCTTTATTCTTTTGAATCTATCAACTATTATTTTTAGTATAGTAAAAAAATTATAAATTTTGATTCCTCTAAATTATTTGCTACTATTTTAATTAAAAAATTTTTTTGCAAAGTTTCACGTGGTGCACTTGTGTATTTCATATGATTTTTTTATGACCAATACAAATTGAAATTATTATTAGTTTAATAATTTTCTATTTAAATTTTAAATTTTATTAATTTATTTATAAATTTGAGTTAAGCTTTGATTGTTAAAATTAAAATTTTAATTGAATTTTTTAATAAATTTTATTATTTTTAGATATTTTATAATTAACGTAATAAATTTTAATTAAAGTTAAAATTATATTTTGTAATTAACTATTAAACTATTTATATTTATAAATTAGCTATTTTATAATTAACGTAATAATTTTTAGATAATCTCAATAGTTAAGTTAAATAGTTACAATTTTATATATAATTTATTTAATAATTCAACCTTTTACTTTTTAAATAGTTAACAATCGTTAAAAAATAAATTAATAAAGATTAAAGTTATAAATAATTAAATTAGTAAAATAATAATATTTTAAAGTTTTATCAATGATATATAAAATACTCACGGTACTTGTATATTTAGTATATTAAAATATATATAAATTTTTTTGATTAATTATATGTTCTAATGATTATTTAATGACATATCATTGATAAAATATATATTAAAAAAATAAATGAAGATTAAAAATAAACAATTAAATTAAGAAAATAATAATATCTTAAAGTTTTATCAAAATGAAAAGAATTAATATTTAAAAAGAAAAAATTGAATAATTATTTATACTAATTTAAAGTTTTATGTATAGAATTAAAGTACCAAAATTAAAAAAATTAGTAATTGGCAGACGTAAATATAATTAAATACAACTTTTAATTTTTTTAAAGAACACTTAATATAATATTGGAAATTAATCAATTAATTTTATTAGGCAATTATATAATCAATTAATTTTAATCTAATTTTGGTAATTATATAATTTTAATTAATACAATTGATTCAGGGGCATTTTGGAATTTTTGCTGGAGGTGACCAAGAAAGTTGGGAGGTTGATAAAGATATTTCCCTATTAAGAGATGCTTTAATGAAATTCATATTAACTTTTGTTATTTTGAACTTGGTGCTTTTCACCTCCTTATTAATACTCCCTCCGTTTTTTATTATAAATCGTTTTAGACTTTTCACACAGTTTAAGAAAAATAATAATTGTTACATTTCTTTCCGAACTTTAAGGTAAAGTTCATAAAGCGCCAAGCGAATTCGGTTGCCCATGAGTTAACTAAGGCGGCCAATTCTTGGTCTAGGCGTCATGTTATTAATGAGATTCCTCTTTGTATTGTGTCACATTTGATTAATGAAAGGTATTGAGTTTGTTTTTGTCAAAAAAAAAATATTAATAATAATAATTGTTGTGTGAAAATGAGAAATCATGAAGGTTTTTACAAAATTATCTTTCATTAATGACATGTGGAAGATAAATTTATATAATTAAAAGGAGAGAAAATAATAAATATTTAAGGATATAATAGGAAAAATAACATTAATTATTCATTGGAATTTTAAAGTGACTTATATTTAAATACAAATTTTTTTCCAAAACGACTTATATTAAAAAACGGAGGGAGTATTATATTTTGTCATTAAAAAAATTATTAACGAGGTTATTACTAATCATCAAAATTTTCTAATAATTAATTCATTAGGTTTTTTACAATTAAATTCTTTTGATGCACATTAATTTTTGCCTCCTTTGTAACATTAGGGAGATCATTGATTTGCATGAGATTGTTGTTGTTTCCCATGCTTATTGATCCACAAGTATGTGTGCAGTTGCTCTCGCAAAGTGTGGTTGTAACGACCTGAGTCATACCCTGCATGAGGATTCAAATCTCCTAGTGACGCGCTCTGTTGCATCTATGGCCCTCTTTTAAACCTTGTCCCTCGCCTTTCACATAACTGTATGCCCTAGCCGTGATTTTATTCATTGAGTTTGTGGAACTCTAGGCCGAGGACTTGTAGAAGTGTCCGACCTTAAGCCTATTTCGGAAAAATCCTAAGAATACCTCTTTGTTGAATTTTATCACATTGATGATGACCTTATATAATCTTGCCACGTATTCTTGTAGAGACTCAAAGTGTCACCTACATATATTTAATAAACTATAGGTAGACACCTAGAAGTGTTTGCTCGTCGGGACTTGATGGAGAAACTACCCAATAAGATCTTAGTATTTGGTCACGAAACCTAGGATTGTTCATGTATTAACGCAAGACTGTATCCTCCAGTGTTGGAGAAAGGTGCTTATATTTGTCTAACTTTTCAGAAAGCGTAGTTCGTCCATAGTGGCCAACATCCTCGCTTGGATCTCATCGCTGCCAGAACTATATGTATTTCCCGTGTCCATCATTGAGAAACAATAGTGAAGTTAATCTAAATAATTATTTAAAAGAAAACATTGTTGTTTAGGTTAGTCTTACCAGACTCACATTCAGCTCCAGTTGTAATTTTGGTGAGTACAATAAAGGTGACTATTATGTGATTAAGTAATGTTGAGACCAAATTATTGAGTAAAATATATATAGTTATGGTCCTTTCCAAAGAGAGACTGATTCCTTTGCGTTATAAATTCAACCATATCCAGTCCAACCTTGACCTAGTAGTGAAAGTATTGGACAACTCATCCCTTTAATATATGAGACATGGATAATCAATCATTGAGGCTTGAAGTTCTTAGGCTATGATAAACAAAGCCTCATTAATTGCTTGAAACATGTTTGACACATCATCCCTATAATGTATCTGTGAGTAATGAAGAGGCTCAGATGGCTGTTTTTGATATGAAACCTTGGAAGGCACCGGGTCCCGACGGTTTCCCTGCAGGGTTTAATCAAAAGTCTTGAGGAGTGGCTGGTGACAGTGTTTGTGCTTTTGTTAGTAATGTATGGGAGAGACCTCATGAAATTTCTCAAGTTAATCAAACAGATATTTGTTTGATTCCGAAGGTGGAGAATCCAACCATGGTGACTCAGTTTAGACCGATTTCTCCGTGCAATACTATTTACAAGGCGGTGAGCAAGATCATTGTGGGAAGGTTAAAGCATCTGATGGATCGTCTTATTTCCCCTTACCAAACTGGTTTTGTCCTTGGAAGATTAATACATGAGAATATCATTATTGCTAGGGAGGCTATGCATACTATGGAAAGGAAGAAAGGTAAGGCAGGATATTTTGCTATTAAAGTTGATCTCTCTAAAGCCTACAATAAGCTAATCTGGGAATTTATTTGGCGTATGTTGAAAGAGATAAATATTAAAGATACAATGATGAATGTAATCAAGAATGTTGTTAGTAGTGTTGAAACAAATGTGAATTGGAATGGAACTCGTAATGCCTTCTTTCGGCCTCAAAGAGGGATTAGGCTAGACCCGATATTTCCGTATTTATTCGTCCTCTGCATGGATAAGTTGTCTCATCTTATTTAAGAGGAAGTGGATCAGAATAGGCGGAGAGGTGTTAAGCTTGTAAAGAACGGTGTTTAGGTGTCACATCTCATGTTTGCAGATGAATTCTCTTATTCGGTGAAACTACAAAACGACAAATGTCGTGTGTTACAAATACTCTTAATACTTTTTGAAGAATGTCAGGGCAGGAAGTAAGCCAAGATAATACTAGCATTCTTTTCTCCAACAATGTCTTGAGAAGTATTCAAGCAAAGTAACTGAATTCGTCCAAGTTTCGGCGGACAAAAAATTTCGGTAAATATCTTGGAGTCCCCTTAAGTGATAAAAGACTTGTAAAGGAAGACATCCAATATGTTGTGGATCAAGTGGCGGCAAAACTAAGCAGCTGGAAGAAAAAAACATGACTTTGGCTGGAAGATTAAATCTAGCAATAATTGTTATCGAGGCAATCCCAATTTATCTGATGATGACGAACAAACTTCCAAAGAAGAGTATTGATGATATTCATGCACTACAAAGGATGTTTGTCTGGGGGGAAACTGATGAAAAGAAGAAGAAGAAGATTCATGTTGTGGCGTGGGATACAATCCTTAAACTGAAAAAGTTTTGAGGCACGGGATTAAGGGATCTAAATATTCTTAATGATGTTTGCCTTATGAAGTTGGGCTGGAAATTATATACAGATTCTAATGAATTTTGGTGCACTATTATGAAAAGTAAATACAATATTGAAGCTGCTAAGGATTGTTTGAATACGAGGCCTTTGGACTCGAGTCTTTAGAAGGATATCTCAAATACTATTCCTCTCATGCTAACTATGGGACAATGGATAGTAGGAGACGGGAGAAGCATCAGTGCGTGGGAGGACAATTGGTTAGGCCATGATTATGTTGTGGATAACATGGAGGTGCATATTCCTAATGATATATGTGGGGATAAAGTTTGCAAATTAGTAAATGAGAGAGGAGAGTGGAGAATAAACAGTCTATCTCATTGGGTTCTAGAACAGTAGATTAGCAAGCTGAGAGCTTGTGTACCACCCTGTTCAGGGCAAACTTCTGACCTTTTTTGTTTTGCAAGTGCGTGTGACGGAAAATTCTCGGTGAAATCTATGTACCAAGAGCAGGATGGCCATAAGGAAGATCGGGAAGATGGCGATTGGATGATGATTTGGAAGGCGGCGGTTCCGGAGAGCTGTAAAGGTTTTTTGTGGCTCGTTAATTATGACGAATTCTAACGAACTATAGTAAGATCAGAAAAGGGATTTGAAGTGCTTGGTGCAAATTATATGGAAATGAGTGTGAATCTATGATACATGTTGTGTCTGACTGTCCTAAATGTTCTCATGTTTAGAGAAGTCTAGTTCCTAGTGAGATTAGAGGACATTTCTTTACAGCTGATTTGAAAAGTTGGATCCATATCAATTTAAATTAATGTGGTGCTGGGAATGAGGAGTTGAAGAATGTGTGTATTATTATGTGTCATCAGTTGTGGACTTGGCATAATCTGGAAGAGCATGATGTTCAGTTTGAGAGGCCGCGGGATTCTAATTGCCATATTCTAAGAAGACACAAAGATTATAAGCAAGCGTTAGAAGCATCTAAGAAGATTATTATGGTGAAGAATGGTAGCAAGTTCATGGGGTGGAATCCTCCTGTTGTTGGCATGATGAAACTTAACACAGATGGTGCGAGTAAAAATAATAGTGAAGTTGGTTGTAGGGGGATTATTAGGATCATAGAGGAGTTTGGAAAGGAGGTTTCTCCAAGTATCTTGGAAATTGCAGTGCAGTGCTCGCTGAATTTTGGGGTGTGCTGAAAGGTCTAAAACTCACTAAATTACTAAATATTCAATGAGTTGAACTTAATGTTGATTCGGTCATTGTGGCCAAAGCAATAGAAGAGTTTAACTTATTATTATTATTATTATTATTATTATTATTATTTCCGATTATTATTATTTAATTAATTTAATTATTAATAAAAAATATTACAAATTGTAGTTTAAATTAATAATTAAAAATATAATGACATAAATTAACAATAATTTAATAGTTTGTATGTCTTAACAAAAAAACCATGTATAGCAACCGATTACAGCGTGAGAAAATAGAGAAACTGTGAATTTTTTTGTGCTATAAACGATTACACACGCGTTGTGGAAATAGCGAATAGAGTTACATAAACGTGTAACCGGGTAGCGCCTCTACTGTAACCGATTACACCTGATGCTTATTTTTTAAATATTTTTTAAAATTAACAACTTTCAAATCGTTGATCTGTTTTTAGTGCAGTTTCGAGCATAGTGAAGCTCATGAGATATTCTATATGTTGGGATGATGAAACGGGGAGAGGCCCAATTTTATTTTAAAAATCACGATTTTATGAGTTGGTGAATTATATATTATTGGCATGTATAATTGTATGTAACCATGTATAGTTGTGTTTATAACATGATTGTTGTGATCGGTTGGTGATTGTATGTAACCATGTATAGCTGTAATTGGTTGGTGATTGTTGTGAATATTATGGTGATGAATGATTTGTTTCGAATGATACTGAGACATGTACATACTTTATTTGGTGATGATAATGGTGAATCATGATGAGACGATGTAGTTCATCAGATCGGTGATGTTGTAAGTATGTTATATGTGTGCATTCATTCATAATTCATTTTGGTGGCCAAATCCAGGTGATGTGTTGGATCAGTGAAGGGCATAATTCTCATTGTGCAGAATTTGTGCTGGCAGGGCCGTATCTTGGTGATGTTTAGATCGGTCAGATGGGTTAATCTCATGTTTGGTACCACAGGCATAATGTCAGTACATTGCATATGCATAATGTTATAATATGATTGGATGAGTTCCAATGTTATATTTTGGTGATGTATCTTTCGTTGTTATTGATGAATACTTTACAAATTAATTTAAATTAACTATTTTTATTTTTCTTTTTAATGTTAATAATGTTTTTTAGTTTTTTGTTATGTTTTATTTTGTTAGGTTCTCTTCTTAGTTTTATTATTGTTTTCTAATATTTACTTATGTTTGATTAATATATTTTTTTTAATTTTATCTAATAGGTTGTAAATGATCTTATTGATCTTTACAAATTGTTCTAAATTAATGATTTCTATTTTTCCTTTTTACTTTAATATTATTTTCTAATTTTAGTTATGTTTTATTTTGTGGTGTTCTTTTCTTAGTTTTATTTTTTTTATGTTTAATTAATAATTTTTTAAATATTTTATTATTGTTTATTAATGTTTTTATTAATATTTGAAGAAGTCGAGTTGAATGAGAAAGTAACTTAGAATTTTTTTTTTTTTCATATGGTGTTATGTGAATAACATCACATACAATAACATGAATTAAGTTAACATATATATTTTTGAATTCACAATGAATTTTTAAATTTTAAATATTTAAAAAACTATGAATGGAACAATTCATTCTTAAATAGATATAAAAAATAAACCCAAATATATTGTATTTCAAATTTTAATCTTCTATCCAATTTGATAACATGTTTATAGATGTCAAAATGAATAGCATATTTATAGATGAATTTAAAATACATTTGGGTGTACCAACATTGTTTGGAGTCTAAATAAAAAATCAACAAATAAAAGGTATTTAAAATATTTAAAAAAAAACTATTGAAATCGATTTTTATTTAAAACATTATTTTATTTTAAGAAAACAACAAAAATGAAGTGAAAAAAAATATAATTATAAAATCTAAAAATCAATGAATAGATTTACAAATCAAATCAAAATCTTGATTTTAATATTCTTAACATACTTTTCCTTAACAAAAGTAGCCACTTTTAATGGAGGAGAACCACAAAATTTTAATTCATTCATAACACATTTAAATATTTTACATTACAAGAAAAAGCCCTACATCATCTAGCTACTACTCATATACAAAGACATGAATCCATGCAAAGCAACATTGCCACCAAAATCAAAGAAAAAGAATAATCACAAAAGTGAAGGTAAAAAGATAAGATACACCAGCAACGACATGATTCTTTTGAAATTGGCAATGAAGAACTCAATGAAGAATAAAGGAAGAGAGAAGGTTGTGTTTGCAAGAAACATGGTTGTTAAAGCTAAACGTTTATCATAAAAACATTGGAATCGTCTTTGAAACTTCCAAACCACGCCTTCTAGATTATCCATCATGTCTGATTCTCAAGATTTCTTAAGTAGTTCATTTGGTAGTTTACACTTAAATTGATCAGTTTATCATTAATCTTCAAAATTTTCTAAATAATTGATTAGGTTCTTTATATTTAACTTCTATTGGTTGGTGCACATTAATATGGTAGTCGAAAGGACTAATTCACATGTTAATATAGATTTTGAAACAAATTGTTATATTTATAATTATTGCATAAATCTATTGGTTGGTGCACATTAATATTGGTTTGCTCATCTAAAAATAAATAAATATTATAATTGACAATTAAATTAATATAATGAATTACTTCCAATAATTTTTTTTGTAAGCAAGATATTAATTAACGGGAGATCTAAGGGTTCTCCAACCTTATACACAACAAACGGTTTGAGGCCGCCTACCTACGATATTACAGATCAAATAAAATTACGACATAAAAGGCAAAGAGTCTTTGCTAAACTCGTAAAATTACAATGAGCAATATCGCCAAAAAAAAGACCACCTCCAAACTCAAATCTTGATATTCTAAACCATATTGTTGATATTCCAACCTTGTTGCTAAAACAGAAATCATTCCTTGTCAACCAAATCCAAGAAGTGGCTAACCAAAACACCCTCAATTTACCAACGTTAATTCTTTTTACATGGCCCAAAGAATGTCATTCCATAAAGGACGGAATACACCCTTCCGTTGTTCCTTCCGGGAAACCCACCCACGAAGCAATTTCCTTCCAAATAATCTTAATCATTTTGCACTTAAAGAAAATATGATCTCTATCTTCCAAATGCAAGTCACAAAAAATACAATTTAAGTTAGTAGAAGTTAAATTAATACCTCTATACACCAAGAGGTCTTTGGTGGGTAACCTATTCACAAAAAGCGTCCAATCAAATGCTTTTATCTTAAAAGGGATCTCTAACCTCCAAATCAATTCCAACTCCCCATCAAATTTATTAGGCGACCATACGGAATACGCGACGAGGCATAACAAGAATAACACAAAGAAACCGTATATCCCTTATCCAAGTCAAGCGACCAAAAGACATAATCCTTCACATTGAGCACTCCCCCAAACGCAACTAGCCGGTTCTGTAATACCGCGAGCTTTGTCACAAAACCCACCTCCAAAACCACCAATTCCGAAATACCCAAGTCACCTCATCTCCATACCCGTCCATTCCATCTGCCCATCCCATCCCCGCCAATTCCAATAAATTTATGAAAGATTTGGTTACACTTTATATTTTTTATTTTTTTTTACAGAACAACACTTTATATTTCTTAAACTATGTAATTTAAATGATCCTACATTTCCATAGTATTAATATTTGAATACTTGAAGGATTTCATTGCTTATAGATTTTTTTAATAGAATTTCATCATGTGAGAATTGTTTCAACGAGATCTTGTGATAATGTAGAAATTTTATTTTATTGTTTTTTAATCAAGAAATATAATAATGGGAGAACTATGGATTCTCCAACATCGTTTGGAATGTTAAATTCTTGGCCTAAGTGTCTAAGTGGTAGCGAGTCACACCAAACCCAATTTACAATCTCTAACATTGTGATTATGAAAGAGTAAGTGTCACTCCATAAAATTCGATAAACACTCTTCCTCCGTCCTAACCCCTTTACCCACCCAAAAAGCTATCTCACTCCATATCTTTTTAACAACCCCACATTTGAAAAAGTAATGATTCCTATCTTCCATATCAACATCAAATAATATACACTTTAAATTATCATGAGTAAAGAACATACCTGTAAGCATCAAGAGGTCTTTTGTAGGAAGCCTATTATGGAAAAGTCTCCACCAAAAAGCCTTGATTTTATACGGCACATCCAATTTCCAAAAAATCCCGAAAGCTTCGGCACTCTTAACCGGGGGACCAAAATGAATACACAATTTCTCATTAAAAGCATAACAAGAAGCTACCGAAAAATCACCCCCTCTTTACCTTGCCAAACCACCTCATCTTTACCTACCGACCACCCTTGAAACTCCTCCAACCGCCCCTTCATTAGGACTATATCCTCCAACACCGCATCACCATTAAATCTAGCCTCGGATAAACCAAAATCACCCCAAATCCAACCATATACACCCCATATTCCCATGGCCGCAACCGAAACATTCTCCAAATTAGAAGCCTTGAATAATTCCGGAAAATCTTCCTTCAAAGACGAGCCTCCCAAGCATAATCCTTCCCAAAAAGGTGAATTGAAGCCATTATGAATAATGAACCTACTACAATCAACAATAGGATCACAAGAGAAAAGAGAGTTTAATTTTTAAATATCCCTCCACCAAAAAGAAGCGATGGAGGAATTTTTACAATCGTTTGTTAGAACAAGATTTGTTCTGATCAATATTCTTAGTTTTGATGATAACAAGGATATGAATTTTGTATGAGATAATGTGGTACTCTAATACTATGCAATTTCCGTTTCAGGAATTATACAAAGAGTATACACAAAATCAGCGCAAGAAGCACTGACTCAGAAGGTTCAGCAAGCAACATCAGAACATGGTCTGGCAAGACATCAGAAGATGGTCAAGCAGAATCCGAACATGGGTCTATGGAAGCATCAGAAGAACTTGAGATCAGAAGCAGAAGCACTGAAGTTCTCATGGTATCACGCTCAGAAGCACTTCAAGGTCAGAAGACAAGAAGATGCTCTGCACCAAGCTGTTTGATTCTGATGATATTCAAACATTGTTTACACAAACATCAGATCAGAAGCAAGTACTAGATGGCAGGCTACGCTGACTGACAAAAGGAACGTTAGAAGCTATTAAAGGCAACGTTAGTAGACACAGCGAAAACAAGGCTCGAGGTAGTTGACAAAAGAGTGAAACATTAAATGCAATGCTGTACGGATTACGCAAAGCATTAAATGCTCCCAACGGTCATCTTCTCAAGTGCCTATATATATGAAGTTCTGATGAGAAGCTACGTTACGAATTCTGAGAATACTTGCACATTATACAGAAACACTGTCAAATTCAAAAGCTCTCAAACTTCATCATCAAGCTCACTACATTGCTGTTGTAATATATTAGTGAGATTAAGCTTAAACTTAAGAGAAAATCAAAGTTGTGATAATAGCTTTATAAGAAGCATTGTAACTCTTAAAAGAATTTAGGCTTAAATATACTTTTCGTCCCTGTAAGTTAGCGTGTTTTTGATTTTCGTCCCTGTAAGTTATTTTTTTGGGTTTTAGTCCCTATATCTTACTTTTTGCTTGAGGTTTAGTCCCTAAAGCCAAAATCCGCAGGAAAATCTGCAGGTTACCTGCGGATTTTCTTGTGAATTTTCCTACGGATTTTGATTTTAGGGACTAAAACGAACGCGAAACTGAAATATAAGGACTAAAACCCAAAAAAATAACTTACAGGGACGAAAATCAAAAACACGCTAACTTACAGGGACGAAAAGTGTATTTAAGCCAAGAATTTATTTACATTAAGTTGTAAGAACTAGAGTGATCAGGTTGTTGATCAGTATACTCTAGCAAGTCTTAGAAGGTGTCTAAGCAGTTTGTAACTAGAGTGATCAGGTTGTGATCAGTATACTCTAGATAGTCTTAGAGGGTATCTAAGCAGTTTGTTCCTAGAGTGATCAGGTTGTGATCAGAAGACTCTAGAAGACTTAGAAGTTGTCTAAGTGGAAAACCATTGTAATCTCGTGTGATTAGTGGATTAAATCCTCAGTTGAGGTAAATCACCTTGTCAAGGGTGGAATGGAGTAGTTTTGTTAACAACGAACCAGGATAAAAATACTTGTGCAAATAGTTTTTATCTTTGTTATACCCCAAAATTTGCCCGCATCTTTTTTTCAGAAAGAAGGCAACAAACTTCTGTCTAAAAATTAAGAGTTTCATATAATCTTGGATTTTTATCTCATAAATATCCCGGTTTATGAATACTTGGTTTTTAGAATTTTTCTTATACGGTATTTTGGCTCGCTGTTGAATTTATTCATACACAAACGCCAAGTATTGTTTATTACTTCACACACGCTATTTATTTGAGATTTATTTACAGATAAATAGTACTGACGCAATTGGTACAGAACTAAATCTTTTTGCAGGCGCAAAGTCTGGGGATTCAGACTGTACTGGTAACAAGTAAATTATTATTTTTTGTTCCCTACTAATTTTTGTACTATACTCTATTATTTTCAAAATCTCTTTCTTTCTCTTTCTTTCAAAATCAAATCCTAACTTTATTCTATACATCTCTTTTTTAAACCCTACCATACACTTTCTTTCAAATCCTACTTCCACTCAAATTTTCCTTTTTTGTACGGAATCACTTCATTCCCCAACGTCTCTATCCTTCTTTTCATTCTATAAATACCTCTCATTTTTTCCATAAAATCTCACATCAAATTCTAAATCATCTCTCAAAATTTCTACTTCATATTCATTCTCTCTTCTTCCCCGGCAAAAATGGGGAAGCGGATGGAAACGTGTTTTCTTATGGTCATCACCGTCGTGGTGGTAATCATGTCCTTCTTCTGTTTGCACAGTCCTGAAAAATGTGGACCTGGGTTGTTTACACTCCCAATCATCTATATGTTATTATTTATAGCATGGGTTATTAATCGTCATTCTTAAAGTTTGTCGTATCTTTTATTTTTTAATAACGTACCGTTCACTCGTCGTACTGTTCATTATAGTATGTAATATTTGTACTGTCAGTATTAAATGTCGTACTATCTGTCGTACTGTTTTTTAATTATTAAGATAATATTTTTTGTGTTTTCTGCCAGTTAAATATTTATTTTTCTGTGCCTTAAATAATTTTCAAGTTTATTATCGGTAATTTCGTTCGCATACAGTATATATTATTTATTTATTATGTCTGTGTTTTTCTAACAACTCATGTAAATAAATTTTCACCATTAACATAACAAAAAACAAAAAGAAAAAATTAACTTTGACTGTTGAATTTTCACTTTAACTGCTACATTAATACCTGAACAGTCAGTTGACAGTCAAATCGCTGACAGTGCAATTCTCCGTGTTTTGTACCATCAATCAAATCAATCTTTTGCATTTCAAAATTCCAAGATTTTTGTTCTAGAAGTCTTCTGAATATCACATGATTAGCAGAGACTCAACACTGCACAAAAATCAGGTACGCTTAACTGTCTCCTACACAAACAGTCCCTGACTAGGGTTTTTTGTTTTTTTCAGGAGAACAAGTTTTTGAGACCTCAAATGGATTTCATGGACCTCCATATATCTCAAAGTACCACCTTATAAATTTTCAGATTTCAATTCGCTCAGACGCACAGTCAGCAGCTCAAACAGTCAACAGACGACCCGTTTGACCAAAAAGTCAACAGACAGTCAAAAATGAAATTTTTTATCAACATCCATATTTTGTCAAAAATATTCATCATTTGATCATTGGTTGATCATAATTCATCAAGGAAATATCAAAAATCAACAAAATCCTAAGTTTCAAAATTAGTGTTTTCTCCTAAAAAGTCAACTGAACTTTGACTGGTCATAACTCTCTCATCCTTCATCCAAAAAATTCAAACCAAATCTCATTTTGAAGGAAATTCAATTATCTTTCAAATTTAATTGGTCCCATGGTCATTAGGTTCACCATTTGGAAAATATGAACCAAGACATTACAGGTCATTTTCAAAGTCAACAAAAAGTCACTTTTTACAAAAGGACACACAAGGAGCATGGAAAATTATTTTGATATGAGACTAAAAGCATTGGTTAGAGGACTCTTTGAGGTTTCCAAAAAGTACAAGAACTCCTTCATATGATAAAAATTGAGGGATTTATGCCTTGTTGAAGTTGGCCATTTTTTGGGAAAATGCATGAAATCAACATTGATCAAAAATGTTTTTTTCCCAAAAGGGGCCAAGTTTTCATAATCCAAACATGTTCCCCATAACGTGAAGGGCCCCCCACGACCAAGCCAAGGCCCATAGCATTTTTGTTCTTTTTTTGATTTAATTTTATCACATTTAAGATTAAATTGAAAAAAGAAATGGAAGGATAATATGTAGCTTGAATCTTAAGCATGAGTCATCAAGAAGCATTCAAAACTCTGCCACAAGGAGCTAGTACCGCAGAAGAGAGTGGAAAAATCAAGCCATGGTTGCTTGAATTCAGAGCTACATATGTTATAATATTCAAGAATTCAACAAAATCATCAATGCTTCCTAGCTTAGTTTTTAAGCACTTTCTTTGCCTATAAATGAGGTAGTACACTTCATCAATGAGAAGGACACGAATTTAAAACCAGACACTTGCTTGTAACACTCATTAATCCAATTGAAATTTTCAAAGAAATCTTCCTTCAAAGACGAGCCTCCCAAGCATAATCCTTCCCAAAAAGGTGAATTGAAGCCATTATGAATAATGAACCTACTACAATCAACAATAGGATCACAAGAGAAAAGAGAGTTTAATTTTTAAATATCCCTCCACCAAAAAGAAGCGATGGAGGAATTTTTACAATCGTTTGTTAGAACAAGATTTGTTCTGATCAATATTCTTAGTTTTGATGATAACAAGGATATGAATTTTGTATGAGATAATCTGGTACTCTAATACTATGCAATTTCCGTTTCAGGAATTATACAAAGAGTATACACAAAATCAGCGCAAGAAGCACTGACTCAGAAGGTTCAGCAAGCAACATCAGAACATGGTCTGGCAAGACATCAGAAGATGGTCAAGCAGAATCCGAACATGGGTCTATGGAAGCATCAGAAGAACTTGAGATCAGAAGCAGAAGCACTGAAGTTCTCATGGTATCACGCTCAGAAGCACTTCAAGGTCAGAAGACAAGAAGATGCTCTGCACCAAGCTGTTTGACTCTGATGATATTCAAACATTGTTTACACAAACATCAGATCAGAAGTAAGTACTAGATGGCAGGCTACGCTGACTGACAAAAGGAACGTTAGAAGCTATTAAAGGCAACGTCAGTAGACACAGCGAAAACAAGGCTCGAGGTAGTTGACAAAAGAGTGAAACATTAAATGCAATGCTGTACGGATTACGCAAAGCATTAAATGCTCCCAACGGTCATCTTCTCAAGTGCCTATATATATGAAGTTCTGATGAGAAGCTACGTTACGAATTCTGAGAATACTTGCACATTATACAGAAACGCTGTCAAATTCAAAAGCTCTCAAACTTCATCATCAAGCTCACTACATTGCTGTTGTAATATATTAGTGAGATTAAGCTTAAACTTAAGAGAAAATCACAGTTGTGATTATAGCTTTATAAGAAGCATTGTAACTCTTAAAAGAATTTATTTACATTAAGTTGTAAGAACTAGAGTGATCAGGTTGTTGATCAGTATACTCTAGCAAGTCTTAGCAGGTGTCTAAGCAGTTTATAACTAGAGTGATCAGGTTGTGATCAGTATACTCTAGAAAGTCTTAGAGGGTATCTAAGCAGTTTGTTCCTAGAGTGATCAGGTTGTGATCAGAAGACTCTAGAAGACTTAGAAGTTGTCTAAGTGGAAAATCATTGTAATCTCGTGTGATTAGTGGATTAAATCCTCAATTGAGGTAAATCACCTTGTCAAGGGTGGAATGGAGTAGTTTTGTTAACAACGAACCAGGATAAAAATACTTGTGCAAATAGTTTTTATCTTTGTTATACCCCAAAATTTGCCCGCATCTTTTTTCAGAAAGAAGGCAACAAACTTCTGTCTAAAAATTAAGAGTTTCATATAATCTTGGATTTTTATCTCATAAATATCCCGATTTATGAATACTTGGTTTTTAGAATTTTTCTTATACGGTATTTTGGCTCGCTGTTGAATTTATTCATACACAAACGCCAAGTACTGTTTATTACTTCACACACGCTATTTATTTGAGATTTATTTACAGATAAATAGTACTGACGCAATTGGTACAGAACTAAATCTTTTTGCAGGCGCAAAGTCCGGGGATTCAGACTGTACTGGTAACAAGTAAATTATTATTTTTTGTTCCCCACTAATTTTTGTACTATACTCTATTATTTTCAAAATCTCTTTCTTTCTCTTTCTTTCAAAATCAAATCCTAACTTTATTCTATACATCTCTTTTTTAAACCCTACCATACACTTTCTTTCAAATCCTACTTCCACTCAAATTTTCCTTTTTTGTACGGAATCACTTCATTCCCCAACGTCTCTATCCTTCTTTTCATTCTATAAATACCTCTCATTTTTTCCATAAAATCTCACATCAAATTCTAAATCATCTCTCAAAATTTCTACTTCATATTCATTCTCTCTTCTTCCCCGGCAAAAATGGCGAAGCGGATGGAAACGTGTTTTCTTATGGTCATCACCGTCGTGGTGGTAATCATGTCCTTCTTCTGTCTGCACAGTCCTGAAAAATGTGGACCTGGGTTGTTTACACTCCCAATCATCTATATGTTATTATTTGTAGCATGGGTTATTAATCGTCATTCTTAAAGTTTGTCGTATCTTTTATTTTTTAATAACGTACCGTTCACTCGTCGTACTGTTCATTATAGTATGTAATATTTGTACTGTCAGTATTAAATGTCGTACTATCTATCGTACTGTTTTTTAATTATTAAGATAATATTTTTTGTGTTTTCTGCCAGTTAAATATTTATTTTTCTGTGCCTTAAATATTTTTCAAGTTTATTATCGGTAATTTCGTTCGCATACAGTATATATTATTTATTTATTATGTCTGTGTTTTTCTAACAACTCATGTAAATAAATTTTCACCATTAACATAACAAAAAACAAAAAGAAAAAATTAACTTTGACTGTTGAATTTTCACTTTAACTGCTACATTAATACCAGAACAGTCAGTTGACAGTCAAATCGCTGACAGTGCAATTCTCTGTGTTTTGTACCATCAATCAAATCAATCTTTTGCATTTCAAAATTCCAAGATTTTTGTTCTAGAAGTCTTCTGAATATCACATGATTAGCAGAGACTCAACACTGCACAAAAATCAGGTACGCTTAACTGTCTCCTACACAAACAGTCCCTGACTAGGGTTTTTTGTTTTTTTCAGGAGAACAAGTTTTTGAGACCTCAAATGGATTTCATGGACCTCCATATATCTCAAAGTACCACCTTATAAATTTTCAGATTTCAATTCTCTAGTACTTTGGAATGTTAGCATAGTATATTTTACAAATTGAAACTCACAATTGTTGAAGTTTTTTGAATGTTGCATAACATACAGAACAAATATATGTTGCACCTCTTATATTCATAAATTTTAACTTAATGTTAAAATGTTGAAGATTGGGAAAATGTTGGAGTATTTCTAACAAGGACCTACACTCCCTCTTCAATAAGCTAATTCAAAAAGTAAGTTCCATGTGAGTCAAATTGTGAAACATGGGAAGTGGTTTCCAAGTCATCCCCCATACCTGCGTGACTTTCACACAATAGAACGTTAGAAATGTATACTCTATTTGATATCTGACTTTCACACAATAGAACGTTAGAAATGTATACTCTATTTGATATCTTATGCGCATATAGATTAAAAAATTAGTTAATTAATGTATACTCAATGCAAATAGTGAATATTCAATAGGAAGCTGACTTTAAATCAATATTTTAATATTGGAATTTCGTTTGGGCATATAAGAATCTTAGTTGCAAGTATCAAGATGTTCATTTATGAGACTTAGAGGTTACTACAATTAAAAATTGATATCTTCCAAAAGCAATGTGACCAGAATGCCATGCATTTCCTTTACTTGGATCTTTCGAAAGCTTCTCAAGCCTGCAGATAATCAACTAGTGTTTCAATAAATTTGCTTCCCCCACAATGAAAACAAACAAAAAAATGTACAAGTGATTTTCACCTCAAACCATAGAGAATTAACTTGATGAGATCATTTTATTTCAGCTTCAACAGGATGAGAGGGCTGGTCATCATCTGCATCTGTTGGTAAAGTTAATTTCTTATCCTGAAACAGAAAAATAAGACTTTTATACTCTCACAAAACACAAACTAAAGTAGCCATTCCTTCCATTAAATAGATTCATTTCCTTCTTTTTCATTCATTCAAAAGCCACAAAGATCAAGTTCAAAATCAGATATGACAGAATTCGAAAGGATCTTCTAGATTCCATATCCCAGTTTACATTAACACAATTCTGTTTCAAAAACAAACAAGACAAAACATCACAATTAGAAATCCCTAATTATCAAAAACCCCAATTCCTTAAACAAAATAAGATGAATTTCGAGATATAATTTGGAAAGTACTGTGACATATTCATAGGTGAGGATTTACTTACATATTCTTTGTGTCAGAGTTGTAGTGTTTGAGTATTGCAACAAAAGGGTTGTAGTGTTCGAGTATTGCAACAAAAGAGCTAGACAAGAGCGAGATTAGATGATTTATGGGATTTCTTGTAAGAACAGAATGACGAAGCTCAACCAACAATAATGCAAATTGACAAGGACAACTACTATGGAGGGAAACATGACAAAATACGACTATAGAGTAAGGCGAAATTGAATACAGTAACGGCAAGACAGAGAGATACAAGAACCTTTGTAAATATTTCTAGAAACTAATCAAAAGATTTTGGAACGTAGATTGAATTGATTTTAGGATATTTGATTTATGGTTACAGTTCATTTTGGTTTTAGGGTTTTTGAGTTTCAAAATTGGGACTGAATTTGACGGGGAAAAGAGGGCTATGAGTGGAAATGATAAAGAAGGCGAGTGTTCTAAGTTTGAATGATGAAGAAGGTTTGATGCATGAATTTTTTAGGGAGAAGGTTTAAGGATAGAAAGATGGAAGGGTGAAGTACGTAAACAAGGTGGAATGAAAAGAGTTCAATTCCTAAAGAAGTTTGTTTCGTGAGTTTTTGTAGTTTTTGCTAGACATACATGTAATAGCGCTTTTAAAAATCGCTAACAAAGAGGCATTGCTATCATAGCGTTTTATTAAAAAGCGATAACAAAGGGGCATCACTATAATAGCGCTTGATCAAAAAGCGCTAATAAAACCTTTTCTTAATTATTATTATTTTTGTCATCACGCGATTTCAAAGTAAGGGTTAATATAGAGGCCGATATTTGATAGCACCCGACCAAAAAGTGTTATTATTGGTTTTCTTGTCAAATTTTTAATATCGGTTTACTAAAAAGTGCTATTAAAGTAGTGCTATTATAAGATAAAATTGCAGTAGTGTCCCCACAAGACCTTGTAATTTTCTGAACACTTAGCTACGGATGTGCTACGATTCCATTCGTAGCCAATGTACCCGCAAATCTTAAAACCCACATATACGCATATAAATGTTTTGCGACCATACGAATATGTTCGTCCAATTCCTCTGAATATGATGGTACCCCTAATTGCTCCTAATTTTACCTAAACCAGAAAACCCCAAATCAAACTTACTAACCCTAGCAATGGTGGATCACAGTTAAATCACGTAAACGACCAATTTACTACCAAGAAACAATCAACACACAAAGACAAACCATAATATGCAAACCAATTTCACCATTATATGCAGGTGATTCTGGGGTTGTTGATGTAGTGTAACGATCCAAATAGCTTCATAATCCTTCAAGGATTGTATTGCAGCCTTTAGAATGCTTCGAAACTCTCCGAAACTTCAAAATCGAATCTATGTTCTTGAGTGAACTTCTGCTTCTTGATTAGGGTTCTTTCTCCAGAAATTCCTCCCCTAATGCATTGCATATGTTATGTATTTATAGGAGAACATGTTAGGTCAACTAAATTGAATCAAATCTTCATAATTTGTGAAATTGATCTTTGATTAAAACTTGAATGAAATCTTTCTAAATTGGACCAATTTTGTTCTTTCTCTTTCCAATACCCTTTCACACGAATTTGATTCATATTTTGGCCCATTGAGTGATTGAAATTGATTGGAATATTCATCTAAACCAAATTTATGATTTTCTCTTGATTTATTTGACTTTTAATCACTTTTTAAATGAATAAAAAATCATAATAAATCAAATAAATCATAAATATTCGTGGCAATCATATTTGGAGTTTTGGATAACTTGGGGTTCAAGATTAAATCCTAAAAAGTTAGGCCCATTTGCAAGAAATTCAATTTGAACCACTTTTGTTTCACATTTTTCCTTCAAATTTGCCCAACTTTGACAAGACATATCTCCCTCAATTTTTAAGATATGGAAGAGTTTTATGACTTTTGGGAAACCTAAAGATGTCTTCTATAAGCCACTTTGGAAGCTTTTTTTTCATTTGAAGATTTTATGTTGATGATATGGGCTTTGACAAAAAACTGCTTTTGGTTGACTTTTGAAAAGGACCTATAATCTTTTGGACCATATCTCTTGAATGAAGCATCTCTGGTCTTGGCATGTGTGAGACAAAGGTGTAGAGAATCCAATTTACTTCAGAATATGCTTTGGTTGATAAATTTTTTATACTCCATGTGAAAGTTATGGCCAGTCAAAGTACAGTTGACTTTTTAGACCAAAAACCCTAATTTAGCAACTTTGAATCTTATTGATTTTGAAGCTTTCCTTGATGAACCATGATAAACCCAAGATCAAATGATAAATGATACTTCAAAATGTTGATGTTGACCAAGAATCAGGAATTTTGACTGTCCTTTGACCATAATTGACTTTTAGGTCAAACTAGTCGACTATTGACTATCTAAGCACTTGAATGAACAATCTTTGGATTTGAAGCTTGAATTTTGGCATGGAGATAATTTTAAACCCAATAAGCTATATGAAATCCATTGGAGGCCTTGATTCATCCATTTTATTGAGAGGATGTAAAACCCTAGTTCAGGAGGTCTTTGGTTATGAGAGTGTGCCTTGAATTAACCATTGAGCCTTGAGTCATTGTATGAGCTTGAAAGTGAAATGAGATGAGAAAAATTTGGGGTATGACACTTGGTATTAAAAATACAATGGTTTTTAATTTAGCTCTTCTCAACAAATGGAGCTGTAGAATTTTCCAAGGGAAATATTCGCTTTAGTACAACATCTTAAAAGCGAGGTATGGTGACATATCTTTTCTTCTATTCTTTGGTGATCGAGGCTTTAAAGCTTTTTCTTCATCTTCATCTTCTTCTTTTTCTATTTGGTGGGGGGATATAGTTAAGATTGATTTATGCTCTTACAAGGATCTTATTGCAAATTGTTGTGGATTGGCATTGGTTCTTTTGTACACAAAAGGTTAGAGATAGTAAATTAGATATTGTTTGGTTGACTACAACTTGGACTTTATTGCTTTTAAGGAACGGAGTGTGTTTTCGGGAGGAGGTTTAGAACGTTAACGATACAGTTTGGAACATAAAGCTCCTTGTTTGGAAGTTTAGTAAGGATCCGCTTCTTTTTCTCTCTTAATTGTAATTGGTTGATATATTTTCTTTTTTGCGGTCGAGTATTCCCGTATTTTGTTTAAATAGGTTGGAGAATCCTTAGTTCTCTATTATATTATATCTTGCTTACACAAAAAAAATTGTCAAATTGGTCGCATATCAAAATTACAAATAAATTTAAAATACATTTGGGTGTTCCAATATTGTTTGGAGTCTAAATAAAAAATCAACTAATAAAAGGTATTTAAAATATTTATAAAAAAACCATTGAAATCAAGTTTTATTTAAAACATTATTTTATTTTAACAAAACAACAAACATGAAGTGAAAAAATATTAATTATAAAATCTAAAAATCAATGAATAGATTTGCAAATCAAATCAAAATCTTAATATTAATATTTTTAACATACTTTTCCTTAACAAAAGTATCCACTTTTTCCTACCACTTTTATCTATTTAATTGGAGGAGAACCACAAAATTTTAATTCATTAGAAGGAAGATCAATTCGATTTGGATTGCTACCGTTTGGAGCTTATGGAATATGAGAAATTTGATGATTTTCGATAAGGTTGAATATAGTTTTGATAAGGCGTGCTTTAATGTGATGTTTCACTCTTGGAGTTGGATGAATTCTTATAATCCGCTCTTGTCTAGTTGTTTTTATGATTGTTACAAAGTACCTTTGGATTGTTTTAATTCTGTTTAGTTCGTTCTGTTTGTAAGGGTTGCACCCTTAGTGCGAGTTCTTATAATCAATTGCTTATTAAAAAAAAAAGGAGTATTGCACATATTGTTAAAAGACTGGTGATAAGTTAATAAAATGAAAAATAAACAAAAAGAGAACAATATAATTGAATAGAAAATTCACCATACTTGCTTCCACCTTGCACTAATTTAAAAATTATAGAAGTGCTGCAAAAATCGTTAAGAATGTGTTTGAATGGAGCATCTTAATGAGGAAAAGTAATTTTTTGAGGAAATTTAAAATGATTTGACCAAAATCCATTGTTTGGATACAAAAGTGAAAAATTAAAATGATGGAAATTTATAGAGTATTTCATCTAAGTTAAATTTAGTCATTTTGAAATGACACCAAAAACTAAAGAATTTGAAATTCCTCTCATGTTCCATAGAATGTATTTGTTATTATTATTTCTTCAAATTTTATAAATTTGGCCTCATATTTTCCAAAATTACAAAATTTACCCAAAAAATTTCCAAAAATTGCAAATTGGTCCTTAATAATTTTTAAAATTTACAATTTGGTCCTTCAAATTTTTAAAAATTGCAAATTAGTCCCAATTTTTTCATTTTTAAATTTGGTACGAGAAATTTAAAATTTATAAAAAATGACACCAAAAATCTAACAATGAATTATCTTAATACTCCATCCAAATAAAATAATTTAAAAATGAATGAATTTGAATTGAATCATTTGAATTGCTTTAAAATTTATAATTACCACATCCAAACACACTCTAAAAAATTGAAAGAAACGGTTATTCCGCATAGAAAGCCAAATGGATTAATCTCTCAAATTCTCTATGCGAAATAATAACTTTTAATTCATCTTCAAACCCCCCTCTCCTACAAAAACAAACATAATTATAAATAGAAATATCTAATAATAATAGATAATAATAATAAAAGTAAGAACAAGAACTATTGTATGATGCTGCAAAATGTAAACCTACAAAAACAAACATAAACATAATTAAAAATATCAATAATAATAATAATAAATAATAATAATAGAGATATGAGTTGTAAATTGTCATGCATCAGTGAGTATATTGTTATAATGGAAAATAGAACATGAGAATAAAATTATTCTAATGGAAAATAAATTAGTTTTAATAAGGAATTGTCAAGTTATTGCTATTGAGAATCATTAGGAATAATTGCGGGTAATGGGATGAATGAAATAGATTTCACAATACTATTATTTAGTTGGTGGTTTCGAAAAGGGTTTAGATATATATGGTTGGTGCAGGCTGTGAGGAGGGGGATTAACTTAATATTATTCTTATTACTATTCTTATTATTTACTATTATTATTTTAATTAATTTAATTATTAATAAAAAAATATTAAAAATTGTAGTTTAAATTAATAATTAACAACCAATAATTTTAAAAACAAATATAGATGTTATAGGTGGTATATCATAGTAAATTATGAGTTTGTAAAAATAATAACTATTAAATTATTTCAATTAATATTTGATCTAGGATTTGACAAAAATCAATATTTTTTTTAAGTTAATCAATAGATAAAACAAAAAATAGCAATAATTTAATTGTTTGCATGTTTCAAAGTGAGAAAATAAATTTATAGCGGGGTTATGCAAGTGAAAGATGTTGATTTTTATTGTTTGTAATCGAGAGTTATTATTTATTTATTTATTTTATTATTATTATTATTATTAATTTAGTATGATATTTTGTTTTATAACTTGATATATTTGGTCAATCTAATAGGTTGTAAATGAACTTTACAAATTATTTTAAATTAATCATTTTTATTTTTCTTTCTAATTTTAATAATTTTTTTTTTAAATTTTTGGTTACGTTTTATATTGTTGGGTTCTCTTTTTAGTTTTATTATTGTTTTCTAATATTTAATACTGTTATATTAATGTTATTTTTTGTATTTTATCTAATAAGTTGTAAATGATCTTATTGATCTTTACAAATTGTTCTAAATTAATTCTATTTTTCTTTTTTACTTTAATATTATTTTTTAATTTTGGTTATGTTTCATTTTGTGGTGTTCTTTTCTTAGTTTTATTATATTTTTATTTTTAATTAATATTTTATTGTTGTTTATTAATGTTTTTATTAATATTAAAGAAGTCAAGTTGTGTGAGAAAGCAATTTAGAATTTTTATTTTAATATATATGGTTTTTATTTTATTTTTCAAATGTTTGTTATATCTTATTTTTTTATTTCCAAATTCAAAAATTTTATAAGTTTATATAAAAAAAGAATAATGATTAATTAATTTAAATAAAATAAATTGTCATAATACATTAAGACAAAAAAAAAAATCCAAATCCACCTTCTATCACAATGCAATGTCTTTAGCAATCAATAATCCAAAATTTTGACTTCTAAAAACGTCAATGTATGTAAGATAATAAGTTGACTTCTAAAAATTGATAAAAATTGATTATTTATATACAATTTTATTTTTTTAATTATCTTATAAATATGTATTTTAATTTTTCATTTTACTCAAAGTATTTAAAATAAAATAAACTACCATAATCCATTAAAACAAATAGAACGAATACAATGTCTTTAATTATTGCATCGACACATTAAAAATAAGGACTTCCTACTGCATCCACCTTCTTTTAAGGAAGCAATATGATTGGTGTTCCTTGGGTATCCTCTGATATGGATACTTGAGAATTCATTGAGATCTGGTTAGACTCTTGGAGGGTTCTAGGTCAATAACGTTATATCTCGTGGAGTTCACTGAACGGATTATTGACTAGGGTTAGTCACGAGTAGTTGGCTTGTGCAGGGTTAGTCACGAGCATTTGGCTTGTGCAAGGTTCGTCACGAGAAGTTGGCTTGTGCAGGTGTTGCTAGGTTCATGAATGTTATATCTTGCTGAGATCACTGAACGGTTCATCATCTAGGGTTAGTCACTCGCGGGTAGCTTGTGCAGGAAGTTAGTCACGACAATCGATCATGCAGTTGTAATCAGTTGGTTATAGTTGATTAAGTCCTCGATTGAGAGAGGCAAAATCATTTGAGGAGGTGAACCAGGATAAAAATAAATGTGTATTTTACTTTCTACATCTTTCATTTAACTCCGAACATTCACGCAGAATATCTTCAGAACTGTACTAAGCAAAGTCAGAAGTTTTGATGATATAAAGAAGTTAAAATGAATATGTATCTCATTGGTTATGCTGTGTTATCTTTAACATGCTTCCGCAACATTTATCAAGTATATCCAAATAATGAGATACCAGAAAGAAAGAAAAGATTTATAGAAAAGGAAATAAAAATTGAAAAGAACACAATTCAAATCCCCCTTTCTTATGTTTCTCTCCACCTTCAGGAAGAAGGTTACATAAACTTTGGAAAAAGGGGGTCTTGGTATTAAAAATACTATGGTGTTTAATATAGCACTTCTCAACATATGGAGGAGGAGAATTCTTCAAGGGAAAGATTTGCTTTGGTACTACATCTTAAAAGCGAGGTATGGTGACCTATCTTCTCTTCTATTCTTTGGTGATCGAGGCTTTAAAATTTTTTCTTCATCTTCATCTTTTTCTATTTGGTCGAGGGATATTGCTAAGATTGGATTTTGCTCTTACAAGGATCCTATTGCCAATTGTTGTAGTTTTATTATTCGAAACGATTTTAACGCGCCTTTTTGGGAAGCTAAATGGTTGGAGGGTATGATTTTGAAGGATGTGTTTCTTGATTTATATAAGACTTCTTGTTTAAAAGAGGTTTCCATGGCGACCATGGGTGGCTGTTCGGATGGGAGGTGTAGGTGGAACAATTTTGGATTGTCCGCAGATTAGTCCTTGTCAAGTTTTATGGATTGACATTGGTTCTTTTGTACACAAAAGGTTAGAGATAGTAAAGTAGATATTGTTTGGTTGACTACAACTTAGACTTTATGGCTTTTAAGGAACAGGGTGTGTTTTCGGGAGGATGTTTTGAACGTTAACGATGCGGTTTGGAACATAAAGCTCATTGTTTGGAAGTGGTAATTTTGAGGAAAAATTACTCATTTCAATTATTCGTTTTACGAGTTTGGTAAGGATCCGCTTCTTTTTCTCTCGTAATTGTAATTGGTTGATATATTTTCTTTTTTGCAGTAGAGTATTCCCGTATTTCGTGTAAACAGGTTGGAGAACCCTTAGTTCTCTATTAAAATATTTTTAAAAAACCATTGAAATCAAGTTTTATTTAAAACATTATTTTATCTCAACAAAACAACCAACATAAAGTGAAAAAATATATAATTATAATATCTAAAAATCAATGAATAGATTTGCAAATCAAATCGAAATCTTAATTTTAATATTCTTAACATACTTTTCCTTAAAAAAAGTAGCCACTTTTTCCTACAAATTTTATCTATTTAATGGAGGAGAACCATAAAACTTTAATTCATTCATAACACATTTAAGTATTTCACATTACAAGAAAAAGCCATACATCATCTAGCTACTACTCGTATACAAAGACATTTTTTTTCAATAAGTAATGGCATTAATCACAAAAGGACTACACACGACATAACTACCTCTTTATATACGAGAGAGGTAAAATGTTTCAAGAATGAAAATTACAGAAAGTAGAAGAAACATTAACTAAAATGCGGAACCATTTCAAAGACATGAATCCATGCAAAGCAACATTGCCAACAAAATCAAAGAAAGAGAATAATCACAAAAGTATAGGTAAAAAGATAAGATACACAAGCAACCACTTGATTCTTTTGATATTGGCAATGAAGAATAAAGGAAGAGAGAATGTTGTGTTTGCAAGAAACATGGTTGTTAAAGCTAAACGTTTATCAGAAAAACATTGGAATCGTCTTCAAAACTTCCAAACCACGCCTGATTATCCATCATGTCTGATTCTCAAGATTTCTTAAGTAGTTCATTTGGTAGTTTACACTTAAATTGATCAGTTTATCATTAATCTTCAAAATTTTCTAAATAATTCATTAGGTTCTTTATATTCAATAGTTTGGATATATTGTAGTTTTCATTTATAATTTGATTGACATTGTTACTTAGAAATTTAGTCACTGCAGAACAATAGTTTGGATATATTGTAGTTTTCATTTATAATTTGATTGGTTGAAATTCGATAACGTTTAATTGAATTTATAAATATTATAATTGACAATTAATTTAATATAATGAATTACTTCCAATAAATTTATGAAAGATTTGGTTACATTTTATATTTTTTTTATTTTTTTTTACAGAACAACAATTTATATTTCTTAAACTATGAAATTTAAATGATCCTACATTTCCATAGTATTAATATTTGAATGCATGAAGGATTTCATTGCTTATAGATTTTTTTAATATATTTTCTTCATGTGAGAATTGTTTCAACGAGATCTTGTGATATTGTAGAAATATTGTTTTTTGTTTTTATTCATTTGTTGAACTTATATTGAAAGTAATCAAAGGAGACACATTTATTCATGAATATTCTCTTGTTTCAATATTGAGATATGATATTATTGTATTTCAATTTGATTTTTTTTGTTGATTTATTTATTTGATAAATCAAATCATCCTATTAAGTTACTTTTCAAATGCTGGTATTATACCTAGCAGTTAATTTTTTATTTGAAATGGAAATTGATTCAGTAGAGGTGGGAAACTGTTCCGGTCCCGAGAAAAAGTCTGTTTTACCTGTTATTTTTTGCGGGCCAAACTTGACTTTTGAACCTGCATATTTAAGTATGTCTGCCCGTCCTGCCCGTAACAAGTTGTACCGAATTGAGACAAATTTGACTCAAGTCAACGAAAAAAATTTCTATAAATACTGAAGCTTATCGGTAGCATAACTAAAAAAATGACTATAAATACTAAAAAAGGATAAAATTGTTGAATCATAAATGCAAACTTGAAAATCTTCTCATTTTGTGAGTGTCTCTTGTATTGCTCTCTCCATTCCTTTTTACATTAAGCAAGGATCTCCCAGCTAAAAGGGTCTCTCAAGGCCTTGAAAAATCAATTGGAAAGAATGAAGGACTTATGGATCAATTATATTTTGGTGAATTCTTATTTACCCAATTCAAAAAATTGGGTAAAGTTACATTCAATGTAAAATGTCTTGGAAACAATAAATAATTGTACTATTTTATAATTAATTAAATATAATAAAATTAAATGGGATCTTCTGATTGGTTGAAGGTACAATACCTAACTTTTGCTGATGGATAGATAAGTTGTCCCCTTATATTTATACCTGTTAAATGGTGAACCATGGTCTATTAGACTACCTATTCAGTTCTGTTATACTTTTCGATTTAATAAATTAGCCATGTTGACAATTCGCTTTTACAAACTACTAAATTATTATTTTTTAATAAGCAATGGAATTAGATGGAGTATAAGGGATACTCCACCCACAAAACAAACGGAAAGCTCTTATATCACAAAACACGAGAGCGATAGAATATTTCAAGAATAAAAATTACAAAGGCTCACTCAGTTATAAAAAGTACACATCCAACTCCAAGAGGTGAATACAATCTCCGTCATACAATCGGTGAAACTAACGGATTCATCTTTGAAGATCATACACTCATCAATTGCAGAACAACCACAAAAAATTCCAAAAATTCCTAACCGTAACCAATTGTTAGAAGACAATTTCTAGACAAGGAAATAAATAAAATAACTAAAATGTAGAACTTTAATTATATGAATAAATAAAATGTAGAACTTTAATTATATGAATTGGTCTCTCTCTTTACACTAAGAAAAAGTATATAATGCTACTCCAGAAAATTTCTTTCATGAAATACCACTACATTCTTCAAAAAGTACCTTGACATAATTGTCATCATCAACCAAATAAAAGTTTACATGTTTTAGAGCTTCTTGTGCATGAAGATAACTTCATACTCATTTGTTTCTTTTCAAGGCATGTACTCTTGATTGTCATAGTCTCTAATACTTTTGAATGTTGTAAATTATATTTTACAAATTTGAACTCGCATTCTCTCTGTGTACCCTTTAATGCTAAATGATTTAAGCTGTGACAGAAGACATTCTGGAGCAATGGTGGAATTGGGTGGAACCATCAAACATTCAGAATAAATATCCATTGCACCCGGAAAATTATAAAATATAAACCAAATCTTAAAATGTTGAAGTTTGGGAAAATGTGGGAAAATGTAGTGAGCTATGAAAAGAATCAAGTTGCATGTGAGTCAAATTGAGAAACATGGGAAGTGTTTTCCAAGTCATCCCATATATCTGCGTGAGTTGCACACGATAAAACATTAGAAATAAATGTATATTCTATATTCCATATCTTATGTGCATATTGATCAAAAAATTATTATATATTTGTACACTTAATGAAAAGACTGAAAATACAATAAAGGTATAGTTTAAAAACAAATTACAATTATATCTTAAATTTCTAAAACACTTACTCAGGAGCATAATATTGATACCTGATTTATTTGCAAAATTCTTGCCTTAGAAACCAAAGTGATCAGATTATCCATGTCATAATTAATCCTTACTTTGACCAAATTAGGTAAAGCCTTCAAGTTTTCCAAAACAAGTGACAAGTTCTCCAAATCAAGTAATTTCTGATAGATATGTGAAGTTGCCTTCAATTCTTCTAGAATAGGGCAGCCATATAAAAACATGACTAAATATTGAGGAGATGTGAAATCAACACTATCAAAATGAAGAATTTTGAGACAAGGAAAATTCACTTGATTAAAATCCCACAGTTTTATGTTTACCAAATTAAGAATTTGAAGAGTCTCACAACTGAGAATGCGAGGAGGTAATTTGATATAACAATGTCTACCAGACATGTCAAAGTTAAGATTCTCGACTCCTCGTTGCATCACAAATTTAAGAGTTCTATTCAATTCTTTTTGTTGGAAGCGAGAAGAGTAGCCTAATTTCACGGTAAAGGATTGGATTGAAGTCTTTTTGTCTCGCAGTGAGAACATGGTTGAATAAACAAAGTTGCGAAATGTCATAAAGTCATTGAGTGCTTTGTCATCGAAGTTGGTTGTGGTTGCAGCGAAATTGGTTGGAAGGAAAGAGAGAATGTGAGAGAGAATTGAATCCGGCAAGTCGCTGATTCTATCGACGGTTGGAATCGAACGGCCAGAAGACATCATCTCTAATGGTGAATGGAGCAAGGAAGCAAGAAGCATGAGTAGAGGATTAACAGCATAGCTGCAGCAATATAAAGTTTTTATGAAAGAAGAGAACGAGGGATAGAATCCGTTTTTTTACTTTTTATTCTGCATCACAAAGTTTAATTTATAGTAGTATTTTTTTAATTATTTAGGAATTTGATTCATCTAGACTAATGTAAGTTAAGCTTACATATAACCCAAAAAATACAACTATTAAATATTATTACGGGCTTACATAAATGTAACTCTTGTACACCATGTGAAATAAATTTAGATATTAAAGGTGATAAAGTAATCGTGTGAATATTCTGGAGAAACTTAGTACAATTTAAAATTAAAATATTTACACATAACAAAAAAAAAAATTGTTAACATTGTTATAATAATAGTAGCTCGTGGTTTTTATTTCCGCAGAAAAATCAAACATAACATAAAATTTATACTAAAATAAAACCAAAGTATAGAACTTGGAAAAGTAAGTGAAAAACTCCCACTAATCTAAGGCAGTTCGAAAACTAAGACTCATATTAGCAATATGCCCGTGAAATGTCTTAGGTGTCAAACTTTTAATTAAAGGATCAACTAGCATTAAGTCCGTGCCAGCAAAAATGGAGGTGTTTGGGTGGAGAACAATTCTGAACAAAATAGCAACAAATGATCAATTAAGGAAGAGGGAATAGCTTTGAATATTATTCATCCGGATTGTGTGTTTTGTTCGACGGCGGAGGAAAATCTTGCGCATCTTTTAGGGCGCTGTACTATTGTGTCGGCCATTTGGCGGAAGATATTCGAGTGGTAGGGATCGCTAAAAGAGTCATCTTTGGCATAATTCCAAAATTTATTTTTCCACTTTGACAAGGTGAAGAGTAATTCTAAAAGAGCGATTGTGGCGGTTGTTTGGTTATCAACGATATGGAGTATTTGGTGAATACGTAATGCGATCATCTTTAAGGGAGAGGTTTTTAGCTTCGATGATTGCATCTCTAAGATAGTCGGTGACTCGTGGGTGTGGTTGAACTCTTCTGGCAAAATTAAAGATTGTTGTAACTTCTATTGTTGGAGTATTTTCCCGTTGTGGTGCTTTACGGGGTAGTCTTATGTTGCTGTTGCTTGGGCCTGTTATCGGCTGGTCCGCTTCATTTTGCAGCTTGGTCTGCGTGGCTGTTCTGTCTCGTTGTTGCAGTAGTTTGTCTTTGTTTTTGTCGTGGTTGTTCTCTTTGTTGGTTGGGTGTGGGACGGTGGTGTCTGTAGTGTGTTAGCAGAGTTTACTTATTGTTTATTGATGCATTAGGCTTTGTCCTTAGTGTTGGCTCTTGTTGCTTCCGTATGTTCGGAGATTGGGATTCCCGAATTTTATCATTGCCTATTAAAAAATTATATATATTCTATCAAATTTTTCTTCTCATGAACTCTTTCTTTCACAACAAGATACTTGATATAAATAAACTTTGATTTTGTAGAACTCATATTGTTGTCGGAGTAGAGCACAGTTTCATTATTCTCACCATCTTCGGGATAAATTTAAGGGTATGACACCCTCCATTTTTTAAATATTCTAATTATACTTTTTTTTATTTATCTTTTTTTTAAATCGAAAATTTTTGTATCCCTAAACCAATGTCCTGCAGAATGTCACTTAAAAAATCGTCGTACATGATTTCTCTTTGGTGAATAACTTACAATGAATTTTTTGATATTATAATTTTTTAATAAATTTTCGTTCATCGAATAACTGGCAATATGTCTTTCCCTATTATAATTTTTTATTAAATTTGTGTTTAGTGGATAACTTGTTATTAGTTTTCTAATTTTTTTTTTCATTTCGCAATGACATATTGGACAACTATTTGAAAACCGTCGCAAAAAGTAAAGCGACCCTTTACTTTAGGCCATAATTTTCACTGTTGACTAATGTTATCTTTGTTTTAATCACTAGATAATTTAATATGAGTCATTCGAAAGAGATTTTAATGGTAGTATACTGCCAATGTAAAAAAATATTACACATGCATCTAATTAGAATAGTTTAAAGTGCTAAATGATAAAAATATTTTAAAATTTATGGTGCGAGTTGGCGCGTTACATTATCATCATTGGTTGACAGTGTAAAAATAATTTACACTGTCAGTGCACCATCCATTTTCTCCATTCAAAATGCAATTTTTTTTTTAATTCTTTTTCACATAATATAAGAGTATTTTGGTCAAATCAAATAAATGTTAGAGATGGCCTAAAAATTTTCTGTTTATTATAGGATGGGGGCTATGTTTTGATACAGCTTGGAATATGGGAACCAATTAGGCAGACTGGTTGTTCTTGGTTTTATTTTATTCTAAAAAAAACATTTTACCCTGCTCCCAAATAAAAAGAATTAACATGTTCATACTTTATTTTTAAAAAATTAACATATTCATGTGAACATCGTTATATACATATCATTGGTTCTTAAAAAAGTAAATTAATAATAATAAGTAATAATAATAATAATAATAATAACAATAATAATAATAATAATAATAATAATAATAATAATAATAAATCCTTTTAATTAAAATATATTTTTTCAAAACAAATCCGAAAAAGTGTGTAACAGCAACGAACATGAAGTGGTAAAATATATAAAATAAAAAAAATCAAATGAAAAGATTTGCAAATCAAATCAGAACTTTAATTTTGATATTCTTTAACAAAAATCTCCTTACCAAACTTTTCCTTACCACTTTATTTTACCTATGATCTACTTAATGGACGACTGAAAAAATAATACTTTCATACAGAAATCACAAGGGAGAGAAAATACATCACCTTGCTACTAATCGTATAGAGACATGACTTCATGCAAAGCAACGTTACCACCAATATCAAAGAATAATCGCAAAAGTGAAGAGAAAAAGACAAGCAACAACAAGAATCTTTTGAGATTGGCAATGAAGAATTCAATGAAGAATGAAGGAAAGGAGAAGGTCGTGTTTGCAAGAAAGATTGTTGTAAGACCCAAACGCTTATCGCCAAATCAATGTAATCGTCTTCATCGATCCTTTCAAACCATGCCTTCTAGATTATCCATCATGTCTGATTCTCAAGATTTGTCCATTATGCCAACTATAATCGATGATCAGCTTATTACTAATCCTCAAGATTTTCAAAGTTCTATTGGATTTGGACCCAACAAAAGTGAAAATAAAAAGATAAAATACTCAAGCTACAACATGATTTTCTTGAAATCGGCAATTAAGAACTCAATGAAGAAAGCAGGAGCAGAGAAGGTTGTATTTGCAAGAAAGATGGTTGTAAGACCCAAGCGCTTGTCGCCAAATCAATGGAATCGTCTTCATCGAACCTTTCAAACCATGCCTTCTAGATTATCCATCAAGTCTGATTCTCAAGATTTGTCTGATTCACAATGAAATTCGTATTCTTGCATATGAAATTTTTGTACAAACTATTAAAGAGAATTTCTTTCTTCACCTCCCTATGGAGCTGACCCAGCGAAAACCCCTAAATACCCCTACTTCGAAAATACATTTTCGAAATAATTAGAATTCGGAAATGCATTTCCGAAATCCCATTTTTTGAGATTTCGGAAATACACTTCCTAAAAAACGCAGAAGTTTTGAAGTATATAATTATTTTGAAATAGTAGTTTAAAATTAAGATCTTCAAAGATTTATACTATTTATTAGTTAATAAATTGACAATAATGTTTCTTATGACAAATATGTCGATTTTAATTATAGGGAACAACTATATACTATTTATTAGTTAAAAGGAGAGACAATAATGTTTCTTATGACAAATATGTCGATTTTAATTATAGGGAACAACTATTTCAAATTTTGGACCGATCAAATAAAACATCTTATAAATGGAATATTTTAGAATGAAAAAAGATATTTTAATAATTTTGGAAATTTGTTATATTTAATTAATAATGATACGCAAAATTAGAATGAATTTATTATACTAGAATGACTCAAAAACTGTCCTATTCAATTCATTTTATTTCTATCAATTAATAATTTTTTTTATTTTGATGCTTTGTTTCTTTATTCTTTTGAATCTATCAACTATTATTTTTAGTATAGTAAAAAAATTATAAATTTTGATTCCTCTAAATTATTTGCTACTATTTTAATTAAAAAATTTTTTTGCAAAGTTTCACGTGGTGCACTTGTGTATTTCATATGATTTTTTTATGACCAATACAAATTGAAATTATTATTAGTTTAATAATTTTCTATTTAAATTTTAAATTTTATTAATTTATTTATAAATTTGAGTTAAGCTTTGATTGTTAAAATTAAAATTTTAATTGAATTTTTTAATAAATTTTATTATTTTTAGATATTTTATAATTAACGTAATAAATTTTAATTAAAGTTAAAATTATATTTTGTAATTAACTATTAAACTATTTATATTTATAAATTAGCTATTTTATAATTAACGTAATAATTTTTAGATAATCTCAATAGTTAAGTTAAATAGTTACAATTTTATATATAATTTATTTAATAATTCAACCTTTTACTTTTTAAATAGTTAACAATCGTTAAAAAATAAATTAATAAAGATTAAAGTTATAAATAATTAAATTAGTAAAATAATAATATTTTAAAGTTTTATCAATGATATATAAAATACTCACGGTACTTGTATATTTAGTATATTAAAATATATATAAATTTTTTTGATTAATTATATGTTCTAATGATTATTTAATGACATATCATTGATAAAATATATATTAAAAAAATAAATGAAGATTAAAAATAAACAATTAAATTAAGAAAATAATAATATCTTAAAGTTTTATCAAAATGAAAAGAATTAATATTTAAAAAGAAAAAATTGAATAATTATTTATACTAATTTAAAGTTTTATGTATAGAATTAAAGTACCAAAATTAAAAAAATTAGTAATTGGCAGACGTAAATATAATTAAATACAACTTTTAATTTTTTTAAAGAACACTTAATATAATATTGGAAATTAATCAATTAATTTTATTAGGCAATTATATAATCAATTAATTTTAATCTAATTTTGGTAATTATATAATTTTAATTAATACAATTGATTCAGGGGCATTTTGGAATTTTTGCTGGAGGTGACCAAGAAAGTTGGGAGGTTGATAAAGATATTTCCCTATTAAGAGATGCTTTAATGAAATTCATATTAACTTTTGTTATTTTGAACTTGGTGCTTTTCACCTCCTTATTAATACTCCCTCCGTTTTTTATTATAAATCGTTTTAGACTTTTCACACAGTTTAAGAAAAATAATAATTGTTACATTTCTTTCCGAACTTTAAGGTAAAGTTCATAAAGCGCCAAGCGAATTCGGTTGCCCATGAGTTAACTAAGGCGGCCAATTCTTGGTCTAGGCGTCATGTTATTAATGAGATTCCTCTTTGTATTGTGTCACATTTGATTAATGAAAGGTATTGAGTTTGTTTTTGTCAAAAAAAAAATATTAATAATAATAATTGTTGTGTGAAAATGAGAAATCATGAAGGTTTTTACAAAATTATCTTTCATTAATGACATGTGGAAGATAAATTTATATAATTAAAAGGAGAGAAAATAATAAATATTTAAGGATATAATAGGAAAAATAACATTAATTATTCATTGGAATTTTAAAGTGACTTATATTTAAATACAAATTTTTTTCCAAAACGACTTATAATAAAAAACGGAGGGAGTATTATATTTTGTCATTAAAAAAATTATTAACGAGGTTATTACTAATCATCAAAATTTTCTAATAATTAATTCATTAGGTTTTTTACAATTAAATTCTTTTGATGCACATTAATTTTTGCCTCCTTTGTAACATTAGGGAGATCATTGATTTGCATGAGATTGTTGTTGTTTCCCATGCTTATTGATCCACAAGTATGTGTGCAGTTGCTCTCGCAAAGTGTGGTTGTAACGACCTGAGTCATACCCTGCATGAGGATTCAAATCTCCTAGTGACGCGCTCTGTTGCATCTATGGCCCTCTTTTAAACCTTGTCCCTCGCCTTTCACATAACTGTATGCCCTAGCCGTGATTTTATTCATTGAGTTTGTGGAACTCTAGGCCGAGGACTTGTAGAAGTGTCCGACCTTAAGCCTATTTCGGAAAAATCCTAAGAATACCTCTTTGTTGAATTTTATCACATTGATGATGACCTTATATAATCTTGCCACGTATTCTTGTAGAGACTCAAAGTGTCACCTACATATATTTTATAAACTATAGGTAGACACCTAGAAGTGTTTGCTCGTCGGGACTTGATGGAGAAACTACCCAATAAGATCTTAGTATTTGGTCACGAAACCTAGGATTGTTCATGTATTAACGCAAGACTGTATCCTCCAGTGTTGGAGAAAGGTGCTTATATTTGTCTAACTTTTCAGAAAGCGTAGTTCGTCCATAGTGGCCAACATCCTCGCTTGGATCTCATCGCTGCCAGAACTATATGTATTTCCCGTGTCCATCATTGAGAAACAATAGTGAAGTTAATCTAAATAATTATTTAAAAGAAAACATTGTTGTTTAGGTTAGTCTTACCAGACTCACATTCAGCTCCAGTTGTAATTTTGGTGAGTACAATAAAGGTGACTATTATGTGATTAAGTAATGTTGAGACCAAATTATTGAGTAAAATATATATAGTTATGGTCCTTTCCAAAGAGAGACTGATTCCTTTGCGTTATAAATTCAACCATATCCAGTCCAACCTTGACCTAGTAGTGAAAGTATTGGACAACTCATCCCTTTAATATATGAGACATGGATAATCAATCATTGAGGCTTGAAGTTCTTAGGCTATGATAAACAAAGCCTCATTAATTGCTTGAAACATGTTTGACACATCATCCCTATAATGTATCTGTGAGTAATGAAGAGGCTCGGATGGCTGTTTTTGATATGAAACCTTGGAAGGCACCGGGTCCCGACGGTTTCCCTGCAGGGTTTAATCAAAAGTCTTGAGGAGTGGCTGGTGACAGTGTTTGTGCTTTTGTTAGTAATGTATGGGAGAGACCTCATGAAATTTCTCAAGTTAATCAAACAGATATTTGTTTGATTCCGAAGGTGGAGAATCCAACCATGGTGACTCAGTTTAGACCGATTTCTCCGTGCAATACTATTTACAAGGCGGTGAGCAAGATCATTGTGGGAAGGTTAAAGCATCTGATGGATCGTCTTATTTCCCCTTACCAAACTGGTTTTGTCCTTGGAAGATTAATACATGAGAATATCATTATTGCTAGGGAGGCTATGCATACTATGGAAAGGAAGAAAGGTAAGGCAGGATATTTTGCTATTAAAGTTGATCTCTCTAAAGCCTACAATAAGCTAATCTGGGAATTTATTTGGCGTATGTTGAAAGAGATAAATATTAAAGATACAATGATGAATGTAATCAAGAATGTTGTTAGTAGTGTTGAAACAAATGTGAATTGGAATGGAACTCGTAATGCCTTCTTTCGGCCTCAAAGAGGGATTAGGCTAGACCCGATATTTCCGTATTTATTCGTCCTCTGCATGGATAAGTTGTCTCATCTTATTTAAGAGGAAGTGGATCAGAATAGGCGGAGAGGTGTTAAGCTTGTAAAGAACGGTGTTTAGGTGTCACATCTCATGTTTGCAGATGAATTCTCTTATTCGGTGAAACTACAAAACGACAAATGTCGTGTGTTACAAATACTCTTAATACTTTTTGAAGAATGTCAGGGCAGGAAGTAAGCCAAGATAATACTAGCATTCTTTTCTCCAACAATGTCTTGAGAAGTATTCAAGCAAAGTAACTGAATTCGTCCAAGTTTCGGCGGACAAAAAATTTCGGTAAATATCTTGGAGTCCCCTTAAGTGATAAAAGACTTGTAAAGGAAGACATCCAATATGTTGTGGATCAAGTGGCGGCAAAACTAAGCAGCTGGAAGAAAAAAACATGACTTTGGCTGGAAGATTAAATCTAGCAATAATTGTTATCGAGGCAATCCCAATTTATCTGATGATGACGAACAAACTTCCAAAGAAGAGTATTGATGATATTCATGCACTACAAAGGATGTTTGTCTGGGGGGAAACTGATGAAAAGAAGAAGAAGAAGATTCATGTTGTGGCGTGGGATACAATCCTTAAACTGAAAAAGTTTTGAGGCACGGGATTAAGGGATCTAAATATTCTTAATGATGTTTGCCTTATGAAGTTGGGCTGGAAATTATATACAGATTCTAATGAATTTTGGTGCACTATTATGAAAAGTAAATACAATATTGAAGCTGCTAAGGATTGTTTGAATACGAGGCCTTTGGACTCGAGTCTTTAGAAGGATATCTCAAATACTATTCCTCTCATGCTAACTATGGGACAATGGATAGTAGGAGACGGGAGAAGCATCAGTGCGTGGGAGGACAATTGGTTAGGCCATGATTATGTTGTGGATAACATGGAGGTGCATATTCCTAATGATATATGTGGGGATAAAGTTTGCAAATTAGTAAATGAGAGAGGAGAGTGGAGAATAAACAGTCTATCTCATTGGGTTCTAGAACAATAGATTAGCAAGCTGAGAGCTTGTGTACCACCCTGTTCAGGGCAAACTTCTGACCTTTTTTGTTTTGCAAGTGCGTGTGACGGAAAATTCTCGGTGAAATCTATGTACCAAGAGCAGGATGGCCATAAGGAAGATCGGGAAGATGGCGATTGGATGATGATTTGGAAGGCGGCGGTTCCGGAGAGCTGTAAAGGTTTTTTGTGGCTCGTTAATTATGACGAATTCTAACAAACTATAGTAAGATCAGAAAAGGGATTGGAAGTGCTTGGTGCAAATTATATGGAAATGAGTGTGAATCTATGATACATGTTGTGTCTGACTGTCCTAAATGTTCTCATGTTTAGAGAAGTCTAGTTCCTAGTGAGATTAGAGGACATTTCTTTACAGCTGATTTGAAAAGTTGGATCCATATCAATTTAAATTAATGTGGTGCTGGGAATGAGGAGTTGAAGAATGTGTGTATTATTATGTGTCATCAGTTGTGGACTTGGCATAATCTGGAAGAGCATGATGTTCAGTTTGAGAGGCCGCGGGATTCTAATTGCCATATTCTAAGAAGACACAAAGATTATAAGCAAGCGTTAGAAGCATCTAAGAAGATTATTATGGTGAAGAATGGTAGCAAGTTCATGGGGTGGAATCCTCCTGTTGTTGGCATGATGAAACTTAACACAGATGGTGCGAGTAAAAATAATAGTGAAGTTGGTTGTAGGGGGATTATTAGGATCATAGAGGAGTTTGGAAAGGAGGTTTCTCCAAGTATCTTGGAAATTGCAGTGCAGTGCTCGCTGAATTTTGGGGTGTGCTGAAAGGTCTAAAACTCACTAAATTACTAAATATTCAATGAGTTGAACTTAATGTTGATTCGGTCATTGTGGCCAAAGCAATAGAAGAGTTTAACTTATTATTATTATTATTATTATTATTATTATTATTATTTCCGATTATTATTATTTAATTAATTTAATTATTAATAAAAAATATTACAAATTGTAGTTTAAATTAATAATTAAAAATATAATGACATAAATTAACAATAATTTAATAGTTTGTATGTCTTAACAAAAAAACCATGTATAGCAACCGATTACAGCGTGAGAAAATAGAGAAACTGTGAATTTTTTTGTGCTATAAACGATTACACACGCGTTGTGGAAATAGCGAATAGAGTTACATAAACGTGTAACCGGGTAGCGCCTCTACTGTAACCGATTACACCTGATGCTTATTTTTTAAATATTTTTTAAAATTAACAACTTTCAAATCGTTGATCTGTTTTTAGTGCAGTTTCGAGCATAGTGAAGCTCATGAGATATTCTATATGTTGGGATGATGAAACGGGGAGAGGCCCAATTTTATTTTAAAAATCACGATTTTATGAGTTGGTGAATTATATATTATTGGCATGTATAATTGTATGTAACCATGTATAGTTGTGTTTATAACATGATTGTTGTGATCGGTTGGTGATTGTATGTAACCATGTATAGCTGTAATTGGTTGGTGATTGTTGTGAATATTATGGAGATGAATGATTTGTTTCGAATGATACTGAGACATGTACATACTTTATTTGGTGATGATAATGGTGAATTATGATGAGACGATGTAGTTCATCAGATCGGTGATGTTGTAAGTATGTTATATGTGTGCATTCATTCATAATTCATTTTGGTGGCCAAATCCAGGTGATGTGTTGGATCAGTGAAGGGCATAATTCTCATTGGGCAGAATTTGTGCTGGCAGGGCCGTATCTTGGTGATGTTTAGATCGGTCAGATGGGTTAATCTCATGTTTGGTACCACAGGCATAATGTCAGTACATTGCATATGCATAATGTTATAATATGATTGGATGAGTTCCAATGTTATATTTTGGTGATGTTTCTTTCGTTGTTATTGATGAATACTTTACAAATTAATTTAAATTAACTATTTTTATTTTTCTTTTTAATGTTAATAATGTTTTTTAGTTTTTTGTTATGTTTTATTTTGTTAGGTTCTCTTCTTAGTTTTATTATTGTTTTCTAATATTTACTTATGTTTGATTAATATATTTTTTTTAATTTTATCTAATAGGTTGTAAATGATCTTATTGATCTTTACAAATTGTTCTAAATTAATGATTTCTATTTTTCCTTTTTACTTTAATATTATTTTCTAATTTTAGTTATGTTTTATTTTGTGGTGTTCTTTTCTTAGTTTTATTTTTTTTATGTTTAATTAATAATTTTTTAAATATTTTATTATTGTTTATTAATGTTTTTATTAATATTTGAAGAAGTCGAGTTGAATGAGAAAGTAACTTAGAATTTTTTTTTTTTTCATATGGTGTTATGTGAATAACATCACATACAATAACATGAATTAAGTTAACATATATATTTTTGAATTCACAATGAATTTTTAAATTTTAAATATTTAAAAAACTATGAATGGAACAATTCATTCTTAAATAGATATAAAAAATAAACCCAAATATATTGTATTTCAAATTTTAATCTTCTATCCAATTTGATAACATGTTTATAGATGTCAAAATGAATAGCATATTTATAGATGAATTTAAAATACATTTGGGTGTACCAACATTGTTTGGAGTCTAAATAAAAAATCAACAAATAAAAGGTATTTAAAATATTTAAAAAAAAACTATTGAAATCGATTTTTATTTAAAACATTATTTTATTTTAAGAAAACAACAAAAATGAAGTGAAAAAAAATATAATTATAAAATCTAAAAATCAATGAATAGATTTACAAATCAAATCAAAATCTTGATTTTAATATTCTTAACATACTTTTCCTTAACAAAAGTAGCCACTTTTAATGGAGGAGAACCACAAAATTTTAATTCATTCATAACACATTTAAATATTTTACATTACAAGAAAAAGCCCTACATCATCTAGCTACTACTCATATACAAAGACATGAATCCATGCAAAGCAACATTGCCACCAAAATCAAAGAAAAAGAATAATCACAAAAGTGAAGGTAAAAAGATAAGATACACCAGCAACGACATGATTCTTTTGAAATTGGCAATGAAGAACTCAATGAAGAATAAAGGAAGAGAGAAGGTTGTGTTTGCAAGAAACATGGTTGTTAAAGCTAAACGTTTATCATAAAAACATTGGAATCGTCTTTGAAACTTCCAAACCACGCCTTCTAGATTATCCATCATGTCTGATTCTCAAGATTTCTTAAGTAGTTCATTTGGTAGTTTACACTTAAATTGATCAGTTTATCATTAATCTTCAAAATTTTCTAAATAATTGATTAGGTTCTTTATATTTAACTTCTATTGGTTGGTGCACATTAATATGGTAGTCGAAAGGACTAATTCACATGTTAATATAGATTTTGAAACAAATTGTTATATTTATAATTATTGCATAAATCTATTGGTTGGTGCACATTAATATTGGTTTGCTCATCTAAAAATAAATAAATATTATAATTGACAATTAAATTAATATAATGAATTACTTCCAATAATTTTTTTTGTAAGCAAGATATTAATTAACGGGAGATCTAAGGGTTCTCCAACCTTATACACAACAAACGGTTTGAGGCCGCCTACCTACGATATTACAGATGAAATAAAATTACGACATAAAAGGCAAAGAGTCTTTGCTAAACTCGTAAAATTACAATGAGCAATATCGCCAAAAAAAAGACCACCTCCAAACTCAAATCTTGATATTCTAAACCATATTGTTGATATTCCAACCTTGTTGCTAAAACAGAAATCATTCCTTGTCAACCAAATCCAAGAAGTGGCTAACCAAAACACCCTCAATTTACCAACGTTAATTCTTTTTACATGGCCCAAAGAATGTCATTCCATAAAGGACGAAATACACCCTTCCGTTGTTCCTTCCGGGAAACCCACCCACGAAGCAATTTCCTTCCAAATAATCTTAATCATTTTGCACTTAAAGAAAATATGATCTCTATCTTCCAAATGCAAGTCACAAAAAATACAATTTAAGTTAGTAGAAGTTAAATTAATACCTCTATACACCAAGAGGTCTTTGGTGGGTAACCTATTCACAAAAAGCGTCCAATCAAATGCTTTTATCTTAAAAGGGATCTCTAACCTCCAAATCAATTCCAACTCCCCATCAAATTTATTAGGCGACCATACGGAATACGCGACGAGGCATAACAAGAATAACACAAAGAAACCGTATATCCCTTATCCAAGTCAAGCGACCAAAAGACATAATCCTTCACATTGAGCACTCCCCCAAACGCAACTAGCCGGTTCTGTAATACCGCGAGCTTTGTCACAAAACCCACCTCCAAAACCACCAATTCCGAAATACCCAAGTCACCTCATCTCCATACCCGTCCATTCCATCTGCCCATCCCATCCCCGCCAATTCCAATAAATTTATGAAAGATTTGGTTACACTTTATATTTTTTATTTTTTTTTACAGAACAACACTTTATATTTCTTAAACTATGTAATTTAAATGATCCTACATTTCCATAGTATTAATATTTGAATACTTGAAGGATTTCATTGCTTATAGATTTTTTTAATAGAATTTCATCATGTGAGAATTGTTTCAACGAGATCTTGTGATAATGTAGAAATTTTATTTTATTGTTTTTTAATCAAGAAATATAATAATGGGAGAACTATGGATTCTCCAACATCGTTTGGAATGTTAAATTCTTGGCCTAAGTGTCTAAGTGGTAGCGAGTCACACCAAACCCAATTTACAATCTCTAACATTGTGATTATGAAAGAGTAAGTGTCACTCCATAAAATTCGATAAACACTCTTCCTCCGTCCTAACCCCTTTACCCACCCAAAAAGCTATCTCACTCCATATCTTTTTAACAACCCCACATTTGAAAAAGTAATGATTCCTATCTTCCATATCAACATCAAATAATATACACTTTAAATTATCATGAGTAAAGAACATACCTGTAAGCATCAAGAGGTCTTTTGTAGGAAGCCTATTATGGAAAAGTCTCCACCAAAAAGCCTTGATTTTATACGGCACATCCAATTTCCAAAAAATCCCGAAAGCTTCGGCACTCTTAACCGGGGGACCAAAATGAATACACAATTTCTCATTAAAAGCATAACAAGAAGCCACCGAAAAATCACCCCCTCTTTACCTTGCCAAACCACCTCATCTTTACCTACCGACCACCCTTGAAACTCCTCCAACCGCCCCTTCATTAGGACTATATCCTCCAACACCGCATCACCATTAAATCTAGCCTCGGATAAACCAAAATCACCCCAAATCCAACCATCTACACCCCATATTCCCATGGCCGCAACCGAAACATTCTCCAAATTAGAAGCCTTGAATAATTCCGGAAAATCTTCCTTCAAAGACGAGCCTCCCAAGCATAATCCTTCCCAAAAAGGTGAATTGAAGCCATTATGAATAATGAACCTACTACAATCAACAATAGGATCACAAGAGAAAAGAGAGTTTAATTTTTAAATATCCCTCCACCAAAAAGAAGCGATGGAGGAATTTTTACAATCGTTTGTTAGAACAAGATTTGTTCTGATCAATATTCTTAGTTTTGATGATAACAAGGATATGAATTTTGTATGAGATAATGTGGTACTCTAATACTATGCAATTTCCGTTTCAGGAATTATACAAAGAGTATACACAAAATCAGCGCAAGAAGCACTGACTCAGAAGGTTCAGCAAGCAACATCAGAACATGGTCTGGCAAGACATCAGAAGATGGTCAAGCAGAATCCGAACATGGGTCTATGGAAGCATCAGAAGAACTTGAGATCAGAAGCAGAAGCACTGAAGTTCTCATGGTATCACGCTCAGAAGCACTTTAAGGTCAGAAGACAAGAAGATGCTCTGCACCAAGCTGTTTGATTCTGATGATATTCAAACATTGTTTACACAAACATCAGATCAGAAGCAAGTACTAGATGGCAGGCTACGCTGACTGACAAAAGGAACGTTAGAAGCTATTAAAGGCAACGTCAGTAGACACAGCGAAAACAAGGCTCGAGGTAGTTGACAAAAGAGTGAAACATTAAATGCAATGCTGTACGGATTACGCAAAGCATTAAATGCTCCCAACGGTCATCTTCTCAAGTGCCTATATATATGAAGTTCTGATGAGAAGCTACGTTACGAATTCTGAGAATACTTGCACATTATACAGAAACACTGTCAAATTCAAAAGCTCTCAAACTTCATCATCAAGCTCACTACATTGCTGTTGTAATATATTAGTGAGATTAAGCTTAAACTTAAGAGAAAATCAAAGTTGTGATAATAGCTTTATAAGAAGCATTGTAACTCTTAAAAGAATTTATTTACATTAAGTTGTAAGAACTAGAGTGATCAGGTTGTTGATCAGTATACTCTAGCAAGTCTTAGCAGGTGTCTAAGCAGTTTGTAACTAGAGTGATCAGGTTGTGATCAGTATACTCTAGATAGTCTTAGAGGGTATCTAAGCAGTTTGTTCCTAGAGTGACCAGGTTGTGATCAGAAGACTCTAGAAGACTTAGAAGTTGTCTAAGTGGAAAACCATTGTAATCTCATGTGATTAGTGGATTAAATCCTCAGTTGAGGTAAATCACCTTGTCAAGGGTGGAATGGAGTAGTTTTGTTAACAACGAACCAGGATAAAAATACTTGTGCAAATAGTTTTTATCTTTGTTATACCCCAAAATTTGCCCGCATCTTTTTTTCAGAAAGAAGGCAACAAACTTCTGTCTAAAAATTAAGAGTTTCATATAATCTTGGATTTTTATCTCATAAATATCCCGGTTTATGAATACTTGGTTTTTAGAATTTTTCTTATACGGTATTTTGGCTCGCTGTTGAATTTATTCATACACAAACGCCAAGTATTGTTTATTACTTCACACACGCTATTTATTTGAGATTTATTTACAGATAAATAGTACTGACGCAATTGGTACAGAACTAAATCTTTTTGCAGGCGCAAAGTCTGGGGATTCAGACTGTACTGGTAACAAGTAAATTATTATTTTTTGTTCCCTACTAATTTTTGTACTATACTATATTATTTTCAAAATCTCTTTCTTTCTCTTTCTTTCAAAATCAAATCCTAACTTTATTCTATACATCTCTTTTTTAAACCCTACCATACACTTTCTTTCAAATCCTACTTCCACTCAAATTTTCCTTTTTTGTACGGAATCACTTCATTCCCCAACGTCTCTATCCTTCTTTTCATTCTATAAATACCTCTCATTTTTTCCATAAAATCTCACATCAAATTCTAAATCATCTCTCAAAATTTCTACTTCATATTCATTCTCTCTTCTTCCCCGGCAAAAATGGGGAAGCGGATGGAAACGTGTTTTCTTATGGTCATCACCGTCGTGGTGGTAATCATGTCCTTCTTCTGTTTGCACAGTCCTGAAAAATGTGGACCTGGGTTGTTTACACTCCCAATCATCTATATGTTATTATTTATAGCATGGGTTATTAATCGTCATTCTTAAAGTTTGTCGTATCTTTTATTTTTTAATAACGTACCGTTCACTCGTCGTACTGTTCATTATAGTATGTAATATTTGTACTGTCAGTATTAAATGTCGTACTATCTGTCGTACTGTTTTTTAATTATTAAGATAATATTTTTTGTGTTTTCTGCCAGTTAAATATTTATTTTTCTGTGCCTTAAATAATTTTCAAGTTTATTATCGGTAATTTCGTTCGCATACAGTATATATTATTTATTTATTATGTCTGTGTTTTTCTAACAACTCATGTAAATAAATTTTCACCATTAACATAACAAAAAACAAAAAGAAAAAATTAACTTTGACTGTTGAATTTTCACTTTAACTGCTACATTAATACCTGAACAGTCAGTTGACAGTCAAATCGCTGACAGTGCAATTCTCCGTGTTTTGTACCATCAATCAAATCAATCTTTTGCATTTCAAAATTCCAAGATTTTTGTTCTAGAAGTCTTCTGAATATCACATGATTAGCAGAGACTCAACACTGCACAAAAATCAGGTACGCTTAACTGTCTCCTACACAAACAGTCCCTGACTAGGGTTTTTTGTTTTTTTCAGGAGTACAAGTTTTTGAGACCTCAAATGGATTTCATGGACCTCCATATATCTCAAAGTACCACCTTATAAATTTTCAGATTTCAATTCGCTCAGACGCACAGTCAGTAGCTCAAACAGTCAACAGACGACCCGTTTGACCAAAAAGTCAACAGACAGTCAAAAATGAAATTTTTTATCAACATCCATATTTTGTCAAAAATATTCATCATTTGATCATTGGTTGATCATAATTCATCAAGGAAATATCAAAAATCAACAAAATCCTAAGTTTCAAAATTAGTGTTTTCTCCTAAAAAGTCAACTGAACTTTGACTGGTGATAACTCTCTCATCCTTCATCCAAAAAATTCAAACCAAATCTCATTTTGAAGGAAATTCAATTATCTTTCAAATTTAATTGGTCCCATGGTCATTAGGTTCACCATTTGGAAAATATGAACCAAGACATTACAGGTCATTTTCAAAGTCAACAAAAAGTCACTTTTTACAAAAGGACACACAAGGAGCATGGAAAATTATTTTGATATGAGACTAAAAGCATTGGTTAGAGGACTCTTTGAGGTTTCCAAAAAGTACAAGAACTCCTTCATATGATAAAAATTGAGGGATTTATGCCTTGTTGAAGTTGGCCATTTTTTGGGAAAATGCATGAAATCAACATTGATCAAAAATGTTTTTTTCCCAAAAGGGGCCAAGTTTTCATAATCCAAACATGTTCCCCATAACGTGAAGGGCCCCCCACGACCAAGCCAAGGCCCATAGCATTTTTGTTCTTTTTTTGATTTAATTTTATCACATTTAAGATTAAATTGAAAAAAGAAATGGAAGGATAATATGTAGCTTGAATCTTAAGCATGAGTCATCAAGAAGCATTCAAAACTCTGCCACAAGGAGCTAGTACCGCAGAAGAGAGTGCAAAAATCAAGCCATGGTTGCTTGAATTCAGAGCTACATATGTTATAATATTCAAGAATTCAACAAAATCATCAATGCTTCCTAGCTTAGTTTTTAAGCACTTTCTTTGCCTATAAATGAGGTAGTACACTTCATCAATGAGAAGGACACGAATTTAAAACCAGACACTTGCTTGTAACACTCATTAATCCAATTGAAATTTTCAAAGAAATCTTCCTTCAAAGACGAGCCTCCCAAGCATAATCCTTCCCAAAAAGGTGAATTGAAGCCATTATGAATAATGAACCTACTACAATCAACAATAGGATCACAAGAGAAAAGAGAGTTTAATTTTTAAATATCCCTCCACCAAAAAGAAGCGATGGAGGAATTTTTACAATCGTTTGTTAGAACAAGATTTGTTCTGATCAATATTCTTAGTTTTGATGATAACAAGGATATGAATTTTGTATGAGATAATCTGGTACTCTAATACTATGCAATTTCCGTTTCAGGAATTATACAAAGAGTATACACAAAATCAGCGCAAGAAGCACTGACTCAGAAGGTTCAGCAAGCAACATCAGAACATGGTCTGGCAAGACATCAGAAGATGGTCAAGCAGAATCCGAACATGGGTCTATGGAAGCATCAGAAGAACTTGAGATCAGAAGCAGAAGCACTGAAGTTCTCATGGTATCACGCTCAGAAGCACTTCAAGGTCAGAAGACAAGAAGATGCTCTGCACCAAGCTGTTTGACTCTGATGATATTCAAACATTGTTTACACAAACATCAGATCAGAAGTAAGTACTAGATGGCAGGCTACGCTGACTGACAAAAGGAACGTTAGAAGCTATTAAAGGCAACGTCAGTAGACACAGCGAAAACAAGGCTCGAGGTAGTTGACAAAAGAGTGAAACATTAAATGCAATGCTGTACGGATTACGCAAAGCATTAAATGCTCCCAACGGTCATCTTCTCAAGTGCCTATATATATGAAGTTCTGATGAGAAGCTACGTTACGAATTCTGAGAATACTTGCACATTATACAGAAACGCTGTCAAATTCAAAAGCTCTCAAACTTCATCATCAAGCTCACTACATTGCTGTTGTAATATATTAGTGAGATTAAGCTTAAACTTAAGAGAAAATCACAGTTGTGATTATAGCTTTATAAGAAGCATTGTAACTCTTAAAAGAATTTATTTACATTAAGTTGTAAGAACTAGAGTGATCAGGTTGTTGATCAGTATACTCTAGCAAGTCTTAGCAGGTGTCTAAGCAGTTTATAACTAGAGTGATCAGGTTGTGATCAGTATACTCTAGAAAGTCTTAGAGGGTATCTAAGCAGTTTGTTCCTAGAGTGATCAGGTTGTGATCAGAAGACTCTAGAAGACTTAGAAGTTGTCTAAGTGGAAAATCATTGTAATCTCGTGTGACTAGTGGATTAAATCCTCAATTGAGGTAAATCACCTTGTCAAGGGTGGAATGGAGTAGTTTTGTTAACAACGAACCAGGATAAAAATACTTGTGCAAATAGTTTTTATCTTTGTTATACCCCAAAATTTGCCCGCATCTTTTTTCAGAAAGAAGGCAACAAACTTCTGTCTAAAAATTAAGAGTTTCATATAATCTTGGATTTTTATCTCATAAATATCCCGGTTTATGAATACTTGGTTTTTAGAATTTTTCTTATACGGTATTTTGGCTCGCTGTTGAATTTATTCATACACAAACGCCAAGTATTGTTTATTACTTCACACACGCTATTTATTTGAGATTTATTTACAGATAAATAGTACTGACGCAATTGGTACAGAACTAAATCTTTTTGCAGGCGCAAAGTCTGGGGATTCAGACTGTACTGGTAACAAGTAAATTATTATTTTTTGTTCCCTACTAATTTTTGTACTATACTATATTATTTTCAAAATCTCTTTCTTTCTCTTTCTTTCAAAATCAAATCCTAACTTTATTCTATACATCTCTTTTTTAAACCCTACCATACACTTTCTTTCAAATCCTACTTCCACTCAAATTTTCCTTTTTTGTACGGAATCACTTCATTCCCCAACGTCTCTATCCTTCTTTTCATTCTATAAATACCTCTCATTTTTTCCATAAAATCTCACATCAAATTCTAAATCATCTCTCAAAATTTCTACTTCATATTCATTCTCTCTTCTTCCCCGGCAAAAATGGGGAAGCGGATGGAAACGTGTTTTCTTATGGTCATCACCGTCGTGGTGGTAATCATGTCCTTCTTCTGTTTGCACAGTCCTGAAAAATGTGGACCTGGGTTGTTTACACTCCCAATCATCTATATGTTATTATTTATAGCATGGGTTATTAATCGTCATTCTTAAAGTTTGTCGTATCTTTTATTTTTTAATAACGTACCGTTCACTCGTCGTACTGTTCATTATAGTATGTAATATTTGTACTGTCAGTATTAGATGTCGTACTATCTGTCGTACTGTTTTTTAATTATTAAGATAATATTTTTTGTGTTTTCTGCCAGTTAAATATTTATTTTTCTGTGCCTTAAATAATTTTCAAGTTTATTATCGGTAATTTCGTTCGCATACAGTATATATTATTTATTTATTATGTCTGTGTTTTTCTAACAACTCATGTAAATAAATTTTCACCATTAACATAACAAAAAACAAAAAGAAAAAATTAACTTTGACTGTTGAATTTTCACTTTAACTGCCACATTAATACCTGAACAGTCAGTTGACAGTCAAATCGCTGACAGTGCAATTCTCCGTGTTTTGTACCATCAATCAAATCAATCTTTTGCATTTCAAAATTCCAAGATTTTTGTTCTAGAAGTCTTCTGAATATCACATGATTAGCAGAGACTCAACACTGCACAAAAATCAGGTACGCTTAACTGTCTCCTACACAAACAGTCCCTGACTAGGGTTTTTTGTTTTTTTCAGGAGTACAAGTTTTTGAGACCTCAAATGGATTTCATGGACCTCCATATATCTCAAAGTACCACCTTATAAATTTTCAGATTTCAATTCGCTCAGACGCACAGTCAGCAGCTCAAACAGTCAACAGACGACCCGTTTGACCAAAAAGTCAACAGACAGTCAAAAATGAAATTTTTTATCAACATCCATATTTTGTCAAAAATATTCATCATTTGATCATTGGTTGATCATAATTCATCAAGGAAATATCAAAAATCAACAAAATCCTAAGTTTCAAAATTAGTGTTTTCTCCTAAAAAGTCAACTGAACTTTGACTGGTGATAACTCTCTCATCCTTCATCCAAAAAATTCAAACCAAATCTCATTTTGAAGGAAATTCAATTATCTTTCAAATTTAATTGGTCCCATGGTCATTAGGTTCACCATTTGGAAAATATGAACCAAGACATTACAGGTCATTTTCAAAGTCAACAAAAAGTCACTTTTTACAAAAGGACACACAAGGAGCATGGAAAATTATTTTGATATGAGACTAAAAGCATTGGTTAGAGGACTCTTTGAGGTTTCCAAAAAGTACAAGAACTCCTTCATATGATAAAAATTGAGGGATTTATGCCTTGTTGAAGTTGGCCATTTTTTGGGAAAATGCATGAAATCAACATTGATCAAAAATGTTTTTTTCCCAAAAGGGGCCAAGTTTTCATAATCCAAACATGTTCCCCATAACGTGAAGGGCCCCCCACGACCAAGCCAAGGCCCATAGCATTTTTGTTCTTTTTTTGATTTAATTTTATCACATTTAAGATTAAATTGAAAAAAGAAATGGAAGGATAATATGTAGCTTGAATCTTAAGCATGAGTCATCAAGAAGCATTCAAAACTCTGCCACAAGGAGCTAGTACCGCAGAAGAGAGTGCAAAAATCAAGCCATGGTTGCTTGAATTCAGAGCTACATATGTTATAATATTCAAGAATTCAACAAAATCATCAATGCTTCCTAGCTTAGTTTTTAAGCACTTTCTTTGCCTATAAATGAGGTAGTACACTTCATCAATGAGAAGGACACGAATTTAAAACCAGACACTTGCTTGTAACACTCATTAATCCAATTGAAATTTTCAAAGAAATCTTCCTTCAAAGACGAGCCTCCCAAGCATAATCCTTCCCAAAAAGGTGAATTGAAGCCATTATGAATAATGAACCTACTACAATCAACAATAGGATCACAAGAGAAAAGAGAGTTTAATTTTTAAATATCCCTCCACCAAAAAGAAGCGATGGAGGAATTTTTACAATCGTTTGTTAGAACAAGATTTGTTCTGATCAATATTCTTAGTTTTGATGATAACAAGGATATGAATTTTGTATGAGATAATCTGGTACTCTAATACTATGCAATTTCCGTTTCAGGAATTATACAAAGAGTATACACAAAATCAGCGCAAGAAGCACTGACTCAGAAGGTTCAGCAAGCAACATCAGAACATGGTCTGGCAAGACATCAGAAGATGGTCAAGCAGAATCCGAACATGGGTCTATGGAAGCATCAGAAGAACTTGAGATCAGAAGCAGAAGCACTGAAGTTCTCATGGTATCACGCTCAGAAGCACTTCAAGGTCAGAAGACAAGAAGATGCTCTGCACCAAGCTGTTTGACTCTGATGATATTCAAACATTGTTTACACAAACATCAGATCAGAAGTAAGTACTAGATGGCAGGCTACGCTGACTGACAAAAGGAACGTTAGAAGCTATTAAAGGCAACGTCAGTAGACACAGCGAAAACAAGGCTCGAGGTAGTTGACAAAAGAGTGAAACATTAAATGCAATGCTGTACGGATTACGCAAAGCATTAAATGCTCCCAACGGTCATCTTCTCAAGTGCCTATATATATGAAGTTCTGATGAGAAGCTACGTTACGAATTCTGAGAATACTTGCACATTATACAGAAACGCTGTCAAATTCAAAAGCTCTCAAACTTCATCATCAAGCTCACTACATTGCTGTTGTAATATATTAGTGAGATTAAGCTTAAACTTAAGAGAAAATCACAGTTGTGATTATAGCTTTATAAGAAGCATTGTAACTCTTAAAAGAATTTATTTACATTAAGTTGTAAGAACTAGAGTGATCAGGTTGTTGATCAGTATACTCTAGCAAGTCTTAGCAGGTGTCTAAGCAGTTTATAACTAGAGTGATCAGGTTGTGATCAGTATACTCTAGAAAGTCTTAGAGGGTATCTAAGCAGTTTGTTCCTAGAGTGATCAGGTTGTGATCAGAAGACTCTAGAAGACTTAGAAGTTGTCTAAGTGGAAAATCATTGTAATCTCGTGTGATTAGTGGATTAAATCCTCAATTGAGGTAAATCACCTTGTCAAGGGTGGAATGGAGTAGTTTTGTTAACAACGAACCAGGATAAAAATACTTGTGCAAATAGTTTTTATCTTTGTTATACCCCAAAATTTGCCCGCATCTTTTTTCAGAAAGAAGGCAACAAACTTCTGTCTAAAAATTAAGAGTTTCATATAATCTTGGATTTTTATCTCATAAATATCCCGATTTATGAATACTTGGTTTTTAGAATTTTTCTTATACGGTATTTTGGCTCGCTGTTGAATTTATTCATACACAAACGCCAAGTATTGTTTATTACTTCACACACGCTATTTATTTGAGATTTATTTACAGATAAATAGTACTGACGCAATTGGTACAGAACTAAATCTTTTTGCAGGCGCAAAGTCCGGGGATTCAGACTGTACTGGTAACAAGTAAATTATTATTTTTTGTTCCCCACTAATTTTTGTACTATACTCTATTATTTTCAAAATCTCTTTCTTTCTCTTTCTTTCAAAATCAAATCCTAACTTTATTCTATACATCTCTTTTTTAAACCCTACCATACACTTTCTTTCAAATCCTACTTCCACTCAAATTTTCCTTTTTTGTACGGAATCACTTCATTCCCCAACGTCTCTATCCTTCTTTTCATTCTATAAATACCTCTCATTTTTTCCATAAAATCTCACATCAAATTCTAAATCATCTCTCAAAATTTCTACTTCATATTCATTCTCTCTTCTTCCCCGGCAAAAATGGCGAAGCGGATGGAAACGTGTTTTCTTATGGTCATCACCGTCGTGGTGGTAATCATGTCCTTCTTCTGTCTGCACAGTCCTGAAAAATGTGGACCTGGGTTGTTTACACTCCCAATCATCTATATGTTATTATTTGTAGCATGGGTTATTAATCGTCATTCTTAAAGTTTGTCGTATCTTTTATTTTTTAATAACGTACCGTTCACTCGTCGTACTGTTCATTATAGTATGTAATATTTGTACTGTCAGTATTAAATGTCGTACTATCTATCGTACTGTTTTTTAATTATTAAGATAATATTTTTTGTGTTTTCTGCCAGTTAAATATTTATTTTTCTGTGCCTTAAATATTTTTCAAGTTTATTATCGGTAATTTCGTTCGCATACAGTATATATTATTTATTTATTATGTCTGTGTTTTTCTAACAACTCATGTAAATAAATTTTCACCATTAACATAACAAAAAACAAAAAGAAAAAATTAACTTTGACTGTTGAATTTTCACTTTAACTGCTACATTAATACCAGAACAGTCAGTTGACAGTCAAATCGCTGACAGTGCAATTCTCTGTGTTTTGTACCATCAATCAAATCAATCTTTTGCATTTCAAAATTCCAAGATTTTTGTTCTAGAAGTCTTCTGAATATCACATGATTAGCAGAGACTCAACACTGCACAAAAATCAGGTACGCTTAACTGTCTCCTACACAAACAGTCCCTGACTAGGGTTTTTTGTTTTTTTCAGGAGAACAAGTTTTTGAGACCTCAAATGGATTTCATGGACCTCCATATATCTCAAAGTACCACCTTATAAATTTTCAGATTTCAATTCTCTAGTACTTTGGAATGTTAGCATAGTATATTTTACAAATTGAAACTCACAATTGTTGAAGTTTTTTGAATGTTGCATAACATACAGAACAAATATATGTTGCACCTCTTATATTCATAAATTTTAACTTAATGTTAAAATGTTGAAGATTGGGAAAATGTTGGAGTATTTCTAACAAGGACCTACACTCCCTCTTCAATAAGCTAATTCAAAAAGTAAGTTCCATGTGAGTCAAATTGTGAAACATGGGAAGTGGTTTCCAAGTCATCCCCCATACCTGCGTGACTTTCACACAATAGAACGTTAGAAATGTATACTCTATTTGATATCTGACTTTCACACAATAGAACGTTAGAAATGTATACTCTATTTGATATCTTATGCGCATATAGATTAAAAAATTAGTTAATTAATGTATACTCAATGCAAATAGTGAATATTCAATAGGAAGCTGACTTTAAATCAATATTTTAATATTGGAATTTCGTTTGGGCATATAAGAATCTTAGTTGCAAGTATCAAGATGTTCATTTATGAGACTTAGAGGTTACTACAATTAAAAATTGATATCTTCCAAAAGCAATGTGACCAGAATGCCATGCATTTCCTTTACTTGGATCTTTCGAAAGCTTCTCAAGCCTGCAGATAATCAACTAGTGTTTCAATAAATTTGCTTCCCCCACAATGAAAACAAACAAAAAAATGTACAAGTGATTTTCACCTCAAACCATAGAGAATTAACTTGATGAGATCATTTTATTTCAGCTTCAACAGGATGAGAGGGCTGGTCATCATCTGCATCTGTTGGTAAAGTTAATTTCTTATCCTGAAACAGAAAAATAAGACTTTTATACTCTCACAAAACACAAACTAAAGTAGCCATTCCTTCCATTAAATAGATTCATTTCCTTCTTTTTCATTCATTCAAAAGCCACAAAGATCAAGTTCAAAATCAGATATGACAGAATTCGAAAGGATCTTCTAGATTCCATATCCCAGTTTACATTAACACAATTCTGTTTCAAAAACAAACAAGACAAAACATCACAATTAGAAATCCCTAATTATCAAAAACCCCAATTCCTTAAACAAAATAAGATGAATTTCGAGATATAATTTGGAAAGTATTGTGACATATTCATAGGTGAGGATTTACTTACATATTCTTTGTGTCAGAGTTGTAGTGTTTGAGTATTGCAACAAAAGGGTTGTAGTGTTCGAGTATTGCAACAAAAGAGCTAGACAAGAGCGAGATTAGATGATTTATGGGATTTCTTGTAAGAACAGAATGACGAAGCTCAACCAACAATAATGCAAATTGACAAGGACAACTACTATGGAGGGAAACATGACAAAATACGACTATAGAGTAAGGCGAAATTGAATACAGTAACGGCAAGACAGAGAGATACAAGAACCTTTGTAAATATTTCTAGAAACTAATCAAAAGATTTTGGAACGTAGATTGAATTGATTTTAGGATATTTGATTTATGGTTACAGTTCATTTTGGTTTTAGGGTTTTTGAGTTTCAAAATTGGGACTGAATTTGACGGGGAAAAGAGGGCTATGAGTGGAAATGATAAAGAAGGCGAGTGTTCTAAGTTTGAATGATGAAGAAGGTTTGATGCATGAATTTTTTAGGGAGAAGGTTTAAGGATAGAAAGATGGAAGGGTGAAGTACGTAAACAAGGTGGAATGAAAAGAGTTCAATTCCTAAAGAAATTTGTTTCGTGAGTTTTTGTAGTTTTTGCTAGACATACATGTAATAGCGCTTTTAAAAATCGCTAACAAAGAGGCATTGCTATCATAGCGTTTTATTAAAAAGCGATAACAAAGGGGCATCACTATAATAGCGCTTGATCAAAAAGCGCTAATAAAACCTTTTCTTAATTATTATTATTTTTGTCATCACGCGATTTCAAAGTAAGGGTTAATATAGAGGCCGATATTTGATAGCACCCGACCAAAAAGTGTTATTATTGGTTTTCTTGTCAAATTTTTAATATCGGTTTACTAAAAAGTGCTATTAAAGTAGTGCTATTATAAGATAAAATTGCAGTAGTGTCCCCACAAGACCTTGTAATTTTCTGAACACTTAGCTACGGATGTGCTACGATTCCATTCGTAGCCAATGTACCCGCAAATCTTAAAACCCACATATACGCATATAAATGTTTTGCGACCATACGAATATGTTCGTCCAATTCCTCTGAATATGATGGTACCCCTAATTGCTCCTAATTTTACCTAAACCAGAAAACCCCAAATCAAACTTACTAACCCTAGCAATGGTGGATCACAGTTAAATCACGTAAACGACCAATTTACTACCAAGAAACAATCAACACACAAAGACAAACCATAATATGCAAACCAATTTCACCATTATATGCAGGTGATTCTGGGGTTGTTGATGTAGTGTAACGATCCAAATAGCTTCAGAATCCTTCAAGGATTGTATTGCAGCCTTTAGAATGCTTCGAAACTCTCCAAAACTTCAAAATCGAATCTATGTTCTTGAGTGAACTTCTGCTTCTTGATTAGGGTTCTTTCTCCAGAAATTCCTCCCCTAATGCATTGCATATGTTATGTATTTATAGGAGAACATGTTAGGTCAACTAAATTGAATCAAATCTTCATAATTTGTGAAATTGATCTTTGATTAAAACTTGAATGAAATCTTTCTAAATTGGACCAATTTTGTTCTTTCTCTTTCCAATACCCTTTCACACGAATTTGATTCATATTTTGGCCCATTGAGTGATTGAAATTGATTGGAATATTCATCTAAACCAAATTTATGATTTTCCCTTGATTTATTTGACTTTTAATCACTTTTTAAATGAATAAAAAATCATAATAAATCAAATAAATCATAAATATTTGTGGCAATCATATTTGGAGTTTTGGATAACTTGGGGTTCAAGATTAAATCCTAAAAAGTTAGGCCCATTTGCAAGAAATTCAATTTGAACCACTTTTGTTTCACATTTTTCCTTCAAATTTGCCCAACTTTGACAAGACATATCTCCCTCAATTTTTAAGATATGGAAGAGTTTTATGACTTTTGGGAAACCTAAAGATGTCTTCTATAAGCCACTTTGGAAGCTTTTTTTTCATTTGAAGATTTTATGTTGATGATATGGGCTTTGACAAAAAACTGCTTTTGGTTGACTTTTGAAAAGGACCTATAATCTTTTGGACCATATCTCTTGAATGAAGCATCTCTGGTCTTGGCATGTGTGAGACAAAGGTGTAGAGAATCCAATTTACTTCAGAATATGCTTTGGTTGATAAATTTTTTATACTCCATGTGAAAGTTATGGCCAGTCAAAGTACAGTTGACTTTTTAGACCAAAAACCCTAATTTAGCAACTTTGAATCTTATTGATTTTGAAGCTTTCCTTGATGAACCATGATAAACCCAAGATCAAATGATAAATGATACTTCAAAATGTTGATGTTGACCAAGAATCAGGAATTTTGACTGTCCTTTGACCATAATTGACTTTTAGGTCAAACTAGTCGACTATTGACTATCTAAGCACTTGAATGAACAATCTTTGGATTTGAAGCTTGAATTTTGGCATGGAGATAATTTTAAACCCAATAAGCTATATGAAATCCATTGGAGGCCTTGATTCATCCATTTTATTGAGAGGATGTAAAACCCTAGTTCAGGAGGTCTTTGGTTATGAGAGTGTGCCTTGAATTAACCATTGAGCCTTGAGTCATTGTATGAGCTTGAAAGTGAAATGAGATGGGAAAAATTTGGGGTATGACACTTGGTATTAAAAATACAATGGTTTTTAATTTAGCTCTTCTCAACAAATGGAGCTGTAGAATTTTCCAAGGGAAATATTCGCTTTAGTACAACATCTTAAAAGCGAGGTATGGTGACATATCTTTTCTTCTATTCTTTGGTGATCGAGGCTTTAAAGCTTTTTCTTCATCTTCATCTTCTTCTTTTTCTATTTGGTGGGGGGATATAGTTAAGATTGATTTATGCTCTTACAAGGATCTTATTGCAAATTGTTGTGGATTGGCATTGGTTCTTTTGTACACAAAAGGTTAGAGATAGTAAATTAGATATTGTTTGGTTGACTACAACTTGGACTTTATTGCTTTTAAGGAACGGAGTGTGTTTTCGGGAGGAGGTTTAGAACGTTAACGATACAGTTTGGAACATAAAGCTCCTTGTTTGGAAGTTGTCATTTTATGGAAAAATGACTCATTCCAATTATTTGTTTGACAAGTTTAGTAAGGATCCGCTTCTTTTTCTCTCTTAATTGTAATTGGTTGATATATTTTCTTTTTTGCGGTCGAGTATTCCCGTATTTTGTTTAAATAGGTTGGAGAATCCTTAGTTCTCTATTATATTATATCTTGCTTACACAAAAAAAATTGTCAAATTGGTCGCATATCAAAATTACAAATAAATTTAAAATACATTTGGGTGTTCCAATATTGTTTGGAGTCTAAATAAAAAATCAACTAATAAAAGGTATTTAAAATATTTATAAAAAAACCATTGAAATCAAGTTTTATTTAAAACATTATTTTATTTTAACAAAACAACAAACATGAAGTGAAAAAATATTAATTATAAAATCTAAAAATCAATGAATAGATTTGCAAATCAAATCAAAATCTTAATATTAATATTTTTAACATACTTTTCCTTAACAAAAGTATCCACTTTTTCCTACCACTTTTATCTATTTAATTGGAGGAGAACCACAAAATTTTAATTCATTCATAACACATTTAAATATTTCACATTACAAGAAAAAGCCATACATCATCTAGCTACTAGTATACAAAGACATGAATCCATGCAAAGCAACATTGCCACCAAAATCAAAGAAAAAGAATAATCACAAAAGTGAAGGTAAAAAGATAAGATACACAAGCAACAACATGATTCTCTTAAAATTGGCAATGAAGAACTCAATGAAGAATAAAGGAAGAGAGAAGGTTGTGTTTGCAAGAAACATGGTTGTAAAAGCTAAACGTTTATCAGAAAAACAATGGAATCGTCTTCGAAACTTTCAAACCACGCCATCTAGATTATCCATCATGTCTGATTCTCAAGATTTGTTCGTCAAGCCAACTATAATCGATGATCGATTTTCTCAAAATTTCTTAAGTAGTTCATTTGGTAGTTTACACTTAAATTGATCACTTTATCATTAGTCTTCAAAATTTTCTAAATAATTCATTAGGTTCTTTATACTTTCTAAATAATTGAATTTATAAATATTATAATTGACAATTAATTTAATATAATAAATTACTTCCAATAAATTTATGAAAGATTTGGTTACACTTTATATTTTTTTTAGAGAACAACACTTTATATTTCTTAAACTATGTAATTTACATGATCCTACAAGTTCCATAGTATTAATATTTGAATACATGAAGGATTTCATTGCTTATAGATTTTTTTAATATATTTTCTTCATGTGAGAATTGTTTCAACGAGATCTTGTGATATTGTAGAAATATTGTTTTTTGTTTTTATTCATTTGTTAAATTTATTTTGAAAGTAATCAAAGGAGAGACATTTATTCATGAATATTCTCTTGTTTCAATATTGAGATATGATATTGTTGTATTTCAATTTGATTTTTTTTTTGTTGATTTATTTGTAAGATAAATTAAATCATCCTATTAAGTTATTTTTCAAATAATGGTATTATACCTAGCCGTTAAATTTTTATTTAAAAGGGAAATCGATTCAATAGGGGTGGGAAACAGTTCCGGCCCCCAAGAAAAAGTTTGTTTTACCTGTTATTTTTTCGGGCCGAACTTGACTTTTGAACCTGCATATTTAAGTATGTCTGCCTAGAGATGCTCGCGGTGTGACTTTGGCGGTTTTAGGTTAAAAAATCATATGAACCGCAAGAGAAAAAAGCATACGGTTCGGTTTGGTTCGGTTGGATTTAAATCAAACCAAACCAAATCAAACCAATGCGGTTTGGATTGGTTCGGTTGGTTTGGTTTGGTTTTTAAAAAAAAATACAAAATTTTATTTGATATAATCTAGTAAGTTGTAATTTTTGTACCTCTTCATTATCAAAGCTTACACAATAAAATCTTACTAAGCCACAACAACAAAAGTATGCGGGCATTCAATATATTCTTAAACTACACAGTAAAATCTTACAACAAACCAAAAATTATATAATAAAGTCTTACAAAGTCACAAAACCAAGCAATTTTGTTAAAGTTTCAACATGTAGACAAAACTGCAAATTAATACATAAATTAAAGTTCAACCATTCAAATCATAAACCATTCAAAATTCAATGTAACCATCATGTTTGTTCCACCATTCAAAATTCAGTTCAGCCACTCCATAATCCATATTGCTTCATGTTATCTTCTAGCATCCATCCTGATTGTTCACAAATACAACATTTAGTCAAAATTATTTCAAATAAACATTTTCTACTGTCAATTGCAAATAAAGTCAATTACATTTCCTTCAATCAATTACATTGCCTACTGTCAATTATTTCAAATAAACATTTTCTATTGTCAACTACATATCCTTCCGTCAAAATTATTTCCTACTGTCAATTGCAAATGAACATTTACATTATACATTTCAAAGGTACAACAATAATTTACATTCAAGTTTCCTAGCCTACAGATTCTTAAATAAAACTTTAGGTTCTATATTTTTAGCCTACAGATTCTTAAATAAAACTTTAGGTTCTATATTTTTACAGGATAACAAAGGCTTTAAACAATTGTAGTGCTAGCACCGGTGATGATATGAGTACCACGGAAAGGCTCAAACAAGAACTTGAACCTACTACACAAAGACAAGAAATTGTAACATGTTTCTTACAAGAAATTGTAACATGTTTCTTACGGTGATATTATAAGTACCATAGAAAGGCTCAAACAAGAACTTGAAACTACTACACAAAGACAAGAAATTGTAACATGTTTCTTACAGGAAATTGTAACATGTTTCTTACGGTGACATTATAAGTACTAAAATATTTTAATAAACATTTACATTCATCCAAAATATTTTAATAAACATGTTTGGTGGACTAAATTTGAGATCAAAATCTAATAAATTCGTACCATTTTTTTCAAGCACGTTTACTAGTACGATTCAATGTCAGAAAGTCCCTCATTTAATTCTGGGATCAGAGCCATTTATACAAACATATTAACAAACATTAGACAAATGAAACAAACATATTAACAAACGTTAGACAATTAAAACAAATATATTAACAAACACATATATATATATATATATATATATATATATATATATATATATATATATGTATATATATATATATATATGTATATATATATATATATATATATATATATATATATATATATATATATATATATATGTATATATATATATATATATATATATATATATATATATATATATATATGTATATATATATATGTATATGTATATATATATATATATATATATATATATATATATATATATATATATATATATATATGTATATATATATATATATATATATATATATATATATATATATATATATATATATATATATATATATGTATATGTATATATATATATATATATATATATATATATATATATATATGTATATGTATATATATATATATATATATATGTATATGTATATATATATATATATATATATATATATATATATATATATATATATATATATATATATATATGTATATGTATATATATATATATATATATATGTATATGTATATATATATATATATATATATATATATATATATATATATATATATATATATAACATATATACCTTGTTCGAAGCTGCTCCAATACTTCCAAGTGCTCTTCAATATCCACTTTCAAAAGGGAGGATCTTAACCAATTTTGTACACATATTAAAGCTTCAACAGTGTGTGGTGTAAGAGAGCTCCTATAACAACTAAGAACTCGACCCCCGGTAGACATTGGCATAGCCAAGATATCTCTAGCCATTATACCAAGCGTAGGGTATTTGGTGGAATTTACCTTCCACCAATTCAAGATGTCAAAATCTGGACTTTTCTTCTCCCTCGTCTCCATGAGATACAAATCCACTTCGTTTTTATTCAAATTCGGATCTTGATCCATGTCCTTCTCAAATTCATTATCCAAATGATCAGAAGATGTAACAAATTCGGATGGTTCTATTTCTTGTGGTACACCACCTTCTAACATCGCATACTCAACACATTTCTCGCCTAATCTCTTAAAGGCCTTTTGAAACTTCAATGCACTTTCAAGCATAAGGTACGTGGAGTTCCACCTAGTGGGACAATCATATTGCACTATAGACTTGTCTTGTATCCTAACTTCTTTAATACATGTTCTAAACCTATCTAAACGACCAGGTGACTGACGAACATATCAAACCGCACTCCTAATTTTGGAAATTAAATCATGCATGAACTTCAACTTCACCCCATCATTGACAACAAGGTTAAGAATGTGGGCACAACATCTAATGTGCAAATGCCCCCCTTTTAAAGGATGAGAATTCCAATCCTCCATTCTATTTTTTAGGTAATTCCTAGCAACATCATTTGAAGACGCGTTATCAATTGTGATGGGGAAAACCTTATCTACCATCCAACCCTCCAAGCACTTTTCAATGTTATATAGAACCCTTATGAGATGTTATAGGACAAAAATTAAGAATTTGTTTATGCATCTTCCAATCTTGATCAATTAAATGTGCAGTAAGAATCATATAATTAATATTTTGCACAAATGTCCAAGCATCAGTTGTTAGACAAACACTTTGTTTTGTTTTAGTAAACATGCTTATTAACTTATGTTTCTCACTCACGTAAAGACTCAAACAATCCCTAGCAATTGACATACTTCCTGGAAGTGGGAACCTATGTTGTGTAACACTCATAAAATGATGGAATCCTCCATTTTCAACAAAAGAAAAAGGTAACTCGTCCACGATTATCATTCTAGCTAAAGTTTGCCTACACTATTCAACATCAAAATGAATACCAACAAGTGCAGTAATAGATCCTTTAGAGTCTTCTTGAAGGCTAAGAGTGGTTTGTGTAGGATCAAGAACACTCTTGGGAATTTTTTCACATTGATTCATCAAATGATTATTTAAATTTGTGGTTCCATTCTTATGTGAATCAGCCGCATAAGATTTCGTACACCAATTACACTTAGCCCGAGTACGCGAATCATTTCTTGTAAAATCCCAAACCTAAGATTTAGGCCTACAAGGTTTTTGTTTACCTGAATTTTCTGCATTAGCATTAGAATCATCGACATTAGAATCCTCGGGTTCTCCAACTTTACTTTTCGTCTTGTTTTGAAGATTGTCAAAGTAAATAGTTTGTGGTGGATTTGTTGTTGGCGTCGGTGGATCATTTTGAGTCTGCAAGTACATAATGGACACCAATCAATTACACCAAACTTATGTAATTAAAGGACATTCAAAAGAATAATAATAACAAAAGTTACCTGATTTTCTGCCATAGAAATGGAAAAGGATGCATCAAAACCAGTGGCGAATCTAGAAATATTTGACATTGGGGGAAAATTTATTGTCTAATATTCATTAAAATTTATATTTTATATTTCCAAAAATATTTTAAAACTAAAAAAAAAAAAAATATATTTATATATATATATATAACAATATTTTTTAATATAGTACTATATTTTATATTACGGTATATATTTAATGTTAAATATATGATACAAATTAATTAACACCATCAATGATTACAATTGGTACTAATTTATTTTACGTTATCTCTTACTTAAATATTTATATTTATTTCTTATTAGTTTTGGTTCATATGAGTACAATTAATTTTTTTATGGGGACAAATTTTAATATTAAGAATATTAATAAACAATTATTTTTGGTTTAGTGGGGGCTTGAGCCCCCTTTAAGAAACATGTGTATCCGCCTCTGATTAGAACCATCCTACTTCTTTGTCAAAAGCCGTATTTAACTATAACGGTAGAGCGGCAAGCAACAAAAGTTTTGGAAATATTTATCCGGGAATTTATCGTGTCCACAGAGATCAGTGCTACTGAACTGCCGTTCGACGGATTCTTAGTTCTTGAGTTTGGGTTAAAATGGGTTTTAAGCAAACAAGTAAAAATATAACATTTGAACATAAACTAAATTCATTCTTGATAGAGAATAGCTTATCTGGTTTGAATCTAAACTACTCCTCACAAACTTAGATTTATCACTCCGCCGTACTCAATCTACAATACTCATCAGAATCACCACATATCTCTCACATCAATGTCCATTTCTGCAACACCGACAGATTTCAACTATATTGCTCTTTCGACGATGTCTCCACCGATCGAACAACACAGAGGCATTAAACTCAGACATTATGTGGATGTTAACCCCAATCCTATGTCTAGAATCAAAAGCTAACAGATATCCCCCTAATCAAGATTTGTGATGTCTATTTCTACAACAACACAAATCCATAGCATTCAAGCAAAAAGATCAAGAAAATTCCCATTAAGATTTGTAAAGCAAATATATTATACAACTAGTACAAAGAGTAACAAACATCCATGGGTTTAGAGTATTTACATACAAACTCACCAAAAGAGAAATACAAAGAGAAGAGAAGAATAGGAACCAAACATTTATTGGTTTGTCAACTCCGATCGATGAGAAATTCGACCTCCGATCATCCGATTGCAAGCTCCAATGGTGTTTCCAAGCCAAATCTACCCAAAAATGACCTAGGATGAGTTGGGGTTCAAAAATACCCAAAAAGTAACCTAAAAAATCTGATTTCCGCCTATTTATGCAATTTTGAGATCTGTCCAGCGCGCGTCGCGCGCAGGAGCGCGCATCGCGCCCAACTCGCTGAATTAGCTTTTAGTAAAAAAGGCGTAACTTGAGAACCGTAACTCCGATTTGCGCCCGGTTCGAAGCGTTGGAAAGCTTATTCAATTTCCTATCTAAAAATGACAACATATCAACCAAATTGGTGATTTATTATTCTTTGGTTTTGAGCTTTATTCGCCGAATGAATTGATTCTGCCGCTCAAAATCGCGCGTTTGAAGCCGTGTCTTCAACACGTTATTGCTCATGCTCCAAATATGCAAGAATACCTACAAAAGGAATAGAAAACTATCAAAAAGTATAAAAGTATATTAAAATATATCTATTCACAAAGTATACGTATTTATATACAAAACGGGGTATTATTCGAACGGTATTAACAAAAAGTATCGATAAGTGCCACTATTTACAAACACAAAATAACTGCATTTTGGCACTTAACAAAACCTTCCCAAAACTTAGACGTAAATCTCGGATCTCTGTCTGACACGATGCTCGAAGGAATACCATGTAAACTAACTATCTTCTCAATATACAACTGAGCCAGCTTCTCCATCGGATAATCCATTCTTACTGGTATAAAGTGTGCAGACTTCGTAAACCTGTCCTTAACGACCCAGATAGCTTCACAATTCTTAACACTTCTCGGCAATCCAGAAAAAAATCCATTGATATACTATCCCACTTCCACTCAGGAATAAACATCGGTTGCATAAACCCAGATGGCTTTTGATGCTCAATATTTGACTTCTGACACGTCAAACAAGAATACACAAACTCAACAATTTCTTTCTTCATTCCCAGTCACCAAAACAACTTTTTCAAATCATGATACATCTTGGTAGCACCAGGATGAATACTTAAACTACTACGGTGTCCTTCTTCCTGAATACTCTTTCGAAGATCAGCAGCATTGGGAACACAAACTCGAATACCAAACCTCGATATACCATTCTCGTCGATTCTGAATTCACCGCCTTTACCTTGGTTAATCAAAGTCATCTTATCGATTAACTCAACATCAACTTTCTGACCTCCCCTAATCTCTTCAAGAATACCGCTAGTCAATTTTAGCATACCCAACTTAACACTCTTAGGAGTATCTTCACACACCAAACTCAAGTCTCTGAATTGTTCAATTAAATCCAATTCCTTCACCATTAGCATAGACATGTGCAAAGACTTCCTACTCAACGCATCAGCAACAACGTTTGCCTTACCAGGATGGTAATTCAAACCAAAATCATAATCCTTAAGAAATTCCAACCACCTCCTCTGTTTCATACTAAGCTCTTTCTGATCAAAGAGATACTTCAGGCTCTTATGATCACTGAACACCTCGAACTACACAAGTTGTGTCACCACAACTTCAAAACAAAGACTACAGCCTCTAACTCTAAATCATGAGTCGGATAATTCTTTTCATGCACTTTGAGTTGCCTCGACGCATAAGCGACCACTTGTTGATTCTGCATCAATACACCACCTAAACTCATATAATATCTCTCGAGAGTTCTTGTGTTCAGAACCTGTTGATTTTTTTCTTGATTTGGTGCCTGTTATTAATAGATGAAACAACAAAGAAAGATAGATAAGATATTATGCTAAAAATCTTATCAAAGAAGTCAAATATGAAGAGCTACATAACAGAGACGAGGAAATAATCAAAACGCAAAAGATAGCTCCTACCGTTGCTTCACTTGTTGTTTTCAAAGGGCTAAAATCTGTCTTACTTTTGAAATTAATCTAAATTACAACATAATAGTTAAAACTACAATGCTTCAAAACTATTTATTATGGGTGGCTTTATTAATATTATTGGGAGGGAGAGTATAATAAGATAATTCTTTGCTTAAGTTGCATATATATCATGGGGTTTAGCGATGTAGAAAACTTATATACAGTTTTATAATGTTTTATATTTTTGTTTCATTGCTGAAAAAATAGAAAAAGATGACTAATATTTGTTATTGATGCATAAAATAAAATAAAAGTTTATTTAAATATCTAAATAAAAAAATTTATATTTTTATTATCCACTATTGTAAAAAAAATCTACAAAATTATAACTTATAGATAAATATTCAATTTTATTAATTATTGTGAGTAAAAATAATTTTTCAAGTATAAATAATGTGTCATTAAAGTTGTAAGCATTTAATGACATTAAATGTATATGCTAATATAAACAATACATAAAATAAGAAGTGTAAAAAAGGAAAAGCAATTGATAAAAAAATGGATTAAAAAGTGAAACCACAATAAATGCTATTAAAAATTAAATATATGGTAAATTAAAGAAATTATTTTAGAGTTTAAAGGAAATACAGTGACATGTAAACTAATTTTACACATACAACCAATCAAAATACTTACACTTGCCATGTCATATTAGTTTTTTAAAATTAAAATTGTATTTTAATTGGATACATAATTGTGATTGGGCTTTGACTAATATGCCTAAGGATTTTTCTTATGCACCATGCATAAGCCTATATAAGCCATTGGATCATGTTTTTAATCCAGTATTGAGTATTGAGTGGTGATTATTGAGTATTGAGTAATAATAATTGATGTCTAGAATTTGATCTAAGGGTCTATAATAATCTATGCATGGTGCATAGATTTTTATCTATGCACGGTAACTGCACCCGTTGTGATTGGTTGACAGTGTAAAAAATTTTTACACTGTCAGTGCATATCCCTTTTCTCACTATTTTATATTACTTTTATTTACAGTAGTTTTAATTAATATATGATCTTATTTATAGGTTTTTAAATGAATTAATTCACTTATCTTTGAACATTATTATAATTTATTTTAAATAAAATTAAAATCTTTATTATAAAAATTACATTCCCATATTAAATTTTATTTTTTTGAGATCATAATATAGGGAATTGGATCTCAACGATGATGCTTTCTACTATATGTTTGCTGCTTAATAATAATAATAATACTGAATGCATTATTTAGATTGGATAATAAATTTTATAAAAAATTTAAAATCAACCTTAATTAATTTTAAACTTAATTCTTTTATTTATTTTAAAAATTAATAATTAATATTGGTATATTAAAAATATATTTGCATAAATTTATATTTGTTAACACATATAAAAAAATAAAAATAAAAATATTTTAAATAATGTATGAATTGAAACAGGCAAAACGTATGTATTTATGTTACTAATATTAATTTATACAATTAAAATAATATTTTTAACTACTATGTTATTAGTGGATATTTATAAAATTAAATGATTGCGTAAATATTTTTATAAATAATGTAAAAAAAATTAATATTTACCTATGGAAAAATATACGATTGATCCAAATATTTGTATATATAGAAAAACTATATTTATATTTGTGATCCAAATTTAAATAAAAATATGTTTTTCTTTTGAAAATAATAAATTTTTTTGGTTAAATAATTTCGTCTTTCTATTTTTTCATTCTTATTAATTTTAGAAACATATGTGCGTAACACCAGTACCCGTACGAATGCACGGGTATCCATACTAAAATTCATACGAACCCACATTTTATTACATTTGTTGTACAATTAAAAAAAATAAAAGTAAATATATTTTAAATATGATATGAATCCAAACACGGAAAACTGTATTTATTTACGTTACTAATATTTATTTATACAGTTAAATTAATATTTTCAAATACTAGGTTATTAGTTGATATTTATAAAATTAAATGATTGCGTAAATATTTTTATAAATAATGTCAAAAAAATTTGAATATTTACATATGGGAAAATATATTGCTGATTCAAATATTTATATATCTGATATTGGATAGTATTTTTTTTTTGGTATAACAAAAAAACTTAAGCTGAAACTACAGCCATAGGAAAGCAACGACATTAGTTTCTACATATGTGCATAATGGATATTTTTATCCTAAGCATATTGTATTCTTCGTTTTAAACGGATGATCTCATTTCTGCGAAACATGTTTTAAAGCATGTACGAGTGTTTTTTGTTTGCAACTCTAAGAAAGAAAGGGTTGTGGATGATCGCAGTGAAGCCGACTCTTCAGCCGTTGAAAACTATTGCACTTGGAGGAAGGAAGTGAAGGATCCGAAGACTTTTAAGAGAAATATTTGGGTAAGTTAGTTGTTACTATAATATCTAAGCTACATATTAGAAGTTATATATTATTATATAATCTCATGTTGTTTGATATGCAAATGTACAACAAATACCTAAACATGTGATAACGACATGCGACTTAGCGGGAATCGTTTGCATACTGCTCTTTCACTCTGACATCGACAATTATTATAACGGTATAGTTCACACATACGTGAGGAAAAACTATGTCGAAAAGTATGTATGCCACGATTGGTATGAACTTACAAAGAAAAGACGGTCCGAGAAAGGAGGTATTGTGGAATTTAGGATCGGGTTACCTCCACGTGTCCACGTGTCCGTCTTGAACGGTTGACATGCTAAGATGTTTTTTTGGGTCTGTTAGAAGTTTGTATGGTAGTGTTCATGAAGAATGTTCAATGTGTTTGGTTGAAGTTGGTTCAAATAATATTGTTGTCCTTTTTGGTTCTCTATTTTTCTAGCAACAAATTGACGAAATTGTTATAATCCATTTTGTTTTGATGCGTAAGTTTGAGATATTGAATCAAAGTAATGCTACATTAACTTATTATAACCTAATGTTATTAGAATTTTGATTGAATTAGGATGTTTGACAATAGTGCTACATTAATTTATTAAAATTGGTAACCTTTGATGTTTTTACAAACATTTTTTTTAATTTCTCTTATTTAATTTTTATTATTTACATTTTTTCTAAATTCAAATTATATGTCTTATTAGCTGATTTTTATATAATAGATTTATTTTTCAATTTTTTTTATTATTACATATTAATATATACTTTTAAATAGTATCTTTACTATTATTTAGGATTATTTTAAATATAAAATTAATTTTTTAATCAAATACGCGTAACATAGCAGATATCCGTGCGAAGACACGGGTATGCCACAAGTTTAAAATTAAAATCTTTACACATAACAAAAAAAGTTGTTAACATTGTTATAATAATAGTAACTCATGATTTTTATTTCTGCAAAAAAATTAAACATAAATAAAATTTATACTAAAATAAAACCAAAGTATAGAACTTGGAAAAATAAGTGAAAAACTCCCACTAATCTAAGGCAATTTGAAAACTAAGATTCATATTAACAATATGCTCGTGAAATGTCTTTGGTGTCAAACCTTTAATTAAAGGATCAACTAGCATTAAGTCTGTGCCGGAAAAAATGGAGGTGTTTGGGTGGAGAACAATTATGAACAAAATAGCAACAAAGGATCAATTAAGGAAGAGGGGAATAGCTTTGAATATTATTCATCCGGATTGTGTATTTTGTTCGACGGTGGAGAAAAATCTCGCGCATCTTTTAGGCCGCTGTAATATTGTGTCGGCCATTTGGCGGAAGATATTCGAGTGGTTGGGATCGCTAAAGGAGTCATCTTTGGCAGAATTCCAAAATTTATTTTTCCACTTTGACAAGGTGAAAAGTAATTCTAAAAGAGCGATTGTGGCTGTTGTTTGGTTATCAACGGTATGGAGTATTAGGTGGATGTGTAATGCGATCATCTTTAAGGGAGAGGTTTTTAGCTTCGATGATTGCATCTCTAAGATAGTCGGTGACGCGTGGGTGTGGTTGAACTCTTCTGGAAAAATCAAAGATTGTTGTTACTTCTATTGTTGGAGTATTTTCCCGCTGTGGTGCTTTACGTAGTAGTCTTGTGTTGTTGTTGCTAGGGCCTGTTGTCGCCAAATATGCTTCGTTTTGTAGCTTGGTCTGCGTGGCTTTTCTGTCTCGTTGTGGCAGTAGTTTGTCTTTGTTTTTGTCGTGGTTGTTCTCTTTGTTGGCTGGGCGTGGGACGGTGGTGTCATTACAGTTAGCCGGGGTGTTGTTGGCTATGTTTTCCTTTTCCCTAGTGGCTGCTGGTTTTTTCTGGTATGGGAGTGTTTTCATGTTTGTTTTACCTCTGTCTGCAGTGTGTTAGCAGAGTTTTCTTATTGTTTATAGATATCTTAGGCTTTGTCCTTAGTCTTGGCTCTTGTTGCTTCCGTATGTTCGGAGATTGGGAGTCCCGAATTTTGTAAATTGGCGGAGTATCCCTTATACTCCCGTTATATATCATTGCTTATTAAAAATATATATATTTTATCAAATTTTTCTTCTCATAAACTCTTTCTTTCACAACATTGATATAAATAAACTTTGATTTTGTAGAACTCATATTGTTGTCGGAGTAGAGCACAGTTTCATTTTTCTCACTATCTTAGGGATGAATTTAAGGGTATGACACCCTCCATTTTTTTAAATATTCTAATTATATCTTTTTTATTTATTATTTTTTTTAAAATCGAAAATTTTTGTATCCCTAAACCAGTGTAGTGCAGAATGTACCTTAAAAAGTGTCGTACATAGTTTCTCTTTGTTAAATAACTTACAATGAATTTTTCGATATTATAATTTTTTATTAAATTCTTGTTCATCGAATAACTTGCCATAAGTCTTTCACTATTATAATTTTTTAATCAAATTTGTGTTTAGTGGATAACTTGTTACCAGTTTTCTATTTTTTTTTCATTTCGCAATGACATAATGGACAACGATGTGAAAATCGTCGCAAAAAGTAAAGCGACCGTTTTACTTTAGTCCATGATTTTAACTGTTGACTAATGTCATCTTTGTTTTAGTCACTAGATACTTTAACATGAATCATTCGAAAGTTCTATTGAGGCTGTGGAGCATTTGTTGGCTTTTTCTACGGGTTGCTCGGGGTGGTTTGTGCGAGAAAGTGTTTGATTACCTGACTAGCCATTTGTTGGACAATATGAAGCTTGCGGAATGATACGTATTTTAATGCAGTGGTATTTCAAGTCGCCGAAGTGGTTTATAGGGTAAAATTTTGTCGTGGTTATTGAACATTTGTAGGAATTATGGGGAAAGTTTATATTGTACTTATACTCTTTGGTGCAATCGGCCCATCGACTTTTTTAATTGTTGATTTTGTATGTGTGGGGGAGTATGTTTTGTACTCAATCGTTTCTAATGAATCTCATTACTTTAAAAAAAAAGAAAAATAGTCATTTGAAATGCAATTTTTTTTAATTCTTTTTCACATAATATAAAAGTATTTTGATCAAATCAAATAAATGTTAGGGTATGGCCTAAAAGTTTTCTGTTTATTATATGATGGGGGCTAAGTTTTGATACAGGTTGGATTATGGGAACCAATTAGGCAGACTGGTTGTAGACTGGTTGTAGACTGGTTGTTCTTGGTTTGATTTTCTTTGGGTAGTCTAGACCTATTTGCATTGGGGTGAAGTACCACATTTACTCGTGTTTTCAATATATTTTTTTGCTTATAAAAAAATTCATCTGATATTTCAAAAAAAAACTTTATACACTGCTCCCAAATAAAACGAATTAACATGTTCATACTTTATTTTTTAAAAATTAACATATTCATGTGAACATAGTTATATACATATCATTGGTTCTTAAATAATTAAATTAGATAATAATAATAATAATAATAATAATAATAATAATAATAATAATAATAATAATAATAGTAATAATAATAATAATAATAATAATAATAATAATAATAATAATAATAATAATATTAATAATAATAATAAATCCTTATAATCAAAATATATTTTTTCAAAACAAATCCGAAAAGTGTGTAACAGCAACGAACATGAAGTGGCAAAATATATATAAAATTAAAAAAAATCAAATGAAAAGATTTGCAAATCAAATCAGAACTTTAATTTTTATATTCTTTAACAAATATCTCCTTACCAAACTTTTCCTTACCACTTTATTTTACCTATGATCTACTAAATGGACAACTGAAAAATTAATACTTTCATACAGAAATCACGAGAGTATAGAGACATGACTTCATGCAAAGCAACGTTACCACCAATATCAAAGAATAATCACAAAAGTGGAGAGAAAAAGACAAGCAAAAACAAGAATCTTTTGAGATTGGCAATGAAGAACTCAATGAAGAATAAAGGAAAGGAGAAGGTTGTATTTGCAAGAAAGATGGTTGTAAGACCCAAGCGCTTGTCGCCAAATCAATGGAATCGTCTTCATCGAACCTTTCAAACCATGCCTTCTAGATTATCCATCAAGTCTGATTATCAAGATTTGTCTGATTCACAATGAAATTCGTATTCTTGCATAATGAAATTTTTGTACAAACTATTAAAGAGAATTTCTTTCTTCACCTCCCTATGAAGCTGACCCAGCGAAAACCCCTAAATACCCCTACTTCGAAAATACATTTTTGAAATAATTTTTTTTTCCAAATTTTCTCAGAATTCAGAAATGCATTTCCGAAATCCAATTTTTTGAGATTTCGGAAATACACTTCCTAAAAAACGCAGAAGTTTTGAAGTATATAATTATTTTGAAATACTGGTTTAAAATTAAGATCTTCAAAGATTTATACTATTTATTAGTTAATAAATTGACAATAATGTTTCTTATGACAAATATGTCGATTTTAATTATAGGGAACAACTATTTCAAATTTTGGACCGATCAAATAAAACAACTTATAAATGGAATATTTTAGAATGAAAAAAGATATTTTAATAATTTTGGAAATTTGTTATATTTAATTAATAATGATACACAAAATTAGAATGAATTTATTATATTAGAATGACTCAAAAACTGTCCTATTCAATTCATTTTATTTCTATCAATTAATATTTTTTTTTATGCTTTGTTTCTTTATTCTTTTGAATCTATCAACTATTATTTTTAGTATATTAAAAAAATTATAAATTTTGATTCCTCTAAATTGTTTGCTACTATTTTAATTAATTTTTTTTTTTGCAAAGTTTCACGTGGTGCACTTGTGTATTTCATATGATTTTTTTATGACCTTTCATCAATACAAATTTAAATTATTATTAGTTTAATAATTTTCTATTTAAATTTTAAATTTTATTAATTTATATATAAATTTGAGTTAAGCTTTAATTGCTAAAATTAAAATTTTAATTGAATTTTTTAATAAATTTTATTATTTTTAGATATTTTATAATTAACATAATAAATTTTAATTAAAGTTAAAATTATATTTTGTAATTAACTATTAAACTATTTATATTTATAAATTAGCTATTTTATAATTAACTTAATAATTTTTAGATAATCTCAATAGTTAAGTTAAATAGTTACAATTTTATATATAATTTATTTAATAATTCAACCTTTTACTTTTTAAATAGTTAACAATCGTTAAAAAAATAAATTAATAAAGATTAAAGTTATAAATAATTAAATTAGTAAAATAATAATATTTTAAAGTTTTATCAATGATATATAAAATACTCACGGTACTTGTATATTTAGTATATTAAAATATATATAAATTTTTTTGATTAATTATATGTTCTAATGATTATTTAATGACATATCATTGATAAAATATATATTAAAAAAATAAATGAAGATTAAAAAATAAACAATTAAATTAAAAAAGTAATAATATTTTAAAGTTTTATCAAAATGAAAAGAATTAATATTTAAAAAGAAAAAATTGAATAATTATTTTTACTAATTTAAAGTTTTATGTATAGAATTAAAGTACCAAAATTAAAAAAAATTAGTAATTGATAGACGTAAATATAATTAAATACAACTTTTAATTTTTTTAAAGAACACTTAATATAATATTGGAAATTAATCAATTAATTTTATTAGGCAATTATATAATCAATTAATTTTAATCTAATTTTGGTAATTATATAATTTTAATTAATACAATTGATTCACCTTGATTTTTGTTTTCTGTATCAGACAATATTTCGGAAGTGTACTTCCGAAATATCCAGGGGAGGTGAATTCGGAAGTAAATCTCCGAATTCACCTTATTATTGAAAAAAATGGTGTTTTCGGAAATACATCTCCGAAAACACCTTTTTTTTTCATAAAAATAAAGTGTTTTCGGAAGTGCACTTCCGAAATCAGTCTTTTTTCAAAAAAAGTGATTTCGGAAATGCCTTTTCGAAATATAGGGGCATTTTGGAATTTTTGCTGGAGGTGACCAAGAAAGTTGGGAGGTTGATAAAGATATTTCCCTATTAAGAGCTGCTTTAATGAAATTCATATTAACTTTTGTTATTTTGAACTAGGTGCTTTTCACCTCCTTATTAATACTCCCTCCGTTTTTTATTATAAATCGTTTTAAATTTTTCACACAGTTTAAGAAAAATAATAATTGTTGTGTGAAAATGAGAAATTATGAAGGTTTTTACAAAATTATCCTTCATTAACGACATGTGAAAGATAAATTTATATAATTAAAAGGAGAGAAAATAATAAATATTTAAGGATATAATAGGAAAAATAACATTAATTATTCATTGGAATTGTAAAGCGACTTATATTTAAATACAAATTTTTTTCCAAAACGACTTATAATAAAAAACGGAGGGAGTATTATATTTTGTCATTAAAAAAATTATTAACGAGGTTATTACTAATCATCAAAATTTTCTAATAATTAATTCATTAGATTTTTTACAATTAAATTCTTTTGATGCACATTAATTTTTGCCTCCTTCGTAACATTAGGGAGATCATTGATTTGCATGAGATCGTTGTTGTTTCCCATGCTTATAGATCCACAAGTATGTGCGCAGTTGCTCTCACAAAGTGTGGTTGTAACGACATGAGTCATACCCTGCATGAGGATCCAAATCTCCTAGTGACGCGCTCTGTTGCATCTATGGCCCTCTTTTAAACATTGTCCCTCGCCTTTCACATAACTGTATGCCCTAGCCGTGATTTTATTCATTGAGTTTGTGGAACTCTAGGCCGAGGACTTGTAGAAGTGTCCGACCTTAAGCCTATTTCGGAAAAATCCTAAGAATACTTCTTTGTTGAATTTTATCACATTGATGATGACCTTATATAATCTTGCCACATATTCTTGTAGAGACTCAAAGTGTCACCGACATATATTTAATAAAGTACAGGTAGACACCTAGAAGTGTTTGCTCGTCGGGACTTGATGGAGAAACTACCCAATAAGATCTTAGTATTTGGTCACGAAACCTAGGATTGTTCATGTATTAACGCAAGACTGTATCCTCCAGTGTTGGAGAAAGGTGCTTATATTTGTCTAACTTTTCAGAAAGCGTAGTTCGTCCATAGTGGCCAACATCCTCGCTTGGATCTCATCGCTGCCAGAACTATATGTATTTCCCGTGTCCATCATTGAGAAACAATAGTGAAGTTAATCTAAATAATTATTTAAAAGAAAACATTGTTGTTTAGGTTAGTCTTACCAGACTCACATTCAGCTCCAGTTGTAATTTTGGTGAGTACAATAAAGGTGACTATTATGTGATTAAGTAATGTTGAGACCAAATTATTGAGTAAAATATTTATAGTTATGGTCCTTTCCAAAGAGAGACTAATTCCTTTGCGTTATAAATTCAACCATATCCAGTCCAACCTTGACCTAGTAGTGAAAGTATTGGACAACTCATCCCTTTAATATATGAGACATGGATAATCAATCATTGAGGCTTGAAGTTCTTAGGCTATGATAAACAAAGCCTCATTAATTGCTTGAAACGCGTTTGACACATCATCCCTATAATGTATCTGTGAGTAATGAAGAGGCTCGGATGGCTGTTTTTGATATGAAACCTTGGAAGGCACCGGGTCCCGACAGTTTCCCTGCAGGGTTTAATCAAAAGTCTTGAGGAGTGGCTGGTGACAGTGTTTGTGCTTTTGTTAGTAATGTATGGGAGAGACCTCATGAAATTTTTCAAGTTAATCAAACAGATATTTGTTTGATTCCGAAGGTGGAGAATCCAACCATGGTGACTCAGTTTAGACCGATATCTCCGTGCAATACTATTTACAAGGCGGTGAGCAAGATCATTGTGGGAAGGTTAAAGCATCTGATGGATCGTCTTATTTCCCCTTACCAAACTGGTTTTGTCCTTGGAAGATTAATACATGAGAATATCATTATTGCTAGGGAGGCTATGCATACTATGGAAAGGAAGAAAGGTAAGGCAGGATATTTTGCTATTAAAGTTGATCTCTCTAAAGCCTACAATAAGCTAAGCTGGGAATTTATTTGGCGTATGTTGAAAGAGATAAATATTAAAGATACAATGATGAATGTAATCAAGAATGTTGTTAGTAGTGTTGAAACAAATGTGAATTGGAATGGAACTCGTAATGCCTTCTTTTGGCCTCAAAGAGGGATTAGGCTAGACCCGATATTTCCGTATTTATTCGTCCTCTGCATGGATAAGTTGTCTCATCTTATTTAAGAGGAAGTGGATCAGAATAGGCGGAGAGGTGTTAAGCTTGTAAAGAACGGTGTTTAGGTGTCACATCTCATGTTTGCAGATGACCTTCTCTTATTCGGTGAAACTACAAAACGACAAATGTCGTGTGTTACAAATACTCTTGATACTTTTTGAAGAATGTCAGGGCAGGAAGTAAGCCAAGATAATACTAGCATTCTTTTCTCCAACAATGTCTTGAGAAGTATTCAAGCAAAGTAACTGAATTCGTCCAAGTTTCGGCGGACAAAAAATTTCGGTAAATATCTTGGAGTCCCCTTAAGTGATAAAAGACTTGTAAAGGAGGACATCCAATATGTTGTGGATCAAGTGGCGGCAAAACTAAGCAGCTGGAAGAAAAAAACATGACTTTGGCTGGAAGATTAAATCTAGCAATAATTGTTATCGAGGCAATCCCAATTTATCTGATGATGACGAACAAACTTCCAAAGAAGAGTATTGATGATATTCATGCACTACAAAGGATGTTTGTCTGGGGGGAAACTGATGAAAAGAAGAAGAAGAAGAAGATTCATGTTGTGGCGTGGGATACAATCCTTAAACTGAAAAAGTTTTGAGGCACGGGATTAAGGGATCTAAATATTCTTAATGATGTTTGCCTTATGAAGTTGGGCTGGAAATTATATACAGATTCTAATGAATTTTGGTGCACTATTATGAAAAGTAAATACAATATTGAAGCTGCTAAGGATTGTTTGAATACGAGGCCTTTGGACTCGAGTCTTTAGAAGGATATCTCAAATACTATTCCTCTCATGCTAACTATGGGACAATGAATAGTAGGAGACGGGAGAAGCATCAGTGCGTGGGAGGACAATTGGTTAGGCCATGATTATGTTGTGAATAACATGGAGGTGCATATTCCTAATGATATATGTGGGGCTAAAGTTTGCAACTTAGTAAATGAGAGAGGAGAGTGGAGAATAAACAGTCTATCTCATTGGCTTCTGGAACAGTAGATTAGCAAGCTGAGAGCTTGTGTACCACCCTGTTCAGGGCAAACTTCTGACCTTTTTTGTTTTGCAGGTGCGTGTGACGGAAAATTCTCGGTGAAATCTATGTACCAAGAGCAGGATGGCCATAAGGAAGATCGGGAAGATGGCGATTGGATGATGATTTGGAAGGCGGCGGTTCCGGAGAGCTGTAAAGGTTTTTTGTGGCTCCTTAATTATGACGAATTCTAACGAACTATAGTAAGAGCAGAAAAGGGATTGGAAGTGCTTGGTGCAAATTATATGGAAATGCGTGTGAATCTATGATACATGTTGTGTCTGACTGTCCTAAATGTTCTCATGTTTGGAGAAGTCTAGTTCCTAGTGAGATTAGAGGACATTTCGTTACAGTTGATTTGAAAAGCTGGATCCATATCAATTTAAATTAATGTGGTGCTGGGAATGAGGAGTTGAAGAATGTGTGTATTATTATGTGTCATCAGCTGTGGACTTGGCATACTCTGGAAGAGCATGATGTTCAGTTTGAGAGGCCACGGGATTCTATTTTCCATATTCTAAGAAGACACAAAGATTATAAGCAAGCGTTAGAAGCATCTAAGAAGATTATTGTGGTGAAGGATGGTAGCAAGTTCATGGGGTGGAATCCTCCTGTTGTTGGCATGATGAAACTTAACACAGATGGTGCGAGTAAAATAATAGTGAAGTTGGTTGTAGGGGGATTATTAGGATCATAGAGGAGTTTGGAAAGGAGGTTTCTCCAAGTATCTTGGAAATTGCAGTGCAGTGCTCGCTGAATTTTGGGGTGTGTTGAAAGGTCTAAAACTCACTAAATTACTAAATATTCAATGAGTTGAACTTAATGTTGATTCGGTCATTGTGGCCAAAGCAATAGAAGAGTTTAACTTATTATTATTATTATTATTATTATTATTATTATTTCCGATTATTATTATTATTTAATTAATTTAATTATTAATAAAAAATATTACAAATTGTAGTTTAAATTAATAATTAAAAATATAATGACATAAATTAACAATAATTTAATAGTTTGTATGTCTTAAAAAATAACCATGTATATTAACAAAAATGATAAATAAACCATAGAGTAAAAATAATGAATATTAATTGAGTAAAAATAATAAAATTAACAGCGTAAAAAATATTTAAAATGTTGTCATTGTTATTATTGGTATAGAAAAAAATCCATATGCTAATTAACAACCAATAAATTTAAAAACAAATATAAATGTTATAGGTGGTATATCATAGTAAATTATCAGTTTGTAAAAATAATAACTATTACATTAATTCAATTAATATTTGATCTATGATTTGACAAAAATCAATACTTTTTAACTTAATCAATAGATAAAACAAAAAGTAGCAATAATTTAATTGTTTGCATGTTTCAAAAATGAGAAAAAAAATTTATAGTGGGGTTATGCAAGTGAAAGATGTTGGTTTTTATTGTTTGTAATGGAGAGTTATTATTTATTTATTTATTTTAATATTATTATTATTAAATTATTATTGTTACAAATTAAATAAAAGGCGGGTAAAAAAATATCATAATCCACCTTCTATCACAATGCAATGTCTTTAGTTATCAAAAATCCAAAATTTTGACTTCTAAAAAATGTCAATGTATGTAAGATAATAAGTTGACTTCTAAAAAATATGTATTTATGAATTTTGGTTTATATACAATTTGATTTTTTTAATTATCTTATAAATATGTATTTTATTTTTTCATTTTACTCAAACTATTTAAAATAAATAGAACGAATACAATGTCTTTAATTATTGCATCAACATATTAAAAATAAGGACTTCCTATTACATAATTATCAATCCCCGAAAGCGGAACAATAGCCGCCTCAACACACACAACAGAAGCTCCTAATCATGCAAGACAGACCTGCAATATACCCATACCGCAAATACTGAACTATCTGTCTAGCGAAATACCATTTCCTCGGCTAGACTTAAGCTTCAGAATTAGACAGAGGATTGTTACAGAGGCATATCGGTACAGCAAATCACCCCAAGTCCCAGCAGAGCAGCGAGCTACAATTAACTTCACCATCCTACGCTTTCTTTCGGATTCGAAATGAACTGATTTAAAGAGTAGCAAAAGCCTCCGACCTTTGACTTTAACCACTTCCAAGAGGTCTCCTGAATATCATATAGCATGGGACTGCTTCTTCGATCCGGGATGCCAAAAACCTTGTCATTTCTCCTTTTCCAAATTACCCAAATACTTGCGAACCAAATGACGGATACTCTATCCTTCAGCACTCTCCCTCCTCTATTAATACCTGCAAACTGAACAAAATTCTGCAATGCAGAGTTATGAGATACATATAAGAAACCGAGCCATCTTAGGACCTCGCTCCATGCTCTCCAAGCAAACGGACATTCGAAGAAAGTGTGCGCGACACTCTCCTCTCTACCGCAGCCAAATGGGCATGAATTTTGAGAATCGACCAAGATGCCTCTCTTAACAAGATTGTCTCTAGTAGGAATTTTGTCTTGCCAAATCCTCCAAGTCAAGACCGAAACTTTCGATGGAATTAGATTGCTCCAAACTGCAGCCAATTCCCCATCATCCCCTACTGGATCCACAAGTCCCTCCATTATCAACAAATAAGCATCTCTGACTGTATACACATTCTTGTACCACATCCACGAATCCTTAACATTAACCTTCAACATAACACTTTGAATTTTTTCAGTGACATCCTCAACGCGCAGTCCACTTTCCCCTTCTAAGATGCACTCCCAATTACAGTTACAGACTGGTCTCCCGTCTACAATTTTAATCGCGTCTCTTACCGTAATCTTCTTGTCGTTAGTCAGCCTATACAGATCCGGGTAAGAATTTCTTAGGATATTACCCTCCAACCACGGATCGTTCCAAAAAAGAGATTCTGATCCATCCCATACTACTCTCTCTAAATTATTGTCAAACCAATTTTTTCTAAACCTTCTATCCTCTTTGTCTAAGGAGTGTATATCTCTCCACCACATTGAGCTCTTTTTATCGACCTTGCCTCCTCCGACCCCAACCACTCCATACTTGCATTCTATAATTTTAACCCACAACCTCTCTTTTTCAGTTAGAATCCGCCATTTCCACTTACCTAACAATGCTAGATTAAAAGCTTCTAAATTCTTGATTCCTAAGCCTCCTTTTTCCTTTTCTCTGCAAATCTTCCCCCACTGTACCCAATTCACTTTTCTTCTTTCCAATCCCCCTCCCCATAGAAGTTTTTTGAACATAGATTCCAATTTATCTATAATACCTGCCGGAGCTTTATAGAATGATAGATAATACACCGGTAGCGCAAATAAAACCGATTTGAGAAGAATAATACGACCACCAATTGATAATTGATTATTATTCCAGGATGCCAATCTGCCTCTCACGATATCAATCACCGGTTTCCAAGCGCCTGCCCTACGATGATTGCCTCCAATAACTATCCCTAAATATTTAAACGGAGTATGCCCCACCTTACAGTTAAGCACCGATGCTGCTTCCTCTAACCAATCAGATGAAATATTGATACCAATTAATGAACTCTTGTGAAAGTTTACCTTTAATCCCGACACAAGTTCAAACAATTGTAATGTCGATTTGATCGCCCAAACATTTTTCCAGCTCTTTTTTCCCATCACTATAGTATCGTTTGCATACTGTATGTGAGAAACTTTCAATTCTCCTTGCCCGAACTCATATCCGTCAAAGAGTTTCAGATGCACACTTTTGGCCATCATTTGGTTGAAACCTTCAGCTGCCAACAGGAAAAGAAACGGAGACAATGGGTCTCCTTGTCTCAATCCTCTACCTACCGAGAATTCTTCCGTTGGGCTCCCATTTACCAATACCGAAATAGTGGAGGTTCGCAAGCATTCAAGGATCCAATTTCTCCACTTTTCAATGAACCCCATTCGTTCCATTATATAATCTAAGAATTTCCAATCCACCGTATCATATGCCTTTTCGAAGTCCACCTTGAACAGTACAGCTTCCTGACTCCGCCTTTTGGCATCATCTACCAACTCGTTCGCAATAAGTATACAATCTCCGATTTGTCGCCCCTCCAAAAAAGCAAATTGTGTTTCTGATATCACCTTATGAATCACTTTCTTCAGCCTGTTTGAGAGGATTTTAGCCAACACTTTATATATACTACCAACCAACGAAATAGGTCTGAACTCTTTCAGACTAACTGGATTCTCCACTTTAGGAATTAACGTTATAAAGGAACTATTGACTCCCTTCACTAATCTACCATTCTGATGGAATTCTGTAATAAACTTGCAAAAATCTCCTTTAAGCACTTCCCAAAAATCTTTAATAAATCCAAAATTTACCCCGTCCGGCCCTGGGCTCTTGGAACTATCACAGTCCCACACCGCTCCTCTAACATGATACAACGTCTTTAGTTATCCCACTAATCTAAAATTTCTTTTCATTTTTTATTATTCTTTTCATTTTTTATTAATCTAAAATTTATACTTATTAGAAAATACTTAAATAATTTTTTTAATATATATATATATATATATATATTTTTAATAAAATTTTAATAACATTTACCGTACATCACACAGGTAGACAGCTAGGTCTTATAAATATTCATATGTACATTATATACTATATTGAGGAGGGATATATTTACTCCAAGAGAAAGTGTTGATCACTTACTCCAAATCTTAACCATTGATTATCGAAAATATTTTCAAAAATAATTAGATTAAATGATCAATTAAAACCATTATTTTTATTAAAAAAATTGTAAAAATTTAAAATAAGTGTTCAACTCTTACTCTTGAAGTATATATCTCTCCTCATATATATATATATATATATATATATATATATATATATATATATATATATATATATATATATATATATATATATATATATATATATATATATATATATATATATATATATATATATATATATATATATATTATAATTCGCCCTACCGTAGGGCCCCAACATATATAAATATAATTGATTCATACATATTGAAAACATATATAAAAATATATCATGACTATCTTATTTAAATTTAATATAATAAATATTATTTTATGAATATTTTAAACTTCATCTAGATTAAAATGTATAACATAATAAAACAAAAAATGCATAAAATAAGGGTCACCGAGCAGAAACGCCAGGGACTATAAATACCCTCTTTCACTAGAGGGTCAAGTATTCATTCACCCTCACATATTCTCTATACTTGCACTCTTTTGCTCTCTTTCATACTTTTAGCATCGGCGTACCTTGCAGTTACATCCCCTCTCATTTGAAGTCCAGCAATTGAAGGTTAGTGACGATCTACTCTGATCAGATACGATCAATAAGTTTCCTTAATTTAAAAAAACACTTTATAAAAAAATTCCATTATTTACTTTTAAATTCTTTTCAAAAATAAAACTAACAATGATTTAATTTTTTCTTTAAATTAATTTTTTAATTGATTTATAAAATAGATTGAAAGAAAAATATAAAACTCTACAACTTCAACAATCATTACATTAAATGAAAATTCATATCATATATTTTATTCAAATGTGAAAGGAAAAAAAATCACAAATGGTAAAAGGCAAATTTTAACAACAAGTATAAAAATGAAAATAATTTATTAGTATCTTTTAATAAAATTTTAAAAATACTAATAAATAATAAATTTGATATACTATATTTGAATTAATGTTACAAAATGAAAATGGTCAATTATATTTAAAACAAATAAAATATTTAAAATAAATAAATTCAAATAAATTAATAAATGAAATTAAAAAATATAAATTATCAAATAATAAATTAATAAAACATATCAAATGAATAAAAAATAAATAAATATAAATATATATACACATTATTCGATTTAGTTTGAATTGGTTTTAAAAAATCAATTCAAATTTCGATTCAAGATATATTTTTGAATTCACATACAATAACATGGAGTTAAAGTAAGGGGAGACTCTTCCGATTATCATCTTTTATTGACTTGTAGATGATAGGATTGAAAAGGGTATATTGTTTGTGTCAATTATGATGTATGTTAGGTTTTGGGAATTTGGGGTTTTGGGAGTTATAGAGCAATTTTGGTGAAATCAAACTATTATAGAACATATATGATATTAGAGGACCCCTAAGTATGTTAGAAATATGTTAGATTGTGTTATCTGGTACTATTTTAGTGTTATATTGATGTTGGGATGAATTGGATTGAGTTGGATATGGGGAGGTGCTGTCAAAATGGTGATTTGATGCTACTGGGTACGCTGTAACCGGGAAACAGTCCTGTAGCAACCGATTACAGCGTGAGAAAATAGAGAAACTGTGAATTTTTTTGTGCTATAAAGGATTACACGCGCGTTGTGGAAATAGCGAATAGAGTTACATAAACGTGTAACCGGGTAGCGCCTCTGCTATAACCGATTACACCTGATGCTTATTTTTTAAATATTTTTTAAAATTAACAACTTTCAAATCGTTGGATATGGGGAGGTGCTGTCAAAATGGTGATTTTATTCTACTGGGTACGCTGTAACCGGGAAACAGTCCTGTAGCAACCGATTACAGCGTGAGAAAATAGAGAAACTGTGAGTTTTTTTGTGCTATAAACGATTACACGCGCGTTGTGGAAATAGCGAATAAACTTACATAAACGTGTAACCGGGTAGCGCCTATACTGTAACCGATTACACCTGATGCTTATTTTTTAAATATTTTTTAAAATTAACAACTTTCAAATCGTTGATCTGTTATTAGTGCAGTTTCGAGCATAGTGAAGCTCATGAGATATTCTATATGTTGGGATGATGAAACGGGGAGAGGCCCAATTTTATTTTAAAAATCACGATTTTATGAGTTGGTGAATTGTATATTGTTGGCATGTATAATTGTATGTAACCATGTATAGTTGTGTTTATAACATGATTGTTGTGATCGGTTGGTGATTGTATGTAACCATGTATAGCTGTGATCGGTTGGTGATTGTTGTGAATATTATGGTGATGAATGATTTGTTTTGAATGATACTGAGACATGTACATACTTTATTTGGTGATGATAATGGTGAATTATGATGAGACGATGTAGTTCATCAGATCGGTGATGTTGTAAGTATGTTATATGTGTGCATTCATTCATAATTCATTTTGGTGGCCAAATCCAGGTGATGTGTTGGATCAGTGAAGGGCATAATTCTCATTGTGCAGAATTTGTGCTGGCAGGGCCGTATCTTGGTGATGTTTAGATCGGTCAGATGGGTTAATCTCATGTTTGGTACCACATGCAAAATGTCAGTACATTGCATATGCATAATGTTATAATATGATTGGATGAGTTCCAATGTTATATTTTGGTGATGTATCTTTCGTTGTTATTGATGAATACTTTACAAATTAATTTAAATTAACTATTTTTATTTTTCTTTTTAATGTTAATAATGTTTTTTAGTTTTTTGTTATGTTTTATTTTGTTAGGTTCTCTTCTTAGTTTTATTATTGTTTTCTAATATTTACTTATGTTTGATTAATATATTTTTTTTAATTTTATCTAATAGGTTGTAAATGATCTTATTGATCTTTACAAATTGTTCTAAATTAATGATTTCTATTTTTCCTTTTTACTTTTATATTATTTTCTAATTTTAGTTATGTTTTATTTTGTGGTGTTCTTTTCTTAGTTTTATTTTTTTTATGTTTAATTAATAATTTTTTAAATATTTTATTATTATTTATTAATGTTTTTATTAATATTTGAAGAAGTCGAGTTGAATGAGAAAGTAACTTAGAATTTTTTTTTCATATGGTGTTATGTGAATAACATCACATACAATAACATGAATTAAGTTAACATATATATTTTTGAATTCACAATGAATTTTTAAATTTTTAAATATTTAAAAAACTATGAATGGAACAATTCATTCTTAAATAGAGATAAAAAATAAACCCAAATATATTGTATTTCAAATTTTAATCTTCTATCCAATTTGATAACATGTTTATAGATGTCAAATTGAATAGCATATTTATAGATGTCAAATTTGTCGCATATCAAGATTACAGATGAATTTAAAATACATTTGGGTGTACCAGCATTGTTTGGAGTCTAAATAAAAAATCAACTAATAAAAGGTATTTAAAATATTTAAAAAAAACTATTGAAATCGATTTTTATTTAAAACATTATTTTATTTTAAAAAAAACAACAAAACTGAAGTGAAAAAAAAATATAATTATAAAATCTAAAAATCAATGAATAGATTTACAAATCAAATCAAAATCTTGATTTTAATATTCTTAACATACTTTTCCTTAACAAAAGTAGCCACTTTTAATGGAGGAGAACCACCAAATTTTAATTCATTCATAACACATTTAAATATTTTACATTACAAGAAAAAGCCCTACATCATCTAGCTACTACTCATATACAAAGACATGAATCCATGCAAAGCAACATTGCCACCAAAATCAAAGAAAAAGAATAATCACAAAAGTGAAGGTAAAAAGATAAGATACACCACCAACGACATGATTCTTTTGAAATTGGCAATGAAGAACTCATTAAAGAATAAAGGAAGAGAGAAGGTTGTGTTTGCAAAAAACATGGTTGTTAAAGCTAAACGTTTATCAGAAAAACATTGGAATCGTCTTTGAAACTTCCAAACCACGCCTTCTAGATTATCCATCTGTTTACGGTGATTTACGGTAAACAACTGCTAGTCTTCCAAACTATAATAAATATGATTTGGTTACTCGCAGGATCGACTAGATTGATCCTAGGACACATAGTCAAAAAGATTGTTATCAATGGTCATTCGAACCATAGTCATGATTCGTCTTCGTTAATAAGGATTGTTTCGAATAAAACGAGTAATCTTGACAATCACTTGGTTATACGTAAGTATAATTTCAGTGAAAGGATAAGTAAAATAACATATGAAACGAAAGTATTGTTAAAGCGTAAAGAATCTTAAAATGCAGGAATGTTAAATACTTCAAAAGTAAATGACATGAAAGTAAAAATACAGAAATGTAAATGGCAAGAAGTAAATGAAATGCAATAATACTGAAAGATATTTGAAAACGAAAGAGAATACACATGTATTAAAATGGTGGTGTCATACGTACATTTTCTCAGCGAACTCTTTCTCTTAACACTTGATACTTGAGTAATATGTGAGTGATTTGTACAAAATGAACACAGAATCCTAACATTAAGATTCCTATTTATACTAATTTCGACCTTAACGGCCCTACGCTAATCTAATGCCACGTTTCTCATAAGAACTCCAGGGACGCCATCTGTTATTTAGACAGTTACGAAACCGTCTTCGAATTTCAAATCTTCCCGCCTAAGTCCTTCTTCGACGCGTGGCAGTGCATTTAAAAACACTACGAAAACACGCTAAGTAGTAATACTTGAACATATTTCATAAATTTTGTCTAAGTCCTCGAAGACATACACTTCTACTAGCTTTAGTGTTCATTATCTTCATAACGAACTTAGAAATCTTCATTCTCGAAGCATGGCCATCAGGAGCCATTCTTTTATTTTTAAGGGATGGTCATCAGTAACCATCTTTCCTTCGAATTTTTACTTCTTCGAAGAACCAAATTTATAAAACGAAATCTTCAGCTAACAAATTGCCCCCAATAAATGCCTGTTTCGAAAATCACGAGAAATAGGCGTTTCTTGCCATCATAAGACTTCGTCTCTTATTGATCTTTGAAAGTTCCAAGATTGCTGACTAACGTCACAATCATTGTTGACCCTGTTTCCAAAACGTCTTGTCATTTTCAAAGATGTCTTCTCATAACTTACATTCCCACGTTTTTGACCTTACTTCTTGATCATTACTCCTACATACTAGGAGTAAAGCTAATTTATTCGACCGCCGTTGGATTAAATCACTAGCCGCCACGTGTCCCTTGGTTTTTACCCAAAAAGATTTAAAAAGGGTTTCTGTTAAACCTTTAAATACTTGGTTTTGCACTTTTGTACAACTTTTCATTCCTACTTCTTCATCCTCTTCAAAAGAAAAAAACAACAACTCTCAACCCTTTCAAAAAGCTTACTTTTCCAATCAAAATCTCTCCATGGCTTCATCTTCAAATGTTCTTCAACCTGTTCTGAAGCTCCAAACAACAATGCGGTCTGGGGAACAAGAACACATTCCAAACCCTAATACCGCAGAAGTGCGCGCTATTTACGCTTCCCAGGTAATCATTCCCTTTGAACTTTCTGGAAAATCTCTTGCTATTATGGGTCCGTTACCAGGTGAAAACAATTCATCTATGAACAAATTCTTCCCCGCTTATTACAAAACTAGACCCTTAGTTAGTAAGATTAAGATAGATGAAGATGGTCGTTCCCCCTTAGGAGAATCTGCTAATACTGAAGAAACTTCAACTGTGACCCCTTTGGCTTTGGCGAAAATTAGGTTAAACTATATGACCAACTTTGTAAAAGTGTTTAGGTCAATCCCTTTAGCCAAAGATCCTGATTTGTACTATGCCTGGTTAAAAAAAGTAGAGAGAACGAAAGGGTCTTTCTGGAAATCGTTAGGCATATATGATTTAATTCAACTGTCAAAAACAGGCTTAGAATATAACCAACCCATGTTAGTAGCAGCGGTTCACTTTTGGGATGCTTCTCACAATACTTTCCATCTCCCATGTGGGATGGTTACCCCCACTCTCTTTGATATAGATGCTATTACGGGACTTCGACCGACCGGGGAGACCTTCGATCCCAATGAGATGGATACTGATACTATTGGTTTTAGTGAATCAACAGTTACTTACACTGCTTTCATCCAGAAGCACCATGACAAAACGCAAGAAGAAGTTTCTGATGAAGAACATATTGCTTTCTTGGCATTATGGCTCTCACGATGTGCCTTCTGCTCAAGATCCATACAGGTCGCAAAGAGATACCTTTGCATGGCTAATCAGCTACATGCTGGAAAAAAGCTCAACGTAAGCCAGTTACTTATAGGATCTCTTTATGAAAATCTTAGCGAAGCCTCGAACCTTACCAAAAACTACAAAACTGGCACTCTGCTTTTTGCTGGTCCTTTCTGGCTACTGCAACTGTGGCTTAATGCTACGTTCGAAACTTATCTTCTTTTTCGAGGCAATGTCAACGAAGAAGATAACAAAATTAAGAATCGAACTATAGAAGGAACCAGGTTGGCTTACCTAACTCCAAAAGACGAAACTGGGAAGCTTCGTGAACATTTTCTAGCATATACAATGATGTTCGCCCAGCGCAATCAGTTCGATCCTTCTATGGCTCCGTTCGTACACAGAACAATCGGTCCTGAATGGTTTACTCGAAGGTCCCCATCAACATCTCAGGATCAACAAACTGAGTCTATGGAAATTTGGGAGGCCTTTCTGACCCCAAGGTTGTTTTCTCATCGCCTTCGACCATCAAAAGGTCAATGTGTTCTTGTATGCTACCAACCAAATCTGGTTTCGAGACAGTTTGGGTTGGTTCAAGTAAAACCCAAGTGTTTATATGAGAAAAGGAACCATATGTGTTTCCATACCTTGTACCTGACTAAAGAAGAATGTGAATCCAAAATCAACAAATACGTTGGCGTCTCCAATCTTTCTCCTATTCGTTTCGAACCTGCTTTTTATACTACACCAGACTTTCACCAGTGGTGGACGGATTACTATACTTCTCAAATCTTTGATGCCGATAGTCTTACTCAAGAACTAACTGCAGCTTTTGCTGATGTGCAGGAGAATTTTCAAAAAGGTACCTCGACTCACATTAAAGAAATCCAAGCTTTTCAAAAATTCTTTGAAACTATCTACAGGCCTGATGATCTTAGTCGGACCGTTCGTGAGGCTGCAGTCATTTTGCGCGAAATTTTTTCCGCCAAACTGGATAAGTTGAAATTGCCCTCGTATGTTCGACCAGAACTACGTTATGAAGTGGCTTTCAAACTTAATCCTCCAAAATTCCCTCCACTGCCAAGTGCGGATTTTGGTGTGGCTCTGAGCCCCCCTTTTCCAAATTGGTTTGTGTGTGGCAACGTTTTAAGAGATCCTCAAGAAAGTACTAAAAAACGTGCTGAACAAGTGGTTCCGACTAAGCATACCTTGGATACTTTCAAAGGACATCTTCATATAGATCTTGAACATGTTCGTGTCTTGACTCCAATACCTGAAGGTTTGGATTCAGACAATTTTTCGACTGACTTTTCTTTTCTTTGCTGATATACTGATTTCAGTTTCAACTACAGTTCTTGCTCGAAGGAGGAAGATTAAAGAAGCTCCTACCCAAAAGGATTCTGGGGCATCTAAAAGCAACAAACCATGTGAGAGTGACTCCATTGTTACTGACAAGAAGCCCACGGTACATACCCACTTTATATTCTTAATCTTGTATAATCTGTGAGCAGTACTCATTTTGCTTAATATATATATTTTCCAGAGCTCGAAACCCCCAACAGGTTCGAAACGGAAAGCCTCTTCAACAGTTGTCTCAGATGATGACGATAAATCTCCTCCTCGTACCAGACAAGGACATAAAAAGAGACAAAAAGCTGTTACCCCTTCAGGAAAAGAGAAAGGGGTAAGTTCCTCCAAAGTTGCTTCTCCTGGCGACAAGGCATCTTCTGAAGAATCTCCTCTGAAAACCGTCAGTAATGCTTTCGTTGTCGAAAGCCATAATTCAAGTCCAGACAATATCCCAACCAAGGTATTTGGGTTTTAACCCATATACTATCTTGTAATTTTAACTAAATGATTAAACCGACATCTTACCTTGTTATTGCAGGATGATGCTGGCACTGCCACTTCAGGTTTTAAGGCTTATGACCTCACTATTAATGTTGATAAACTTCACGGTAATCGTAACTCTTTCACTTCCGTCGATAAACTCCTCAAAGCCTTATCCTTACGACTAATTCTGGTTTGTTTAACACAGATATCTCTCAAAACAAAACTCATGTTCTCTCACCAGTCTTCGAAGACGCTAGGCCACTCACCACCATATTGCCTAATGAACCAGTCGAAGAAAGCCAATCTACTGACGAATCCCCACCTACTCATCAAGACAAAAATTTGAAAGAAGATCATCCATTCTCAGGCAGCGACAATGTGAATCCACAACCACATGACAGCGAAGACACTGCATCGGAACAAGATGCTATGGAGGAAACTTCTAAACCAGAACAACACAATCCTCAAGAAACTTCAGCCCTAGACACAGAAACCACTCCCGGGACAACTTCGAAGTCTGCCCCTGCGAAGCCTACTCCTTTGGAACTGGAACAGCTTAAACAAACTGATCCTCTTAGTTTTTTAAAGGCTATTATGAATGTGAATACTTCTTCGCCTTCAAAACTTGATGTCTCTCCAGCTGTCGTTATAGAATCTGGTGACAAGGAAGATATTGCCAACCTCCTTCGACAGATAAAAGAAAAGTTCTTTGGGGTCAATCTCGTGGATGTTCTTAGCCGAGAACCTATTAAGAGTCACAACTTAAATCAACTCTTAAAGAAAGTGGATTTGTTTCGAGTCTCAACAGAAGTTTCAGAGGTAATTGTTTTACTGGGTTCTCTAGTTGAGCAGCTCGAGGCCAACATTCTTCGAAAGCAAAATATCGAAAAGGAACTATCTGAGAAAATGGCCTCTCATGACTCTTCATGGAATTCTGCTGTGGATGCAACGAAACAAGGTGAGGCCCTCAAGCTTAAACATTCAGAAAATCAGAAGGCTTTTGATGATTACGAGAAGAACATCAACTCCTGGAAGCAGGAGATAAAGGCCCTCGAAGAAAAGATAAAGGAAGCTGAACATTGTCAGGCAGCCATACAAAAATCCAACCAACAGGATTTGCTCGAAGTGGTGCAATCGGGGATTAAACATTTAGAAACTGCGCAGAAATTAGTGCCAGAGATTGAAAGATTGAAGAAACACCGGGCGTTACTTGAGCTTCGTATGTCTTCGTGGGAGACTCAATATTTGAAGATCAAAAATAGCCTCCCTGAGGATTTTAACTAGATGTTTCCAATCCTATATTTTGTTGCATTTTCGTTTTGTAATCGAACCTTTTGTAGAAACATCTATCTGTATGCTTGACTTCTGTTTTCATTCCGTCTATGTTTCTAATATTCGCAAGCACTATCTTTTAGCAAATCTTTCAAGTTCTGCCAGAATATATCTTCAGATTTTCCACAGTGATTTTATTTAATGCAACATGTAGACCCTGACCATCCTTCGCAGTATCCTTGCCTTTAGACTTGACGTTTCCACTTCTCTAGCCATAATCATTATTAAACAGTGACGTCACTCTCTTCAAAACGTCTATTTGAGACGTGCGTGCATCAGTTTCATGATTACTTCTCAACTTCCAAGGGCGGGAAACGGCGGAAGCCTTAACTCCCTTTTTGGAAAACCAAATGCAGTCTAATCAATCATCAACATTTAAACCAACCTTTAGTATCCCAGGTCTATATAAAGGGTCTAATATTACTTTCATTTCTTCATTCCTGTGCTTTCTCACGTACTAACAACAGAAAAGAAAAACCAACTTCTTTCTCTAAACCCTTTTTCTGAAATGGCTGCACCTCTTTCTTTCAACAACATAAAAGCTCTTATCAAGAAAGAATTCAAACTTTCTGAAGATGAAATTGATAACAACTTCATTAGCCTCGAAAACCTCTTTGTCAACCAGGAACTGGACTTCTACTTTGGAGACATCCTGGAGGGTCCTGTCTACCCCAACATGTTGGCAGATTTCTGGATGTTTGCGTCTCTACGCATAGATCCTGAAGGTAGGACCACCATTGTTTCTGAGGTTCGACATGCTCATATCAGCATCACTCCCACCACCATTGCCAACCTAATGAGATGCAATAATTCTGGGGAAACTTTTGATGATAACAGCTTCAACATGACTACTCATCTCATGTTGAGGACTCTCATGGACAACGACCCCTTCAGTGCCAAGGTTATCAGGATCTGGCATCAACTGCTTGTGGGTAACTTCCATCCTCGGAGGCTTGATGAAAAAAGCATCATGGTTGAAGATTTGGAGTTTTTTCTCTGTGGTCTTCGAGGGAAGAAGATTAACTTTCCTTTGATGATTTTCAAAGGACTTGTTAAGGCTGTTTCCATAGGTGTCACACGTCAAGGGACTGTGACCTGTCTTCCCTATGGGAGACTCCTCTCTTACATTTTCCTTAAGAAAGGTGTAGTGAGGAGGATGCGCAATTCCGGATCCATAGACATGTTCGAAGCCGAAAGCTTGCCTGTGCTGTCCTTGGAGGGTTTAGACCAAAGGATTAATTAGCAAGTGTTTGCCCTAGGCTTTTATGCTTTCCTTTTGTAATCTCAGAAATTTCTAGATCATGTTCTTTGGATCCTTTTTTGTAATGCATGTACTTCTGTGTTTGAATGAAAATATTTTGGTGTTTTCTTTGACTCTTTTCTTTTAACTTATCAACCCATTCTTATTATAAAGCCATTTTGATCAATGCAACGCATATGTTTTGATACATGCCCGACCATTTTGGCTTTCGTAGTACCCTGAATGTCTACGTTTTTGCAATCTTTACTTTGTACATGCTTGGTTTATATTTCTTCAAATATTTCCCGTTTACTCTCAAGATCCTACGATCTTCTGCCAACTCTTCAATTTCGTAAGCATTGTTCGAAAATACCTTTAAGATTCGAAAGGGTCCTTCCCAGTGTGGGGACCATTTACCAAGTGCCTGATTCTTTCGATCTATAGGTAAAATAACTTTCCAAACTAGGTCATTATTAATAAATGTTTTACCTTTCACCTTTTTGTTGTATGCTCTAGACACTCTTTCCTTTTGTCTTTTTATCATTTCCAGCGCTCGAAGTCTGTCTTCATCCAAATCTACCAACTCATTCATCATTAACTCCCAGTATACGTTGGGAGGAATATCTGCTTGTCTTTGTATCCTTACTGATTGCAAATATATCTCGATTGGAAGTACTGCATCATGTCCAAACGTCAACTGGAAAGGAGTTGTGTTTGTAGCTTCTTTTGGAGATGTTCGACAAGACCAAAGTGCTTGGTCCAAAGTCTTATGCCAATTCTTGGGTTTCTTTCCCACATGTTTTTTAATAAGGCCAATTATTATTTTGTTTGCTGCTTCAAGTTGACCATTTGCTTGAGCATAGTAAGGTGTAGAAGTAAATAACTTGAAACCTATTTCTTTGGCAAAGTCTTGCCTTTTTCGTCCAGTAAAGACTGACCCTTGATCAGTCGTTATACTTTCTGGGATTCCAAACCTATATATAATATGTTTCTAAATAAACTCAATCACGGCCTCTTGATCCACATTCACCAGTGGTATTGCTTCGACCCATTTCGTGAAATAGTCTATTCCTACTAATATGTACCTTTGACCTTTAGACGACTTGGGGTGAATTTCTCCAATCAAATCTAATGCCCATCCCCCAAAAGGCCAAGGTTTCACTATTGTACTTAATTCGTTTGCTGGAGCGTGTTGGATACCTGCATGTTCTTGGCACTCTTGACACCCTTTCGCAAACTCTATGCAATCTTTTAACATCGAAGGCCAGTACATCCCATAACGAAACAAAAGCCATTTCATTTTGTGCCCTGCTTGATGTGCACCACATGCTCCACTGTGTACGTTCGACAGGGCCAGATATGCTTCTGCTTCACCCAAGCATTTCAATAATACCCCTTCAGGAGTTTTCTTGAACAATTCATTTCCCATCAGGAAATATGACAGGGCTCTATACTTGATTTTCCTGTGTGTATCCGTCGAAGGATTTTTTAGATAGTTTATTATTGGACTCCTCCAATCTGTATCTGCCAATGAGTCTATGTTTAATACTTCGAATTCTTCTTTGTTGGCATAACCCAATTGTGAATTCTCTAGGTCACTTGGGGAAAGTTTAGTAGACATTGCTCTCCCTCTTACTTCAATCAATTCCTCTAACTTCTCTTTTGATACTTTGTATCCTGAAGCTAATTGTGCCAAGTCGTTTGCTTCTTGGTTATTTATCCTTGATATGTGTTTTAATTCCACATATTCGAATTTCTTGAGTAGCCTATTTGCTATGACAAAATACATGATCAAATTTTCTTTGATGCACTTGTATTCCTTTGTCAATTGTTTAATGACCAATTCGGAGTCTCCTTTAATTTCGACTCTGGTTGCCCCCAATTCTAACAAAGCTTCAAGTCCAGCAATTAATGCTTCGTATTCAGCTTCGTTGTTGGAGCACAATGGACCTTCGATTTTATACTTGAGCTTTGTTGGAATTCCATCAGGAGAAATTATCAACATTCCAACTCCAGTTCCTTCTCTATGCGTTGAACCATCGAAGTATAACCTCCAGGGTTTTAAACCCACGTACTGTTGATGACTCTCAACTACTGCGTGGTCGACAATGAAGTTTGACACAATTTGACCTTTCATTGCCTTGAGAGGCTGAAATATTAATGAATATTCAGTAAGGGCTAAAGCCCACTTACCAATTCGACTATGTAGTATTGGCTTGGATAACATATGTTTAATAACATCACAATGAGATGAAACATAAACATCAACTGGCTTTATATAATACTTAAGTTTGATACAAGAGAAATACAAGCAAAGGCAGAGCTTTTCTATAGCAGTATATCTAGTCTCTGCATCATTGAGTACTCTACTTAAGTAATAAATGGCTCTTTCGATGCCATTCTCATCTTCTTGCGCCAGCATGCTGCCTATTGTTTTATCCGACGGTGAAATGTATAGGCGCATGTGCTTCTTCCCGTTTGGGGGAGATAAGATTGGTGGACAAGTCAAGTATTGCTTGATCTGATCGAAAGCTTCTTGATGTTCAGCACGCCATTCAAATTTTCCTTGCTTAAGCCGTAGTAGAGGTGAGAAAGCTTGCGTGCGTCCACTCAAATTAGAGATAAATCTCCTTAAGAAATTTATCTTTCCCAATAATGATTGTAGTTCTTTCTTTGTGGATGGAGACTTGGTTTCCATTATGGCTTTCGTCTTGTTCTGGTTAATTTCTATTCCTTTTTTGTGGACTACGAAACCCAAGAAATCACCTGCCTGCACAAAGAAAGCACATTTGAGGGGGTTCATCTTCAAGCCATGTTTCCTCATTCTTTCGAATGATTGGCTCAAATGATCGAGATGACTCATACCCGAGGTAGATTTTACCACAATGTCATCTATATATACTTGCATGAATGTTTCTATAAAGTCATGGAATATAGAATTCATTGCTCTTTGATAAGTTGCCCCAGCATTTTTTAAACCAAAAGGCATTACAACCCATTCGTAAGTGCCTATTGCCCCTGGGCAACGAAATGCTGTTTTGGATACATCATCCTCTGCAATAAAGATCTGATTGTATCCAGAATATCCATCCAACATGCTCAAATACTCGAAGCCTGCGGCTGAGTCTACTAGCATTTCTGCTACAGGCATGGGATATTCGTCTTTAGGAGTGGCTGCATTAAGATCACGAAAGTCTATGCATACTCTTAATGAACCATTCTTTTTAATTACAGGTACTATATTAGCAATCCATTCAACATACCTTGTAGTTCGGATAAACTTGCAACGTAGAAGCCTTTCGACCTCTACTTTAATCTTCGAATGAATCTCTGGCGCGAATCTCCTGGGAGTTTGCTTTACAGGCTTCTTCCCTTCTTTTATTGGTAGTTTCAATTCGACCAAGTCTCTTCCTAGACCAGGCATCTCATCATAATCCCAAGCAAAACAATCTCTGTTTTCTTTCAATATTTTGATGACCGTTGCTTTTAGCTCTGGTTCTAGTTTCGCGCTGATGTATGTTATTCTTTTTTGATCCTTGTCTCCAAGATTTACTTCTTCAAGTGGATCTTGAGCCAACATTTTTATGTTCGACGCCATTGGGTCTTTTTCAAATCCCAAAGGTTCTTCGTCGTAAATTGCATCTAACCTTTGACTCGATTCTTCTCTCACGATCTTTTCGACTTGAACCGGGTCTTCAGAGAATTCGAAACTCGTATGTATCTCTAACTCTGTTACTCCGTTTTTGGTTAGAACTGCGTCCATCTTTGCATTTGATAGTTCGGCTTCGAGAGCCGCCTTCCTTTTGTTCTCGGCCACGTAAGCCGAAATCTTTTCGAAGAACGAAGACTCAGACATTATTAATGTCATCGTCCCAGCCTGTTGGCCGTACTGCTGGATAATTCTCCAATGGTGCTGTATCTGCTGGACCATCCATGATCTCTCTATCCCACTGGAATCCATTTGAGTGTAAAGTTAAATAATACAATGCATTCTTATTTGGGGCATACATCTCTTCTGCAGCATGACAAGGACTTATGTTTGCCAGGTTCCTATCGAAGTTGGTTTTATTCACCTGGTTAACTTCAGCCATATAGTAACTCTGATCTCCTTCGATATTCTCCACTATACCATCTTCCCTCCAAATTGTCACCCGTTGATGCATTGTCGAGGGCACAGCTGCAACCCCATGAATCCATTCCCTACCAAGCAAAAGGTTGTAATTTGCTTTTGCTGGTATAACCATGAACATAGTTGGCCTTGTGACTGAGCCCACTGTCAAATTGACCTGAACGACTCCCAATGTTTGTCCTATCTTGCCTTCGTAGTTAGATAAGACCATGTTATGTGGCCTTATATCAGTATCGAACATACCAATTCTCTTTAGCATGTATTGAGGCATTAGGTTCACCGCTGCTCCCCCATCGACTAGGACTTTATTAATGCCAACATTCTCAATTTTAGCCCTGATATAGAGTGGCTTCAAATGATTTCGCATACCCTCATCAGGCCTTTCGAAGAAAGCGTTCTGTTCTTCAACTGCACCATTATTCAGCACATAATAACACACAGGCCTGTGCTTCGCCATTTCCTCGATATCAGCTTCTTCGCAGTCTTCAACTTCAGTCTCCTGATTAAACTCATGAGGGAGTACGGATACAACGTTGCAATTGAGGTTTATAGACGACACTCCATCAGAATCGAAATCATTTGTCATTCTATCCTCTTCTTTCCAGGAATTGGAGCGCATCTTTTCTTCTTCTTCTAAAATGTTTTCAGCTTCGAAGAGCCTGCGTTCCACCGGAGGTTTGTTTGACTTTGCCCCCTGGTGTGGGACTTGGTTGCTACTAGAATCCCCAACTTCTCTTGGTCTGTATTCCTTTTGAGCCTTTTTTATTCTCTGATGCCTTCTCCACTGGGATCGGGACATAGGATTTTTTCCTTTGTAATTCTCCAGTCGATACGCCTCTCGATTTGGTTTTTGAAATTGCTTCCTATATGCCATTGCAGTTCTTCCTCCTTGGTCCCAACTTCGCCATTTGTTGTTTCTTGCATTAGCTTGCACCCATCTATCCCTGGGTGCATCTGCAGGGACTTTGAATGTTACCCTTCGAGCTCTGGGGTGTGGGCTATCAGGCCTCTTCGTTGGAGTCCATATGTCGAAACCGTATAGGTTAGGACGCAACCCCTGAGTTTCTCGACCCGTGTAGCAGTACACACGTTCGAAAGATCTTGCCAGCATTTCATCATAGACTGCCCCTGTCATACTCCAAAATTTGCCCTCCTGATTTTATTTCTACGGGTTTATGCTTTGCATATTATTTGCGTAATTGCGCAATTATTCATGCATACGTTCATTTTACGCGTTTCTATTCTAGTGTATGATTTAATTATCGTGGTTTATGGGTTTAATATTTAATTCAATCTTAATTTAAATTGAATTTTAAATTAAAACTATTAAACCATTTTAATTCGTTATACTAATATTTTATTTTTTTTAAATGTATTTCTGCCCTTACTAATGTGATTAGGTACAAAAAGAAGAAGCCCAATCTTACCTCCAAGAAAGCCCATGACTCTAAGAGAAGCTTTTAAATCCATCACTTTATTTTTATGATTTTATTTGTATTTATGTGAATTTATATTCATTTAAATATTAAAAATATTAAACAAATGGATATATGACAAGTGAGGAATTGAATAAAAAATAATAAAAAAAGTCATAAAAATCTGATTTTGGGAAGAAAGAATCGTATAAGCTTGATTGAAAACCAAAAGAGAAAGATTCAAGATTCTTGCTAAAATCAAATATCAAAATCTTGATGTGCAAAGATTGTATTCCATGATTCTAACCTAATTCAAAGCAATATAAAAGCAAAAGGTGATCAGACTAAAGGAGGGGTTTTTTTTCGGACAAGGATTCCGGGCAGAGAAAGAAACACGTGAAGAGGCTCAAAATTTTCCAAGAAGTGTTGAAATCGGTTTGAGAGTTGAGGCTCGATTCAAGCGAATTAAAACTTCCCAACACGTTCCTTGATCACTCTTGATCGTTTCCCAATCAATTCCCAGGCTTAAAGAATCAAGAAAACGCTACTGTTCATCACGGTTTGCTCTCTTTTCTTTAAAGATTCGTTCTCTTGCATACGACCATTATAAATCGTTTTCAATTGCATACTTATGCTTGTGTGAGTTCATAGAATATTTCTGGGCTATTTGATTCAAGTTTGATGGCAGGGGTGATGTTTCACCATTACTAGGGTTTGGAAGCTCTAAATTGGGAGTTTCTCATGGAACCAAAATTAACCCGAATTGGTAGTCCCATCGTGTTCGGAATACGATCTTTAACTGATTTGGATATTTAATTGGGGTTTATTTGGACTATAAAACGAAGTTGATGCTTGCAGGGGTATAGTGACGGTCACAATGTGTAACTACAGGCTTTAGCAACAGTTTTCGTCTGTAGGTAAAAGTGTTGCTAACAGAAAAACCCAAACGAAGAAGACAACTCCTGGGCGCGTTTCGTTTTGATTTAAATTTGTTAGCTTGTTTTTTTATTTAATGATGAGAAGCGAAATCATTAACAGCGACTTGATCCTGGTGTAGTGGTAAGAGTGCTTGCCAATTACCAAGACGATCTGGGTTCGATCCCAGTGTCGCGTGTGATTTTTGCCTATTTTCTTGTTCTAATTCCTCTGTAGATCCAATGCGCGTCATCAAAGCAAGATCACCATACGCTCTCTAATCTCAGACGTCAGATCAAGCGCCTCTCAGATCCAGCGGCTCCAAACATGCGAGTGTACCATACTCCTTCAACCACGCATCACACCAGAATATTCAGCTGAGTTTTCTTTTATTTTTATTACATAATTTAGTTTTTATTTTTGTTTGGATTATTTGTTTTAAAACCATTTTAAACAAATTTCTTTTTACATAAAACTTAATTTCTTCTTTCTAAAAACATAATAAATAATAAAAATATATTTATTTGTTTTAATTGTATTTTTTTTAGTTAATTTAAATTGTTTAAATTAGTTAGTTGATTATTAATTTTATCCATTGATTAAAAATACCCGCTAGGGTTAGATGTTTAATCGAAACTTTATTTTCGCCGATTTAATTAATTAGGTTGAAAAACCAATAATTAATTAAATCGATTTTATATTCTATTAACCATGGTTAACTTGTACCCTAATCAGGGTTTACAAGAATTAACCCTACACTGAAAATATTCCTTTTTTCTATGCCTTTTCAGGATTACTTTTCAAATACCGTCCGACTGCGCGCCACGTCAAACAAAAGTTAAGTTCTATCCTTTCCTTATTTAAATTTTCTTTCACCTTTTATTTTCAAGGTTTGATCCCCGCTGACAATGAACTCCTCCTACACTTGCTTCTTTTTCTATTGTCAACGTTTCAATGGTCAGAGTCAATGCTTCAGGCTACCTCCAATTATCAACTTTCAAAAACACGAAGCTAAGTTTCTTTTACCCTTTTTCTTTTATTATTATTTTCATTTTTAGGGTTAACCCTAATTGTCTCTGAACGAATAATACACTCACCCCTTTTTCTGTTTATTCTTTCTTTTCAATTTTCAGGGTTTGTCGACCGCCAAAGCTACGAGTGTTGGTAACCCTAAACCCTAACCCTAATGTTTTCTGTTTTTATTATTACTTATATCAAACCCTATTAAGGGATCCGCTGGTTACAATTTCCCTCCCCCGTATTTGTGTGATTATATTATTTAAATTGCGTGGTTAGTAATTCAGGGAGTGCAATCTTGAACTGAATTAGAGCCATTTAATTATAAGATAATATATTCCGAATTGAATCACGTGATTGGTGCACACACGCACACTTTTGGGTAACCCTCTCTGTTGCCTGTTGCCTGTTGCCCGTTGCCTCTGCCTTGTGTATTTTTTGCAGAATAGCCAGTCCCTCGAATACGAGGATACCTCAGCCATGTTGCCTCGATTAAAGGTCATGGTCCCTATGATGATGCCTTCGATACACTAACATGACCTCGACCCTCGGAAGTTGCCTACGAAAAAGGCTGAGGTATCTTCTGGTTGCCTACGAAAGGCTATTCTGGATCCTTCCTCTTAGACTACCTGCCTCTCTATGGCATGGGCCAGTCTTTGGGCGAATGATAACGAGATGACCCTTCAACCTCCAAACGAAAGGCTTCCTGCCCTCTTATGGCAAGGATAGACCCTTTCATCCTGAAAGGCTAAAAAGAGACCTATCATCTAAGTTCAAGGTAATTGCCCCTAATTGCTTTGCCTTGCTCTAAACCTCTTGCTATATTCTTTCTCAAAATTCTTTGAAAGGGCAACGCTTATTCACAAGCTAAAGTCCCTATCTCTTTCATCTACATTTTCTGAAAACAAAAGCAAGCAAAGCAATTAAGAGCCCATGGAAAACCATGAATGCAAAGGGTGCCTTACACCTTCCCTTTGCATAAATTACCCCCCGAACTCAGATTTCTTTAAAAGGTTTTTTTCTGTTTCTTTTAGCCTTTCTAACTTGTTTGGATAAAATAAAAGTCGGTGGCGACTCATGCTTAACCGCGACATTCCGATTATAAAAGTCAGTTCACCGTATTACAGCCCCACATCTGGGGCATAGTGAAACTTCAGTGTTCCCTTTGTGGCATCTGACCAAAAATCCTACTAAGCGTTCCTCCATCCTTGGGTACACTTGTAGTAGGGGATTTGGTTCTCTCCCTGGGTGTTCCCATCTTTCGCGTCGAGCCCTTTCGAAGTTAGCTTCGACCCTTCGATTCAGCATGATCGAACACCTTGGACATATCCATAGTTTTCCACCATTCTTCTCATGGAAATTCCAAAGGTAGTATTTGAGGCTTTCACCTTTTGGAGGAGCTTCGATGCCCCCATTTTGCCTCGTCAGCCATGTCTCTAATTCGCCAAATTCAGACACTGGACGTCTGGCGCTGACCATGTTAACAACTGCTGGAGGAACTTCAGAGATTTGGATTTTCTGGAGTTTCATTCTGAGGTCTTCAGTGGCCTCACTGTTGTCTCCCTTCGACTCTTCAGGTATCTCTGTCTTGGAAGACTCTTCAACATCAGTATTGAAGACTATATCATTATTTAGGCTCTCAGTAGCCTGCTTTCCATTGAACATTGTTTTGGTTTCCGCAACTTCGACTTCAGATGCCTCCACCATGTTGATATCTTCTAGCTCACAGAGGCTAGCGTCAGCAATGTTTAGGGGATTGGTATCGACCTTCATGTGACTCTTGGTCTTGTCAGCAAACTTCAACCTTCCATCTTTGATAGCATTTTGAATTAGATCCCTGAAAAGAAAACAATGTGAAGTTTTATGGCCTAAAAAACCATGATATTTACAAAAACCTCTTTTCTTCCGTTGTTCCAACGGAGGAATTTTGGAATTTGGATGCAGTATCATTTGGCCATCTTTTACCAGTAAATCAAATATTTCATCACACTTGGTAACGTCGATTGTATAAGTTTTCTTAGGGAACCTATCATTCTTATCGTTTTCTACTGGATTTTTTTCCATTTGCAGGGTTTAGCAATTTGCAGGCATAAGGTGGCGCTTCTTTCAACTCAGCTAAGTCTATTTCAACTTCTTCAGGGTTATACGAGTCATTGAAATACTCATCATCAGCGTCTTCGGCTTCGACGTACGCTACCCTTTCCTTTTTATAACTTTTATTTGCTCTAACCTTTTCTGCCTTCAAGCGTTCGACTTGTCGAACCCTATCTGCCAACTGGGCCATATCCCTAAGGTATTGGGTATCTAGTTTCTTTCTAATTGAATAATCTAGACCACCCGCAGCCATTTCGACTAGTTCATGCTCTGGGACTGTTGTAAAACACCTTGATTTCAACAGACGGAACCTATTCAAGTAGTCATCAATTGGTTCTGTGAACTTTCTTTTAATACTGGCCAATTCTTTCAGACTTATCTTAGTTTGGCCTATGTAAAATTGTTCATGGAACAGCCTTTCTAAGTGTGCCCATGCATCTATTGAATTTGGTGGCAGGGTAGTGAACCAAATGAAAGCATTCTTTGTTAGCGAACTAGGGAAATATTTGATCCTTAGATCTTCGTTTCCTGCTAAGTCCCCATCTTCTGTCAAATATCTAGCAATATGTTCCACTGTTGACTCGTTAGTTTCGCCTGAAAACTTTGTAAATTTGGGTACCTTAGTGCCCCTAGGCAACTCTGTCTGCATGATATAATCTGATATGGGGGATGTATAATTTGGACGTCGAAGTCCAGTACTAAGGCCATTATTGGCCATAACCCTTTCTATCATGGCAGTTAAGTTATTTTCTGTAGCCAGATTTTCTCTTCTGACTCTTTGGACAATCTCATCTGGATGCTCGTCCCTACCCACGATCCTTAATCTGGGTCTCTCTTCTTCCGTTTCCTGTCGAACGGGAACGGTTCTTTGATTTGAAGCCTCTAAGTTAATTACTGGAGTTCCTTCGGTCATCTCTGTTCTTCGTGAGGGGCCTACATCTCTAGTGGCTGTCCTAGATGGTGGAACCACATCTTGTATACATTAAAAAATGGGCCTCTCTTCTTGATTCGAAGGTTGTTTGTCTTTCCTTCTTGGTTGTGGCATTCCCATGAAATCTGCCATTCGATTCATTTGGGATGATATCTTTTGGAAAGTTTCCATATTATCCCGATTTGTATTAGCAATATTTGTCGCTAGTGGGTTCAAAATTGAGGCCAATTCTTTGGCCAAGACCCCTAACATATCATGGTTGCTTGCATCCATTTCTTGCCGAAATGCAACTTGGTTATTTGTGGTAAAATAGGGCATCTGGGTAGAAAAACTAGTGTTGTGTGCACTTCGACCCACTGAACCAACATTCGGTGAAAACGTCGCATTGTTAGTTGTGGCATATGTGGGCCCTGCCCCTCGTACGCCTGTTCCTAATGGATATGGCATTCCGTATGGATTATTTGGCCTCCACTCGAAAGTAGAATTCGTGCCTTGACCAAACAAGTTATTTGCAGCATTTGTCGAGGAAAACGGTATTTCCTCTGCGCTTGTGGACGAGGGTGCGGTCGTCGATACTGAAACTGGAATAGTTCCTGAAGGTCCTGTATTATTTTCAGGCATAGCCTGGGAATTATCTGCAGGTTTTGATCCATTTGGACCCGGTGTATCCCGTGTTCCCTGACTAGAAGTCGAATTTGCCGCTCCTGATCCTGAACCTTGTGGGGGACCTTGGTCACCCCCTGCACTGGCCGTAACGACCATTTTCTTGTTGTACCTTTGTTTGGGAATCGGTTGTGCACTGTTCGTTAACTTACCGTTCCTAAGGTTCATACAAGGTCTTGATATTGTCTAGACAAAAATAAAACAGTTGATTAAAATAATCTGTTCGACACAGTCCCACCGGGTGTGCCAATTTGTTTACGGTGATTTCCGGTAAACAACCGCTAGTCTTCCAAACTATAATAAATATGATTTGGTTACTCGCAGGATCGACTAGATTGATCCTAGGACACATAGTCAAAAAGATTGTTATCAATGGTCATTCGAACCATAGTCATGATTCGTCTTCGTTAATAAGGATTGTTTCGAATAAAACGAGTAATCTTGACAATCACTTGGTTATACGTAAGTATAATTTCAGTGAAAGGATAAGTAAAATAACATATGAAACAAAAGTATTGTTAAAGCGTAAAGAATCTTAAAATGCAGGAATGTTAAATACTTCAAAAGTAAATGACATGAAAGTAAAAATACAGAAATGTAAATGGCAAGAAGTAAATGAAATGCAATAATACTGAAAGATATTTGAAAACGAAAGAGAATACACATGTATTAAAATGGTGGTGTCATACGTACATTTTCTCAGCGAACTCTTTCTCTTAACACTTGATACTTGAGTAATATGTGAGTGATTTGTACAAAATGAACACACAGAATCCTAACATTAAGATTCCTATTTATACTAATTTCGACCTTAACGGCCCTACGCTAATCTAATGCCACGTTTCTCATAAGAACTCCAGGGACGCCATCTGTTATTTAGACAGTTACGAAACCGTCTTCGAATTTCAAATCTTCCCGCCTGAGTCCTTCTTCGACGCGTGGCAGTGCATTTAAAAACACTACGAAAACACGCTAAGTAGTAATACTTGAACATATTTCATAAATTTTGTCTAAGTCCTCGAAGACATACACTTCTACTAGCTTCAGTGTTCATTATCTTCATAACGAACTTAGAAATCTTCATTCTCGAAGCATGGCCATCAGGAGCCATTCTTTTATTTTTAAGGGATGGTCATCAGTAACCATCTTTCCTTCGAATTTTTACTTCTTCGAAGAACCAAATTTATAAAACGAAATCTTCAGCTAACACCATCATGTCAGATTCTCAAGATTTCTTAAGTAGTTCATTTGGTAGTTTACACTTAAATTGATCAGTTTATCATTAATCTTCAAATTTTCTAAATAATTCATTAGGTTCTTTATATTTAACTTCTATTGGTTGGTGCACATTAATATGGTAGTCGAAAGGACTAATTCACATGTTAATATAGATTTTGAAACAAATTGTTATATTTATAAGTATTGCATAAACCTATTGGTTGGTGCACATTAATATTGGTTTGCTCATCTAAAAATAAATAAATAGTACTATACACAAAACATATAGATATAAAATAAGTTATCAAAATTTAATTTAGCCAATACTTATGTACTTGTAAGCAATGAAACCAAATTTCAAATGTAATTTTCTTTTCTTGGAGATGAATGACTTTAAGTCATTCTTTGTATCAAAATAGTTTCTACCATTGGTATAAATTACCGCTTTCTTGTAACCACTCGGTTTAGAGTTTATTTTTTTTAAGGGTTGCACCTCTAGTGCGATATCTTATAAATTGCTTATTAAAAAAAAAATATACTAGTTTTGTTTCATAAACATTTGTAACAAATTGTTATATTTATAAGTATTGCATATTATTTAACTCCTTTGAATTTTTATGGTAGAATATGTAATTCTTAAAATAATGAAATAAATTACAAATAAACTATATTAGATTGGATAATATTTTAGTGATGAGACATGATTAAATTTTCTAAATTAAATTATTTATATTTATAATATAATCTAAAAGTTTAAATTTTAGCTGGAATCAAGCCAATAAAGACTGCTACAGTGTTACTTCTTAGAAATTTAGGCACTGCAGAACAATAGCTTGAATATATTGTAGTTTTCATTCATAATTTGATTGGTTGAAATTCGATAATGATTAATTGAATTTATAAATATTATAATTGACAATTAATTTAATATAATGAATTACTTCCAATAATTTTTTTTTGTAAGCAAGATATTAATTAACGGGAGATCTAAGGATTCTCCAACCTTATACACAACAAACGGTTTGAGGCCGCCTACCTATGATATTACAGACAAAATAAAATTACGACATAAAAGGCAAATAGTCTTTGCTAAACTTGTAAAAATTACAATGAGCAATATCGCCAAAAAAAAGACCACCTCCAAACCCAAATCTTGATATTCTAAACCATATTGTTGATATTCCAACTTTGTTGCTAAAACAAAAATCATTCCTTGTCAACCAAATAATCCAAGAAGTGGCTAACCAAAACACCCTCAATTTACCAACCTTAATTCTTTTTACATGGCCCAAAGAATGCCATTCCATAAAGGACGGAATACACCCTTCAGTTGTCCCTTCCGGGAAACCCACCCACGAAGCAATTTCCTTCCAAATAATCTTAATCATTTTGCACTTAAAGAAAATATGATCTCTATCTTCCAAATGCAAGTCACAAAAAATACAATTTAAGTTAGTAGAAGTTAAATTAATACCTCTATACACCAAGAGGTCTTTGGTGGGTAACTGTCGCACGCTCGCGAAAAATGAACAGAATCGCCACCAATATATTTATCCCATAAGGGAAAGGAATATCAGGAAACCTAACAAAGGAAGGAACAGGGTCTTGCGACCAGAGAATCAAGGTACGGGAGTCGGTTACGCGAGGGGAAGGTATTAGCACCCCTCACGCCCATCGTACTCGATGGTATCCACCTATGTTTGTTTCTATCTAAAGGGTGTCTAATGTCTAAAACCTAAATGTGAATGCATGCAAAAGAAATACGGGGAAAAGAAGGAATATTTACAAGTGTGCTCGTTCAAGCCCCGCGACTTGATGCCTACGTATCCTTTTCAGGAATCAGAGCACCGTAGTTCGGCTCCATAGTTTTGTTTGTTTTTGTGTTTTTTAGTTGGGCGGAGTTAACGCTCGCGCTCTTGCATAAGGGATCGACCTAGGATGCAGTGGAGCGGAGATAACAATGCCCTTAAGAGAAAGAGGTGAGAGAGAGACTTTGAGCGTTTCGAGGAAATCCCTTAAGCAAGGGAAACTCGAGTTACTCTTTGGTTTGTGTTTTTTAGAAGTTGGGAACTTACGCCTGAATTGGACCCTTAAGCAAGGGAGATCCAAGCACTCGAACATTCCCTTAAGCAAGGGATGTTACAAGGTTCCATTCCCTTTTTAAGAATTTTCACTTTGATTATTAGTGTTTTAAGTGTTTTCTTTGTATTTTTTATGGGGATTTTATTTTGATATTTTTAGATGTTTTAGTGTTGAAAAAGAAAAGAATGGAAAAGAGGGGGGGACTAGCCTAATCTCTAAGCCTAGTTATTATAAACCTCAAAGGAAGGGAGAAAAGTTATTTAAGTATTTCACCATATATGGCAAATATTCACAAAAGGGAAGAATTAAAGTCTAAACTATTTATAAAAATATATTCACAAGCAACAAGCATTTTATTCATGTGAGAAACTATTTTTGAATTAACAAAAGAAAACTAACACTATGTATTATGTGAACCAATCAACAATCAAAGAAATCAACAAAAAAAATCTAATTAAAACAATTACTTCTAAAAATTCTAATTAGGTAGAAAATGTATTTTTGTCATTTTTGTTTAAGAAAAATTCAATTAACAAGTAAAATAGTATAAAAGCAAACTATTTTTATTATTTTTATATCATTTTTTACTACCTAAAAATCAAACACAACTATGTCAAAAAACTAACATGAATTAATGGGCTCAGGGGGTGTAAAGGCTGAGGTATTGTGGTGAGTAGTAAGCAGGGACGCTGAGCCCAATCAGATTCAGGGCCCAGGAATTTTTTGTTTTCAGATAAGAAAAGTGTGAAGTATGGGCCTAGGGGAGTGCAGAATTTCGTTTGGCCCAAATTCCCCTTTATCCATTTTTATTATTCAGCATTTGTATTATTATTATATGGTTTTAATAGAATGTAACGTGAAAATAAATGGAGCATGTATCAATCAGTCACGATGGAACTTAAGTGCAATAGGACAAAATAAGATGCTAACCCAATCACAGCGCAACACATCATCTCCTAATCATATGAATAAGGACGAAATAACAAAAAACGAAAACGGATCGGCAAATAAAAAAGAGCCACGTCAACGGCTCCAAGAAGGCCATGCAGACACCGGAACTAACTTCCGATCGTCTTCTCCGGTCGATCCTCGCCGGAGCCAATAAGAACAAGTCCAGAAATACACAAAACCGAAACCACCTCACTCGAAATTCCACATAAAATCCGAATCTGACATGAGTCTTCCATAACAATCCCTCTAACAGCATGAACGAATCCGAAATCGTTTGCCTTAACTAACGAGAGCTTTACCAAAATCAACAATACGCATACCGAACAGTTGGTTCTCAATACACAGGATTCAAAAGCACAATTAAAACATTCAAACCGCACGCATTCATATCTCTAATTCAAAACAAATCACAACCTGAAATTTGAACGAAAATGCAACATTCATCCACCTCATACATGTGCATATGAACCTACCTCATGTTACTACAATGCCGAGGAAGATCAGAATGCATACCTGAAGCGAACTTCGAACCGAAAGATAATAGAACACTCTACAAGCTGCAGCGATCCTCCCTTCTTGATGTTGACACTGAACGCGAGTATCACAGTTCTCTTAGAGATGGAGTTGCCGATTCGAACCGATCTTATGATGATGATGATGCCTTGAACGAGATGAAAATGATGATGCCTTAGGCTTCGTATTCAACCTTAACTTCCGAGAAATGCACTCGCAGATCGCATATTGAAATGGAACTCAGATCTTGTTCACGAATCTGTTGCCGGTGATAGCACTTATGGAAGATGATGATGACTATTGAAGCTTGATGAAAATGGAGGATGGAGGAGCATAGCTTGCGATGGCACACGATGAAGAGAGAGAGAGTGTGAAGATTGGTTGGTGATGATGGAGGTTGAAGATGCAGGTTGGTTATGAGGCAGTTACTGAGTTTGTTATGGTTGTTATGAGAAAACGAGAGAGGAGAGAGGAGAGAGATGAGAAGAGAGTGTGAAAACTGAAAAGAGAAAAAATGAATCGTGTCCTTTGGCTATGTGAAGGACTTTGAGTTATATAGTGTGAATGGAGGTGTATGGGAGTGTATGGTGTAGGTTGTTGTAGTATAGCTTCCCCCATGCTTAGTGAACAAATATGGAGTATTTGTAGTGAACTTTTTCTTCGCTTTTTGTTCAGTATCTGTGCATGAGTGTATTGTTCCACTTTCATTTTACTTTGGTCATGCATGAAAGACACCTCCCTCTCCACGTGATTTTCCTTATTAATACTTATGGGGGCCCTTCTTTTAATGTGCATGAGGAGAAGCTCTTTGTGTGGGCTATCTTGGGCCATACATGATACATGAAGATGGGCCATGCAAGACCTCTAGGCGTTACACATTTTCTCCCTCAACCGGATTTCAAATTTGTGTACAAATTCTCATATACTCTTTTTGAATTCCCATTAATTCCTTTCACTTGATGACATGCTAGAGAGCCACTTCAAAGAAATAGTATTTGTGAGGTCATTTTGGCACCCCATACACCACTATGAAACTCCCTTTTGAATATATACCTTCATGATGGGCTTTTACTTATAACATTTTCTAAGTTCTTGGGAGATTAACAACATTATCATGATTTCTCCTTTCCCATAAATTTTCTTTGATTAACTTTCCACCAAAAGTCAACATTTGAATAATTGGCTTGATTTAGACCTTGTGTAGGGAAATAAACCCTAATCCTTGCTCTTGATGAATTTTAATGACAAGTAGCCCTCGTAGCTTGGTGAGAAAGAAGTCCACGATACCCATATTTCCAAACCTTAACTTCACACTCTAACACTCAAAGAAGAACCATAGGAATCAAACTTGAGTGAAGTAACAGTCCTAACTTCCAAGATCCTCGATCCTATGCCAACTTTATTGATTAATGATGCATGATGTGTTAGATGACCTAATGGATGGATGCAAATGAATGCAATGCTTAAGCCAGTTAAAAATTAAAGGGTAGGACAAATTTGGGGTATGACAGCTGCCCCTATTTAATCGTCTTAAACCTGAGGGTGAGATTGGCGCTAGCCTTTCGAACATTCGAGGTAGAAGAAGATTAAATATCAAAGTACTAGAAATTTGTCCTAAAGAGAAGATGGTGTACATGATATCCTTATTTTTGTTTTTGTTTTGATATCTGCTGGGGAAAGAAATTTTTGTTTTTTCTGACGGAATGATTCATAGTGAATAATTGTGGTTGAATGGTGATAGCTTGTAACGTGGTAACGGTGCCAATACAAGGTTCTCAAAGGAAATGTTTACTACATGGAAGTGGTCGGAGCAGAAGTATGTCTGGTGAGAAGGTAAGATAGACAAGTGTTTTAAAGGAGATACAGACGAGTATCGACAGAATGACACATACGAGCATCCAAAGGGAGATACAGACGAGTATCGAAAGAATGACACATACGAGCATCAAAAAGAAGATACAGACGAGTACCAAAGGAACGACACATACGAGCATCAAAAGAAGATACAGACGAGTATCGAAAGGATGACACAGACGAGCATCAAAAGGAGATACAGACGAGTATCGAAAGAAGGTACAGACGAGTACTAAAGAAACGACACAGACGAGCATCGAAAGAATGACACATACGAGTATCAAAAGAAGGATACAAACGAGTATCGAAAGAATGACACATACGAGCATCAACAGGGGATACAGACGAGTATCGAGAGAAGGTACAGACGAGTACTAAAGAAACGACACAGACGAGCATCGAAAGAATGACACATACGAGTATCAAAAGAAGGATACAGACGAGCATCAACAGGGGATACAGACGAGTATCGAGAGAAGGTACAGAAGAGTACTAAAGAAACGACACAGACGAGCATCGAAAGAATGACGCATACGAGTATCAAAAGAAGATTCAGATTTAAGATTTCGGGCTATTGGACCCACTGGGGATTGGGATTTGGTTTTGAAAATGGTGTGCATGGACGAGAGGCGAGGGATACGCAACACGGGGGTTGGATCTGAAAAATTTTCCCGTACGAGGGAAGGAATCACGGAGACTAGGGACGACTAGGCTCGGCAATAAGATGACAGTAACCACGGGGGATTACGGGGATATTGATGCTGACGAAGCATAAGAATTACATTAATCCCTCAGGCCAAAGGCGGGGTGTAACTCTTCAAGAGTGGCAATCGTTCGAATTGCCACACACCAAGTATGGTTATTTAAATGATTGAAAAAATGAGATGGGTTGAATGCCCACCCTCATTCACACTCTAATCTTCACGCAGCACGCGGGAAATAACCTCGGAGACAACGATTTTGACGAAGAAAGACATTGTATCCGATCCACATTGGGGAGGGAACATGAGACTTCTTTTGGGGATTGAGGATACCAGGTATCGGCACCATGGTTTGAGGAGATTTGTGATGTAGTAGCAGATATCAAATGGAGTTTGTAAGGACAATAGTTTATGTGGGGAAGTATCATCGTCTTGATTGAATGTTGATTTGTCTTATCTGGCTTATGCTTTGTATGCATGTTTGAATTTTTCTATGGCGTAATGATCCGCTTTGACGAATATGCTACGCTTTTGAGGATGCAATGTTATATGCAGTGAATACTATATGCAGAGTGCCAAATAAAGGCATTAGTGAGGTAAACACCAGGGAGAATCCCCTTAGTGTTAAGGACCATGTGGAGGTACCCAAAGATATTGGACTTTTACTTGTAAGATTCCCCTTCTGGTTGTTGGCTTGTAGAGTGTAGAATAACTTCTGACTTCTCACCATGTGTCATTGCTTGGAGGATTTCCAGCTTGAGGAGATTCCCTCGATTCACCATGTTGGGGATTATCCGAATAAGGGCACCAGGTTGGAGAAATGGAACAACTCTCAGGAGAAATAAACTCCTGTGCTTGGGGAGAGACCAAATTTCTAGGAGAAATAAACTCCTATGGTCATGGAGAGACAATAAACTCAGAATTGTGCCCCAAGCTTCGTGACTTATGGAGAAATCTTCCCTAAAGGATCCTTGGAGAGATTTGTCGAATCTCGACGTAACTGCCCCAGATTGGTTGAACTCAAGAGAGGTTCCTTGACTTGACTGCCCCAGATTGATCAAAGCTTGAAGAGATTTATCGACATGATTGCCCCAGATATGCTGAATTTGAGAGGTCAAACCTCGATTTAATTGCCCCTGATTAGGTACATCTGACTAGAATCCTCAAGCTCTCTTGTTTTGAAGTCAAACAAACATGGAAACAACTTTACCACGCTCAACAGAGTCTTTAAACTCTTCTCCTCGGAGTAATCAAAGAATGCATCAACTGTTCATGTCCAACGGATTTCTATAGAGAACCTGCCCCTTGATGGTCAACCTTTGAAATGATTAGCTTTTACTCCTTGGAGTTCTCAAGTCTTTTGTACTTTGACATGATCAAGTTGCTCACTGATTCTCATTCTTGAAAATTTCATTGATGTTAAGCGCATATTTTGTATGCAAAAGAATGTTAATTCTAAGAATGATGATTCTAATGCAAAGCCTATGTTAGTCTTGAAGTTGTAAAACCTTTTATTGAAATGAGGTTGCGACCTCTCGTGAATGGATCACTAGTTGACACAACCTCGTTTTTTGCATATGAAAGATAAAGCAGGCATACGATACCAACATAGATATGAGTTACGCTTCATTGGGAGTCAGTTAAACGCTATCTCATCGGAGTGCGCTTTCGAAATAAACCCTACTTCAATTAGGACTTTTAAGGGTTGTAACTTGGCCAGGTTCACGGTTTTGGAAACAAAGGTTTTTTAGGCTCAAAATTATTTGTACCCACCCCCTTCGTGATGTCCTCCATTCCTATGTTCAGTTAACTCGACACGAGTGTTCATCCCTCACATGGAATTTGAAATGGTTGAGGAATCAATGAGGTTCTTTGGACATGGCGGTCGCTCACCTTTTATTCTTCTGATTCATTGTCACACGACTTTGTTCTTGCTTGGAAATTTCATCATCTTTTTTTTCTATGCTTCTTTTGTCATTTTTCTTTTCATCCTTTTCTTCTTATATTTTTTTTTTGCCATTTCTTTTTGCTATATATTTTTTTTCAACAAGTCGTGTGACCTCGCATTGTCTTTGATTCGTTGGAGGTGATGGCGACCGCCTCACTTCTTGATTTGATGAAGGATTACCATTGTGGTATCGTCATCTCTCGATCTCTTGATGGAATAAGGATAATCGTTGCGGTTTTGACATTCCTCAACCTTTTGAAGGATAACCATTATTGTATCCTTAGATGCGTACCCTTTTGGTGAGTTTTGAACACTCGATCAAGTTAAATGAACACTACCCTGCCCCAAGGTTAAAATTAAGGGTTTTTTATGATTAGAAGAGAAACTCCTACTTCAAGGCTCAAAGGGGTTAACGAGGGTCTATCTCCCTTATATCTCCGGTGTTTGGGGATTTGAAATAATGCCTGTACATCCTCAGTAGGGTTTTTTATTCAAAAACACATGATTAGAGATTTTTGCGTTTTTATTTTTCATCATTCTCCCTCCGCTCTTTGCCTAAGCAAGGGATTAGTAAAGTTGGTATCGTAATGCCAAAACATTTTATGAGAACGAATGGGTTTCTTCAAGACAAACATAAACAATGTATTTTATTTTCATTCAGAAATTAACAAGTTTTTACATGCTAGCAATGCTTAAACAATCAATGAAATGTTACAAATGAGAATGCAATAACGAAACTAAATGAATGCCATTGTTGAGGAGACTTGACTCCGTCTGGACTTATTGATCTTGAATACTTTTTGCAGTTCTTTCCAAACACTTCAGATTACTTCAAAAGAAAACTCCAACGAAGTCACCCATGAGTCGTAAACTTTTGCCTTGCTTTAGGGATTCGAGCAATGCGAGTGATGCAATGCTCAAGATAAGAGTACGTCTTGCTTATCCCTCGTGCGGGAGCCCCAAGCATAGTTGCTAGAGTAGTAATTGCCATCATAAATGGAAAGAATCTTGTATGATCATCAAACTCAAGAGAGCTACTTGTGGTGAAGAAGACCCAATACTCGGATCTTAACAAATTGGAATTCCAACAAACAGGGAAGCGAATGGGCACAAGGCAATAGAATCACATCCATTTGTCTCTCATATTCTTCTCGTCTTTGTTAACAAGCAAGGCCACTGAGAAGGAGATCCTGAGAAAATGCAACTGATATATGAAGTAGAACCTTGAGAATGAGAAGCGTTGTGAAGAACACTCTTGATTACCACGCGGAAGAAGATTTTGACAAAGTCATCCAGGAATTTGTAACGCTTTTAGGGATTCGAACAATGCGAATGGTGCAATGCTCAAGATAAGAATACGTCTTGCTTATCCCTCGATCGGGAGCCCCAAGCAATTTCCACACATGTACAGGAGATGATTACCAATTTAGCTTCAATATCCATCATTAGGAGTGAGAGTGGATGATCTTTGCATTTCTTGATATCAGGCATTAGGCACAAACCAACAACATCTGAATCAGTGGCGTCACGGATTTTTATGGCTTTCAATCTTTCCTCTAAGAGGTGGAACCTTTTGTCAATTTCAATACTCGGAAACTTGAATACTTCAATGATGTGAATTCTCCTTACCAAGAATAGGAATCTCAACAATACTTCAAACATTCTGATACATAAGACCTTCTCATGGGTGAGATCAACATTTGCATTTGGCCTCTGAGGAATTTGTCTCAATTCTTCTTGTCAAAGAGAAAAGGCTTGAATAACCCCCACACACAGATTCATGTCAGCTCCCATTTTTGTTCTCATCTCAGTCAAAACCCCACGGAGTTGTTCCATTGTTAATTTTCAAGCACATAGCGGTGAGAAGTCAACTTTGTTGCTAAAGTCAGAACTTGAGTAGAAAGGCCCCCACAAGCTTATGAGAGAACCATGAAATGCATGATAGTATGAATGCAATGTTTTTCATTTCCAAGGGATCCTAAAGTCTTTCCGCACACTTTTTTTTTTTTTTGGAATCAAAGCCCCTTTTTTTTTGTATGGAATATCTTTTCTTTTCTTCTTTTTTTTTTTTGATTTTCTATTTCCTTTTTCTTTTTCTTTTTTTTTTTGGAAATAGACTTTAGGATCCCCCACAAATGAAGTGGATAAAGCAATGATGTTATGCAATGCAAAAGCATGGGATCAAGGTCCATATAATCTGAGTAGCAATCTGTGCAATCCTCTGAATGACTGATGTAAAACCTCCTTGCAGGCCAAATGTCACAGGATCAAAGGTTCGACGCCTTTTTGGAATACCAGAATATCAAGCACCATGAGAACAGACCAAATAAAGGTCCGACCTCAAATATGAAGAGCCAAAGGTATGTAGGAGTCAAGGTTTCCTGTCCCACCCCAATCTCACGGGTATGTATTCTAGACACGGACAAGTGGTCCCTAATGGTCACTAGGGTCTACAGTTCCCATGGGGTACAAAGTGTTTGAGGCAACAAGCGTGCCAGACACAGTGTTCCATGAAAGAACCTCGCCCAGTTGTGGTACCCCATGTTGAACTCGATCGTAGCAAGGGCCACGGGAGTCAACATGAGCATCCACGCTAATCCTATGTGTCACTGGCCTGGGTAGTGGGCCTTTTACCTCATACAAACCCCCCACCTGCAAAACAGAACAGAAGACCCCAAGGAACACAGAATATAATCCATATGCATGATGTGCAAACAGAAATAAACATGATATGCAAGCAGAGAATAAGCATGCAAACATATATACAAGGTATAGACATAAAACAAGTAAACACCCAGTAAATAAACAAAAAAACGCAGGCTAGGATCGACTCGCTAAGAATGGACCCGCAATAGGTCTAGCAACATCCCTAGCAGAGTCGCCATCTGTCGCACGCTCGCGAAAAATGAACAGAGTCGCCACCAATATATTTATCCCATAAGGGAAAGGAATATCAGGAAACCTAACAAAGGAAGGAACAGGGTCTTGCGACCAGAGAATCAAGGTACGGGAGTCGGTTACGCGAGGGGAAGGTATTAGCACCCCTCACGCCCATCGTACTCGATGGTATCCACCTATGTTTGTTTCTATCTAAAGGGTGTCTAATGTCTAAAACCTAAATGTGAATGCATTCAAAAGAAATACGGGGAAAAGAAGGAATATTTACAAGTGTGCTCGTTAAAGCCCCGCGACTTGATGCCTACGTATCCTTTTCAGGAATCAGAGCGCCGTAGTTCGGCTCCATAGTTTTGTTTGTTTTTGTGTTTTTTAGTTGGGCGGAGTTAACGCTCGCGCTCTTGCATAAGGGATCGACCTAGGATGTAGTGGAGCGGAGATAACAATGCCCTTAAGAGAAAGAGGTGAGAGAGAGACTTTGAGCGTTTCGAGGAAATCCCTTAAGCAAGGGAAACTCGAGTTACTCTTTGGTTTGTGTTTTTTAGAAGTTGGGAACTTACGCCTGAATTGGACCCTTAAGCAAGGGAGATCCAAGCACTCGAACATTCCCTTAAGCAAGGGATGTTACATGGTTCCATTCCCTTTTTAAGAATTTTCACTTTGATTATTAGTGTTTTAAGTGTTTTCTTTGTATTTTTTATGGGGATTTTATTTTGATATTTTTAGATGTTTTAGTGTTGAAAAAGAAAAGAATGGAAAAGAGGGGGGGACTAGCCTAATCTCTAAGCCTAGTTATTATAAACCTCAAAGGAAGGAAGAAAAGTTATTTAAGTATTTCACCATATATGGCAAATATTCACAAAAGGGAAGAATTAAAGTCTAAACTATTTATAAAAATATATTCACAAGCAACAAGCATTTTATTCATGTGAGAAACTATTTTTGAATTAACAAAAGAAAACTAACACTATGTATTATGTGAACCAATCAACAATCAAAGAAATCAACAAAAAAAATCTAATTAAAACAATTACTTCTAAAAATTCTAATTAGGTAGAAAATGTATTTTTGTCATTTTTGTTTAAGAAAAATTCAATTAACAAGTAAAAGAGTATAAAAGCAAACTATTTTTATTATTTTTATATCATTTTTTACTACCTAAAAATCAAACACAAGTATGTCAAAAAACTAACATGAATTAATGGGCTCAGGGAATGTAAAGGCTGAGGTATTATGGTGAGTAGTAAGCAGGGACGCTGAGCCCAATCAGATTCAGGGCCCAGGAGTTTTTTGTTTTCAGATAAGAAAAGTGTGAAGCATGGGCCTAGGGGAGTGCAGAATTTCGTTTGGCCCAAATTCCCCTTTATCCATTTTTATTATTCAGCATTTGTATTATTATTATATGGTTTTAATAGAATGTAACGTGAAAATAAATGGAGCATGTATCAATCAGTCACGATGGAACTTAAGTGCAATAGGACAAAATAAGATGCTAACCCAATCACAGCGCAACACATCATCTCCTAATCATATGAATAAGGACGAAATAACAAAAAACGAAAACGGATCGGCAAATAAAAAAGAGCCACGTCAACGGCTCCAAGAAGGCCATGCAGACGCCGGAACTAACTTCCGATCGTCTTCTCCGGTCGATCCTCGCCGGAGCCAATAAGAACAAGTCCAGAAATACACAAAACCGAAACCACCTCACTCGAAATTCCACATAAAATCCGAATCTGACATGAGTCTTCCATAACAATCCCTCTAACAGCATGAACGAATCCGAAATCGTTTGCCTTAACTAACGAGAGCTTTACCAAAATCAACAATACGCATACCGAACAGTTGGTTCTCAATACACAGGATTCAAAAGCACAATTAAAACATTCAAACCGCACGCATTCATATCTCTAATTCAAAACAAATCACAACCTGAAATTTGAACGAAAATGCAACATTCATCCACCTCATACATGTGCATATGAACCTACCTCATGTTACTACAATGCCGAGGAAGATCAGAATGCATACCTGAAGAGAACTTCGAACCGAAAGATAATAGAACACTCTACAAGCTGAAGCGATCCTCCCTTCTTGATGTTGACACTGAACGCGAGTATCACAGTTCTCTTAGAGATGGAGTTGCCGATTCGAACCGATCTTATGATGATGATGATACCTTGAACGAGATGAAAATGATGATGCCTTAGGCTTCGGATTCAACCTTAACTTCCGAGAAATGCACTCGCAGATCGCATATTGAAATGGAACTCAGATCTTGTTCACGAATCTGTTGCCGGTGATAGCACTTATGGAAGATGATGATGACTATTAAAGCTTGATGAAAATGGAGGATGGAGGAGCATAGCTCGCGATGGCACACGATGAAGAGAGAGAGAGTGTGAAGATTGGTTGGTGATGATGGAGGTTGAAGATGCAGGTTGGTTATGAGGCAGTTACTGAGTTTGTTATGGTTGTTATGAGAAAACGAGAGAGGAGAGAGGAGAGAGATGAGAGGAGAGTGTGAAAACTGAAAAGAGAAAAAATGAATCGTGTCCTTTGGCTATGTGAAGGACTTTGAGTTATATAGTGTGAATGGAGGTGTATGGGAGTGTATGGTGTAGGTTGTTGTAGTATAGCTTCCCCCATGCTTAGTGAACAAATATGGAGTATTTGTAGTGAACTTTTTCTGCGCTTTTTGTTCAGTATGTGTGCATGAGTGTATTGTTCCACTTTCATTTTACTTTGGTCATGCATGAAAGACACCTCCCTCTCCACGTGATTTTCCTTATTAATACTTATGGGGGCCCTTCTTTTAATGTGCATGAGGATAAGCTCTTTGTGTGGGCTATCTTGGGCCATACATGATACATGAAGATGGGCCATGCAAGACCTCTAGGCGTTACACATTTTCTCCCTCAACCGGATTTCAAATTTGTGTACAAATTCTCATATACTCTTTTTGAATTCCCATTGATTCCTTTCACTTGATGACATGCTAGAGAGCCACTTCAAAGAAATAGTATTTGTGAGGTCATTTTGGCACCCCATACACCACTATGAAACTCCCTTTTGAATATATACCTTCATGATGGGCTTTTACTTATAACATTTTCTAAGTTCTTGGGAGATTAACAACATTATCATGACTTCTCCTTTCCCATAAATTTTCTTTGATTAACTTTCCACCAAAAGTCAACATTTGAATAATTGGCTTGATTTAGACCTTGTGTAGGGAAATAAACCCTAATCCTTGCTCTTGATGAATTTTAATGACAAGTAGCCCTCGTAGCTTGGTGAGAAAGAAGTCCACGATACCCATATTTCCAAACCTTAACTTCACACTCTAACACTCAAAGAAGAACCATAGGAATCAAACTTGAGTGAAGTAACAGTCCTAACTTCCAAGATCCTCGATCCTATGCCAACTTTATTGATTAATGATGCATGATGTGTTAGATGACCTAATGGATGGATGCAAATGAATGCAATGCTTAAGCCAGTTAAAAATTAAAGGGTAGGACAAATTTGGGGTATGACAGTAACCTATTAACAAAAAGCCTCCAATCAAATGCTTTTATCTTTAAAGGGATCTCTAACCTCCAAATCAATTCCAACTCCCCCATCAAATTTATTAGGCGGACCATACGGAATACGCGACTAGGCATAACAAGAATAACACAAAGAAACCGTATATCCCTTATCCAAGTCAAGCGACCAAAAGACATAATCCTTCACATTGAGCACTCCCCCAAACGCAACTAGCCGGTTCCGTAATACTGCGAGCTTTGTCACCAAAACCACCAATTCCGATATACCCAAGTCACCTCATCTCCATACCCGTCCATTTCATCTACCCATCCGATCCCCGCCAATTCCAATAAATTTATGAAAGATTTGGTTACACTTTATATTTTTTAATTTTTTTTTACAGAACAACACTTTATATTTCTTAAACTATGTAATTTAAATGATCCTACATTTCCATAGTATTAATATTTGAATACTCGAAGGATTTCATTGCTTATAGATTTTTTTAATAGAATTTCTTCATGTGAGAATTGTTTCAACGAGATCTTGTGATAATGTAGAAATTTTATTTTATTGTTTTTTAATCAAGAAATATAATAATGGGAAAACTAAGGATTCTCCAACATCGATTGGAATGTTAAATTCTTGGCCTAAGTGTCTAAGTGGCAGCGAGTCACACCAAACCCAATTTACAATCTCTAACATTGTGATTATGAAAGAATAAGTGTCACTCCATAAAATTCGATAAACACTCTTCCTCCGTCCTAACCCCTTTACCCACCCAAAAAGCTATCTCACTCCATATCTTTTTAACAACCCCACAATTGAAAAAGTAATGATTCCTATCTTCCATATCAACATCAAATAATATACACTTTAAATTATCATGAGTAAAGGACATACCTATAATCATCTAGAGGTCTTTTGTAGGAAGCCTATTATGGAAAAGTCTCCACCAAAAAGCCTTGATTTTATACGGCACATCCAATTTCCACAAAATCCCGAAAGCTTCGGCACTCTTAACCGGGGGGCCAAAATGAATACGCAATTTCTCATTAAAAGCATAACAAGAAGCTACCGAAAAATCACCCCCCTCTTTACCTTGCCAAACCACCTCATCTTTACCTACCAACCACCCTTGAAACTCCTCCAACCGCCCCCTCATTAGGACTATATCCTCCAACACCACATCACCATTCAATCTAGCCTCGGATAAACAAAAATCACCCCAAATCCAACCATCTACACCCCACCCTCCCATGGCCGCAACGGAAACATTCTCCAAACTAGAAGCCTTGAATAATTCCGGAAAATCTTCCTTCAAAGACGAGCCTCCCAAGCATAATCCTTCCCAAAAAGGTGAATTGAAGCCATTATGAATAATGAACCTACTACAATCAACAATAGGATCACAAGAGAAAAGAGAGTTTAATTTTAAAATATTCCTCCACCAAAAAGAAGCGATGGAGGAATTTTTACAATCGTTTCCACCACAAAAAACCAAAGAGGATAAATCTCCAAATCGCGCTTTCAAGACATTAAACCAAAGGGAATTATGGCCTAGAAGAATTCTCCACCTCCACTTGTTAAGGAGAGCCGTACTGAACCAAACCATATTTTTAACTCTCAATCCTCCTTTTTCAAAACGAAGTTTAACATCCTTCCATTTCACCCAATGAATTCTCCTCTTCTCCTCCACTCCGCCCCATAGAAATCTACTTTGAATGGAAATAAACCTTTTCACCACCTTCAATGGCATTGTATAAAAATACATAGTGAAAATAGATAAAGAACTAAGCACCAACTTCAAGAGAGTAATTCTACCTCCTAAATTTAAAAAACGATTCGTCCACCCTTCCAAACGATTCTTCAACTTTACTAAAAGAGGATTCCAAGTGGCTTCCTTCCTAGGATTGAAACCTATAGGAATTCCGAGAAAATAAAAATTACTTTCTTCCAACTTACAAGAAAGAAAGTGTGACGCCGCATCCAATAAGTGAGCATTAGAATTTATGTCAATCAATTTACTCTTATGATAATTGATACCATGACCCGAAACTATTTCAAAGGCTCGGAGAACCACCTTAATTGCCCACACTTGTTTCCAACTTCCATCTCCCACAATAAGCGTATCATCCGCTAATTGTAAAATATCCACCCAACAAGAACCCTTAATATTGAATCTTTGAAAATCCTCTAATTCAATGGATTGTCTCACAATTCCCGTAAATCCTTCCGCCACTAAAACAAAAAGGAAAGGAGAAAGAGGATCACCTTGCATCAACCCTCTTTAAACCAAAAATTCCTTAGTTGGACTCCCGTTGACAAGAACCGACATACTACTTTTGAACACCAACAACTCTATCCATTTCAACCATTTTATCCCAAAACCCATCCTTTGAAGCATATAACGAAGAAAACTCCAACTTACCTTATCATACGCCTTCTCAAAGTCAACTTTAAAAAGAATGCACTTCCTACCCTCATTCTTAGCAAAACCAACCACCTATATCGCCACTAGCACACCATCTAACAAATGTCTACCGGGAACAAAAGCATTTTGACCTGGAGAAATGATGGAATTTAACACTTTTTTTAATCTCCCCGGCAAATGTTTAGTCACCACTTTATACATACAACCCACTAAGCAAATTGCCCTATAATCATCCAAGCTAACCAGATTATGAGTCTTCGGAATCAAAGTCAACAAAGAAGTAATTCAAATAAATGATGAAATCTTCTTTAAGAAAAAACCAACATTTCTTAATAAAAAGAAAAGAGTATCTATCCAGAACCGGGATTTTAACCCCTCCACAATTCCAAATCGACTCTTTAGTTTCATTTTCTAAAAAAGGTTTATCAATTTCCATCCCTCCTCCGCACTTATGGACTTAAAAGAAATTACATCCAACAAAGGTCTAACCTCTTCCGTTTCAATGAATTTATTCCCAAAATAAGAATAAACTGCCTCTTTAACATCCACTATCGATTCCACCAAACCTCCCGGGGTAAGGACAGGTCCTAAATGATTATGTCTCCTTCTTTGTTTCATCACCTTATGAAAAAAATCGCTATTAGAATCTCCCTCCTTCAACCATCTCAATCTAGATTTTTGCAATAACATACTTTCCTTTATCCTCAAATTCTTCCAAAACTTTCTACAATCTTCTTTCCTCAAGATTATCGGCAAAAAAAGAGTTAGATTCGGAAACTAACCTTTCATCTGCAATTTTCATTTCACGAACGCCTTCCTCCATCTCCAAACCAGTTTTCCCAAACACCTCCTTATTCCAACTTCTAAGTTTATCTTTAAGAAGCCTAAACTTTTCTTTTAGAAAAAATCACCTCTTCCTTCCATCTTCGTACTTTTCCACTTTTTCTCTACAAAAGGAATGAAAGAATCAAAAGAAAACCATTCATTATTGAAACTAAACGGCTTAGGTCCCTAATTCAAATGGTCTATCGTTATCCAAATAAGACAATGATCTAAAATGTCTCTATCACCGATAAATTGACCGACCACTTCCCATCTATTCACAATGTTACTAGATAAGATAAATCGGTCTATTCTACTCATCGCCTTACCATCCCCACCAAACCACGAGAACTTTTTCCCTTGCACGGAACGTCCACCAACGTTTTATCAATAAACTCCGAAAAAAGCTCCTTTCCTTTATGGTTCGCCGTTAAAGCCCTTCCTTTCCTTTCAGTACTATTTTTAATAGCATTAAAATCCCCTCCCAGGACCCATTCTCCATCTTTGAAAGACTCATTCAAAGCTGACAAGTCATTCCACAGACATTTCTTCTTGCTCAACTCATGAGACGAATAAATATTAACAATGTAGTAAATATTATCCTTCCAACATGTAGATATCAATTGTCATTTCATCTGTCATCATGTCCAAACACAATTTCAGAAATTGATTCATGTTAAGACCCCACTACAACTTGTTTATCCTCTCACCAAAGTTCTCTCTAAACCTTTGTACGAGTTTATTACTTCAAAGTGGGGAATGCTTATTATCTACCTTCTCTCCTGAGGGGGGTATTTGAGGTATAGGATAAGACTAGTGGTATAAAGGCTTAGAGGATAATAATCTTTTTGAATTCCTATAGTGTATATATAGGATAGTTTTTGTTCAGTTGTATCTAACTAAGAATCAGACTGTAACAGAAATACACATAGAAAATGAAATCTTCATCTCGTTCGATTACTTTGTGCGCATGCTTACAATTTTCCGTTCACAATTCATCATAGCTGTGGTGGATTCGATATATCCTCATTTTAGTTCCTTTCGATTTAGACGGAATAACTTTTTTTGTTATATTTTATTCTAAAATAGCCAAACAATAAAATGAAATATTCATTATTCTTACACTTCATTTCACTTTGTTCCATTCCGTTCCATTTTTTATATTATAGTACCATTAAAATATTAGTTGTAACAATACATAGAGGTAATTAACTTAATGAACCTAACTTATCTTATCATATAGATGTAATTATATGTACTCTGATAAAGTCCAATTCAAAGTATAATTCTAAAAAACTTATTTTTTTTAAACGAACTCTATATTATAAACAAAAACAACTTCTAACAATTTTATTTATGTCAACTTATTCCAATTTCATAACACCATATCAGTTCATAACATTCTCAACCTTTTTATGAGATTAATAACCAAAAATTATTCAAGGAGTTTTACCATATAACAAAATCCTTACACATATATAATTCGGGGTCGGCCTTTTCCTGGGCAACCAGGCCAACAGCTTAGGCCTCTCACAATTATCATGTTTATAAATTATAAATACGAAATAAATATGTAAAAATTATCTAAATTGACCCTGAAAGAACCGTTATAGACTTGATTTTTCATTCCACTACAAAATAAAAACCACCTTCTTAGTTAACGAGCAGTTCTCTAACCTCTTTCTAAAAGGGGGTTAGGATTTGGTCCATGATCTGCGATGTACGATGTGACCCATCGCCGGAGAGATGTATAGGAGAAGGTGAAGAAGCGGAGCTTCAAGAACTGGACATCGTGGTGGGACACGTTCCCATGGAGAGGAGGTTTTCAGAGACAGAAACTTGCGCCTTAAACCATTGTGTAATTTTCTGAGTTTCTAGAATCTTGCAAAGCTAGGGAATTTTATGAGTTGTTTGGGTGTATAAGGAAGGTGATGAATGTGGCAATCTCTCATGGAACGAACAAGTTAAGGAAGAAATTCGGATTTGCAATGTTCAAAGAGGTGGAGGTTGAGAGGCTTTTGGCGTTCGCTTTGACAATGTGCTCATTATATGGAAGCTAACATACAAAGGTTCAAGCATTTCAAGGAGGCAGAGGATGGAAGGTTTGGGGGAAATTTGAAGCAGGGGTGTCGGAATACTGGTCAAGAGCCACGATAGCGAATTTCACTAAGATATTGAGTCAAGTCAATCAATGGTTTCGCTCTCAGATTTTCCACACTATAGTAGGTACAATAAGGATCTTCATCTTCTAAATAATCTCTTTATCCATTGTAACTTTCTCAAATAAGGATGAGAAAACTATGTCATACATCCTTGAGCCTTGCGCTAAAACCTCTAGTCGTTTTTCTCCATGATTCTGGAAATTGACAAAATGGACTTTAACTTTAAAAAAATGGACTTTTTTATTTTAAAATTATTTATAAAATAATTTTATAAAATATTAAAAGTTTTTTTTAATTTAATTTTTTATAAATTGAGAGATTAATTTTGACGATTAAAACATGTTTAAAACCTTACTTCTACTATCTACCCAATACTAAGAAATTGCCCAAATTGTCCATTTTGCCCTTCCCTTATAATTTTTTTACACATACAAAAGGTTAATCATGTAATTAACAAAATAAAAAATAGAACATGCCAAATGTTGTGTTCTCATTGATCAGATTTTTCAATTGTACTTGGATAAACCTTTTCCCTCTTTCTCACTCTTTGTTTTCAAGAACACAGCTTTTTTCTCTCTTTCATTTTCTCTCGTCTCTCTCTCTTTCTCTCCTTCCATCTTCTCTCTTCTTTCAACTAAAACCCTAAAAATGTCTGAACAAAAAAAGCCACAGGCTCCTATCCCCGCCGTCGCACACTCATATCGCGCCGGGACTCCAATCCCCGTCGTCACCTCTTTCTCATGCCACCACTGAATTCACTTCATCAACAAACCCTAACACTACCACCACCCTCCTTTCTCCACCATAGATTTACCCCTTTCTTCTGCAAATTTCTCTAAGTGTATCACATCCATTTACTACCCATTATTTTCATTCCTGAACATTAGAGATCTACAAATCTCAAAAAAAGAATAAACTAAAGTTGTGAGATGGTGAAGTTGCAACAATGATAGATCCGTTTAGTCGATTCTCGCAGTAGTGGAAAATAAAAAGGTTTATGGTTTAGTTTCGATTCATTACATTTTTTCTTTGTTTTTCAATTTTTTTATCCTCTTTCTGATTCTTAGTTTTTTACAGGTTTTACATTAAAGAGGAGAAATAATGGAACAGGCAGAGGGAATATTTCATCATCATTGTAAGAAAATTACCTATGTTTGTTTCATCTTTTGTTTTTTTTTTTAAATTTACCCATCTCTATTATCAATGTACCTATCATTTCTAGCATGGATCTGTGCAAGTGGAAATATCTGTGCAAGTGGAAATTTATCCATCTTTTGTTTTTTGTAATTCATGATTTCTCTCCTTTGACATAGGAAGGATGCCTTTCCTTTATTGTAACTCAAACCATCGGTGCTTGGTGCTTCTTGACGCTGCGCGACTACCTCTACCGCAAATCATCTCCTTTCCCTTTTGAATCGGTTTGCATTCGTTTTCATTTTGGTTTTCTTTTGCGTTTTAGTTATCGCTTTCGTCTTCGTTATTTGAATCCGGTTTAGGGTTTGGAAAAACTGTTTATTTCGTTTATGAATGTAGCGGTGGCCGGAACAGAAAGGATCTCTGATTTAAGAAATTTGTTCCTAACTTGCAGATCTACTATTGGTAATAATGAATATAAAGAGAAAGGAAGAGATATGTTAGAGACATGGACATGAGTTTTCTTATTTTAAGTTACTAAAAGGTTGTTAATTTATTTTTCTTATGTTTTTAGAAGTGTACTTAATGATTGACAACAATTTATTCCAGAAGACATTGCTAGAGTATAGGCATGTCTAATTTCTAACACTCTTATGTGAAGTGTTTGGCTCATGCTCATGGAAGATTATATTTTGGATGCCATGACAGTAGTGTTCAGGTATCAAGTTTTTAGAAGTGTGATGTATCCTAAATCCAACGTGATGCTATCTCAAATTGAGTATGTGATGGTATCTCAACATAATGATAATAATGTTATTGTAATATTTCAGGAGATACATTTGGCCACTGGAACTATCAGTAATATACAAAGTGTTCTAAAAGATTAATTGAGAAATCTAATCCTATACATAAAGGTATATCACACATATACTCTATAGTGGTCTATGTAAAGTTCTAAACACCTAATTCTTGCAAGAAACATCCGGTTTCATGATATGACAAATTTCAAAACCTGAAATTTTTTTTAGCTTCTTGATGTTAATTTGATTGATGTCTTACCATAGTTAACTCACTGTTTTACCCAACAACAAAATTTGCAGTCTATTTTACAAGAAATCAAGCTAATGACAAATGCATTAAGAATATTTGAAGGTAATTGGGTGTTTATATTTAATATATTGGTCTGACATGAGAGGCTACTATTGCTTTGAATATTCTGTTGTGGTTTTCATTTATGGCTTGCCAATGGCTACTATTTTTCTAGATAACTAATTGTATATTTTTAGTTATGCACTAACTGCATTATACTTTTGTACAGAGCTGCAAATACTGGTTGGGGTGAGAAGGACAATTCAAAATGGGATAAAATATTATAAGAAGTATATTGATTGAAATATCCATGGTCCTGTTGCTAAGATCCCTGGAAACCTCTATATTTTTATCTATGAATTTGGCATTTAGTTTTAGAATTTATAGGTTCAACCAATGTAAAACAAACTTTCTGTAATGATTAGATTAGAAAAACAGTTGATTTAACCAATTATTCAATGTGTTCAATTATCGATTGTTGGAATATAAGGTTTAATACTAAAATTTAATTGTTTATTTTGTTGATGTATTTTGAAAAGATTAATAAAACTGCAAGATTCATTGCATCAACTACTGTAACACTAGACTAATGAAACAAGATTGGCTTTGTCTTGAATTAGTGATTTGTATTTTAAAGATCAAAACTTTGTTTTAGACATTTTGTTATATAGCTCATCATGATATATTACTTCTTTTTTTTTTTTCTTCTATTGAGTTATAATGATTATACACTGTTTTAGAGTTAGGCCAAAACAATGTTTAAGAATTCAACTTTCTGTATCTATTATATGTTAAAAACAAACATAACCAAATAAAAAAAATTCAATCATATTATTTGGAATAAATAAAAATTAATATTTAAAATTTACAAATAAGTTAATCTTTTCTAATTTTCTATTTATATCTAAAAATTTTACATTTATATTTGTTAAATTTCAACTTTTTCCCTCACATGTTCTTTTTTTATATAGTTATTTAACATAGTTGAATTTTTATGATTATTATTCATTTATAATTAAATTATTAATTTTAAATTTACATGTTTCTAAATATAATATATACAATATTAAATAAATTTACATGTTATTAGGTTTTATTTTACGGGTCACTATCAACGAAATACATATTTTATTTATTTTTTCGAATGTTAAAATTATTTTTATTCTCTTTTTGTTTCACGGGTCAATAAAAATACTTTATTTTAGTTTAATCAATAATTAATTTAATTTAAGAGATAAAATCTTTATTTTTAAATATTATTTTTATCCCCATCTCACAATTATATTTTTTTTCTTCTTTTGTATATGATTAATTAATATAATTATGTCTATATAAATACTGTTCATTTAAAAAAAAGTTAATCTTTTCAAATCTTGCATTTATATTTAAAATTTTATATTTGTATTTGATACTGTCTAAGTGTTATGACATATTTTATTGCTATTATTTTTTTATTTCAGGATTATTATTTGGAAATTCTAAAATACTATATTTTTTTTGTTATTTATACAATATCATAATTAAATTACCCGTGCGGGAGCACGGGTCTCTTACTAGTTATTTATAAAAATATGTAACTCAAAATAACATTTTATGAAAACATTTTTTAAAAATGTTTACAAATTTAAGAAATTTTAATATCCAAAAATAATAATAGAAAATATTGAAATATTTAAAATAATTATTTACAATATTTTTTTAACAAATATTTGTGATTTTTTAAAGAAGAAGAATATACAACACCATACAAATTATTTTTAAAAATTTGAAACAAACAAATCTTATATAATTATTTAAAAAAATACCTGAAACAAACTAGAGCTAACAAACTAAATCTTATATCATTATTTTCTTTAAAAAAAACAAATTATTATAATCTTAATTTTAAAAGAGTAACAAACCAATCCTATAAAATCCGCCTAAAAGACTAAATAATAGAATAATATTTGAACTTAGTGTAACAAACTATTCCTATAAAATTAGTGTAACAAATTTTTCCTATAAAACGAGTGTAACATTTTTTTTTTATGTTACTAAAATTCTAAATAATAAATACTTTTATTCAATTTTATAAACGAATTTTTGATTGAAATTTATTTTAAATTAACAGCTAGATGAAAACGACAAACACAAAGTGAAAAAAAGATGGTTACAAAATTTAAAAGAAGTCAATAGATTTCAATTATTTATAATCTTAATTTCAAATCTCTTTAACAAACTTTTCCTTAAAAAAAAAAAAGCCTTTATCTAACTAATCTACCTATTTAATGGAGAACCACAAAATTATAATTCATTCTTTAGACTCATTTTCATATAAAAAGTCACAAGAAAAAGCTACTACTCTTATACAGTAAAATAATCCATCCAAAGCAACGTTCTCACCAATATCAAAACCAAAGAAAAACCATGATTACAAAAACAATTGTGAAAATATAAGTTACACAAGTAACAACATGATACTTTTAAAAACCGCAATGAAGAACTCGATGAAGAACAAAGGAGGGTTGGAGGCTAAGCTTGCAAATAAAATGTTTATACAGTCCAAACGTGTATCGAGAACTCAATGTTTTCTTCGTCGTCAAAACTTTCAAACCAAGCCGTCTAGATTATCCATCATGTCTACCATACAAGAAGAAGACTCGTCCGTCTCACCAATGCAATCTAAGATACACGAGGGTGAAAATATTAGATACACAAGTGACGACATTATACTCTTGAATACGGCAATGAAGAATTTAATGAAGAACAAAAGAGTGTTGGAGGCTAAGCTTGCAAATAAGAGGGCTATAGAGTCCAAACGGGTATCGACAACTCAATGTTATCTTCGTCGTCAAAACTTTCAAACTATGCCGTCTAGATTATCCATCATGTCTACCATCCAAGAAGAAGACTCATCTGACTCACCAATGCCATCTAAGATACATAAGGGTGAAAATATAAGATACACAAGTAACGACATTATACTCTTAAATACGGAAATGAAGAATTTAATGAAGAACAAAAGAGTGTTGGAGGCTAAGCTTGCAAATAAGAGGGCTATAGAGTCCAAACGGGTATCGACAACACAATCTTATATTTGTCGTCAAAAATTTCAAACCAAGCTGTCTACATTATCCATGATGCCAACCATCCAAGAAGAAGAAGAAGAAGACTTGTCCATCTCACCATTACCGTCTAAGCTATGTTAAGTAGACTTAGGAAAGTTTTGATAATATCGGTACTGTCCTAACACCCTAAATTCCCTAAGTATGTGTGTCCAATTTGAATAACCATTATGCCGAGACCTCGAGTTCTAAGTTTTGAAGTAGCCTCTTAAATAGTTTATACTAGCAGTCGGCACCATCTTAAGCATGCTCTACGTCGGGGGCCGATGAATATAAGTGAATGGTCCTGAAAAATAACTATCGAATGTTCGATTAAATTGAAAAAAAAATGAGAATGCACCTTCTAAGTTTGGTGACCCTCACCCGGTCATTTAGCCCAACGGTTGTTGATTCAAAAAAAAAAGTAACGCCCATTGTTGGTTGGTCCATTGGTCTCTGGTATTGGACTCGGTAGGGCGGATTACAGTCCGATCCCCCACAATTGCGATGGGTTATAAAAAAAGGGGTGTGCCGCTTTTTTAACCAGAACCCTGTGCTAATGAAAAGGATCATAGTCGCTAACCGGTTTCCTTACTATGAATGTGTACGGATAACGGGCTTAATGTGATTGCGCTAGAATGAAAAGAGGTGAAAAAGAACAAAGAGTGTAGGTCGAGTTATAATGGCATAATTCATATTGGTTTTGCATAGGTGGGAGTTTTTGTCCGCGAAATGCGGGTATGTGTCACTACGATATCCTTGTTATCAATATCTAATTCCTTTCTATTTAGCACTAGCTTAGCAGCCTCATACTTTAAGAGTTTCATCGTGCATATGACATTTCTTTTTGTTCTATTTAATGCTATTCATGTATAGATGTCAATGATTTTTGTGACTGTAAAAGTGTTTCAAGTTGAAAGGAAAATGAAACTTCGTTGAAATTATGTTTTATCCCATTCTATGTGAGTGCATACAGTAAGGTGACTTAATTATGTTTGTAGTTTGTGATGTATCTTAGTAAGGTGACTTAGTATATGTTACTATTTTTAAAATGCCAAAAGGTTTGTTTGAAACAATTTATTTGAATTCTATTGATGGCTGTAGTTGCTGATTTTGTTGCAAACTTTTTTCATCATTATTCACATCCATGGTTGTGCTCTTTGCACTTAAATACAATGTCATAACATTTGAACAGAAAGGTTAGTGAATGACCTTGTTGTATCCGTTTGTGTGCAATTCATAATCTCATATTTTTCACTCTAATTTTCTTCTACTATACTTAATTAGTTCCATTCCGTTAGATTCAGCTAACTTGTTTCATGAATTTAAATATCATTGTTTTTAAACTTTATTTTTTTTATATATTTGACATTTTAAACTAATATTTTTATTAAAAAAATATTGAATTAAAATAATAGTTATAAGATTGAAATTTAAATTTGTCTCAAAAATATCCATTAATTAAAAAAGTATACAACTGTTGAGAGATATATTTAAAAGTCTAATTCAAAAACTACTCAATAGGAGTTTAAATTGTCTCAAAAATATTTTGCTCACATGAAAATATAAATGATAAATTAAAACCGTTATATTAAAATAAAATAGAGAGTTAAGATTTGGAGTAAATTTTTAAACCTATTCTTAGAGACAATAAAACGTTTCTCATATATAATCGAGTTGACTCATGAAACTAAAGAGTAGAACTATTTATAGTTCAAGTTCATCTCATTTAGTTAAGGGTTAATAGTCATTTGCCCCCCTGCAATAGTAGCGATATTCGGTTTACCCCCCTTTTAAAAAAAAATTTGTTTTACCCCCTGTAATATTTGGGTACCCCCCTAAACGTGTAAAAACCAGGGAGTAAAATCAAAAAAATATATTTTACAGGGGGGTAATTTTCCCCCTTAGGGGGCAAAAGACTTACAATTTTTATATTATAGGGGGGGAAAACAAAATTTTTTTTTAAAAGGGGGGTAAACCGAATATCGCTACTATTGCAGGGGGGCAAATGACTATTAACCCTTTAGTTAACAAACTTAGTTTTTTTTTCCATATTTATCTCATTTGGTTCATGAACCAAGTTCAACAATTTAATTGTTGAATCGAATTTCGAATAATATTCAAGTTGGTTCGATTCATTGTTAGCCCTAATTACAACATATACCGACCGAAATTGTAAAAAAAAATTACGCCATCGCAACTATTATTTAAAACATTGGGTGTCACTAAAGAAAAATCATGATTACAAAAACAACGGTGAAAATATAAGTTACACAAGTAACGACATTATACTCTTGAATACGGCAATGAAGAACTTAATGAAGAACAAAAGAGTGTTGGAGGCTAAGCTTGCAAATAAGAGGGTTATAGAGTCCAAACGTGTATCGACAACACAATGTTATCTTCGTCGTAAAAAATTTCAAACCTCTCCATCTAGATTATCCATCATGCCTACCATCCAAGAAGAAGAAGACGACGACTTGCCCGTCTCACCTAAATTCTCCGTCATGTCTACCGGCGAAGAAGATTCATCCAAAGTAACATTGTCATCAATATCAAAACCAAAGAAAAACCATGATTACAAAAACAAGGGTGAAAATATAAGATACACAAGTAACGACATTATACTTTTGAATATGGCAATGAAGAACTTAATAAAGAACAAAATGGTGTTGGAGGCTAAGCTTGCAAAGAAGAGGGTTATAGAGTCCAAATGTGTATCGATAACACAATGGTATCTTCGTCGTCAAAAATTTCAAACCTCGCCGTCTAGATTATCCATCATGCCTACCATCAAAGAAGAAGAAGAAGACGACTTGCGCGTCTCACTTAAATTCTCCATCATGTCTACTGCCGAAGAAGATCCATCAAAAGCAACATTGTCATCAATATCACAACCAAAGAAAAACAATGATTACAAAAACAAGGGTGAAAATATAAGTTACACAAGTAACGAAATTATACTCTTGAATACGGCAATGAAGAATTTAATGAAGAACAAGAGAGTATTGGAGGCTAAGCTTGCAAATAGGAGGGCTATAGAGTCCAAAAGGGTATCGACAACACAATCTTATATTCGACATCAAAACTTTCAAACCAAGACGTCTAGATTATCTATCATGCCAACCATCCAAGAAGAAGAAGAAGACTTGCCCATCTCACCATTGCCGTCTAAGCTATGTTAAGTAGCCTTAGGAAAGTTTTGATAATATCGGTACCGTCCTAACACCCTAAATTCCCTAAGTATGTGTGTCCGATTTGAATAACCATTATGCCGAGACCTCGAGTTCTAAGTTTTGAAGTAGCCTCTTAAGTAGTTTATACTAGCAGTCGGCACCATCTTAAGCACGTCTACGTTTGGCGGCCAATGAATATAAGTGAATGATCCTGAAAAGTAACGAATGAATGTTCGATTAAATTGAAAAAAAAAGGAATACACCTTCTAAGTTAGGTGACCCTCACCCGGTCATTTAGCCCAACGGTTGTTGATTCTAAAAAAAAAGTAATGCCCATTGTTAGTTGGTCCAATGGTGTCTGGTATTGGACTTGGTAGGGCAGATTACGGTCCGATCCCCCACAATTGCGATGGATTATAAAAAGGGGTGTGCCGCTTTCGTAACCAGAACCCTGTGCTAATGAAAAGGATCATAGTCGCTAACCGGTTTCCTTACTATGAATGTGTACGGATAACGGGCTTAATGTGATTGCGCTAGAATGAAAAAGCGGTGAAAAAGACCAAAGAGTGTAGGTCGAGTTATAATGGCATAATTCGGATTGGTTTTACATAGGAGGGAGTTTTTGTCTGCGAAATGCGGATATGTGTCACTACGGTATCCTTGTTATCAATATCTATTACCTATCTATTTAGCACTAGCCTGGCAGCCTCGGGAGAGTTTGGTTTGTTGTTTTTTTTCTAGTATGGAATCCTATGTAATGTGCATAATGAGATGAAATAAATTTGTAGAGTTTTATTGATTAGCCACTTTTATTTTTTTATTTAATTTTTTATTAAGCTTGCAAATGCAACCAACAACTTTCATTCATCGAGTGGACATCGTTATGAAAGAGTGGACAAACCATATATAATAAAATGTGTTTTTTTAATGAAATTTGAAGAACACACAAAAAAAGAAAACATTATCAGAAAATGAAGAGACCTTGAATGCAAATGTCGGACACCATATTAATTGTCCCTCTTTTCATGCTTTTCAATGAATGAATGATGGTATCAAAAAACTTTATGTCCCGCCGCGTCAATTAATTTCTCTCCTTCCTTATTTTCTCACTGCAACACAGGAACACAAGAAGATAATATATTCCCTTCATTAATTTTCTTTCAGAAAGAAAAACAAAGGTAAGGGGTATAATAATAATAATAATAATAATAATAATAATAATAATAAATTTATGTTTTATTAATAATGATTTTTTGTCAATATTTTTTATACATATGCCCGCTATAATTATAAAAGTATATTTCAATTTTATTAATAAACTAATAAGTCTTGGAAAACATCTCAAATTAACAAAGTATATTAAAATAAAAAAAACAATGTCACTTAAGTAAATGCTTCAAAATTAAAATGCACCAAATATCTTAGAGTATAACAATATGACAGCCACTGTTTGTTTCTAATCCATCGTAAAATTATAAATCTAAAAACTAACAATCACCTAAACATGCATGTGCATGACATCCCTACAAAGAAATAAAGTGCAATATGATTTAAAACCAAATCCAATTAGATAGTAGTAGTCACCAAATCCACTCAAATAAGAAAACAAAGAACTCACAACACAACACATGACAAAAAACACATCCAATATAAAATCAGCTTCTAATCTTTCTCTCTTTGATCTTCGTTAGTGGAGGGACTTGGAGAATTCCTTTGGTCGGGGAAACTAGAAGCATTTGTCACCCATAAAAAATAAAACAAAAAAATTTTCAAATTCAATTAAATTAATGTTTTGATAATATTCTAAAATATGAACTCAAAGAGTAAAATAAAATATACCTGTCTTGCAGCTCGTAAAATGTCATTCACATCTTCTCCAACAAATCTATATATAACCGAACAAAAGTGTTGACACTGTAAAAACAACAATGAAAAAAACTTAAACTTAAAAAATGGTTGAAATACCACTTTTGTACCAGGTTCACAATAAACTAGTGATGAAGTAACTAATGTTGAAATATCATATTTAACTGAACAAAAATGTTGACAGTGTAATTGCAAACAAGCCAATACTACTAGCAACAAGATTCATGATAAGGTCCATAAAGCTAAAAAAAAAAAATGATATAGTCACCAAGTTAGGGGACTAAAGAGCTATTGAAAAAATTTACAATTCAAATAGTAATAAGTTGTGGACTCAAATGCAGTGACCATACTATAAAAATGATATAGTCAGTTGTGCCAACTTATAAAGTTAGAATCAAAGTGACACACAAAAACTCTAAATAACAAATTATCCAAAATCAGAAGGTAACAGAGCAGCAAACCAAAAGACACATATGAATGAAAGAAAATCTTACAATCAATCTTGTTGCTTTTCTCAATTGAGGAAGATTATAAGGAATTAGGATGGCAAGCCAAGTGCTATGAGTTATACTCATAGTCTTAAAAGGATTAAATCCATCAGAAGCCACCCCTAATCGAACATTACGTGGATCTAACGAAAATGTTGGATATCGGGAGTTAAATTCCTTCCAAGCAAGTGATTCAGCCGGATACCTAAGAGAACCATCATTCAATCTACTCTCATGGTGCCATCTTATTGATTCAGATATTTTAGATGACATGAATAACCTCTACAACCTTGGTTTCAAAGGAAACCAACGAAGGATTTTTGCGTGTAAGTTCTTCTGCTTTTCAGAAGTCTCTTTTCCATTAGCTTGTACATCCTCATTTGTTGTTTTCCACCTTGAAGTACCACACTTTTGACATATTTAGTCATTGATATGATTATCCCAATACAATAGGCAATCATTGGGACAAGCATGGATCTTTTCATACCCAATTCCTAACCCTGAAATCATCTTATTTGTTTCATAGTATGACTTTGGTAAAACATTTCCTTCTGGTAGAGCATCTCTCAATAAATCTAAAAACATAGAGAATGACTTGTTTCTCAACCCATGAAGACACTTTAAATGATATAAATGCACCATAAAGGATAGTTTGCTATACTTCTTACAATTTGGATATAGAACTTGCTCATTCTCTTTCACCAATTTGTAAAATTTAACATTTTCTCCTACTTCTGGATTCCTTTCACCTTCACCAGAAAATGTAGGCATTGCAAAAACATCATGAATTAACCCATCCATATCATGCCCCATTTCAAAATATTGTTCATTTGTGTCGCATGAAGTTGTGGGTCTCTCACCGTGAAACATCCATATCACGACACGGATCAATTAAGTGTTCATAAACACTTGAGCGAGTATGTGACTTACAGTTGGCAGATTTTATACAAGGACACAGTATTTTTTCATTGTCTTTAGACTTTTGAAAAGCAAATTCAAGAAATTCATTAACCCCTCGAATATATTCTTGACTTTGTTTTGACAGATCAGGGATCCACTCTCTAGTCTCTATTTGACAAAATTAACTGAAACATTTTCATTTAATTAACAAAAACATATGAAAGGGCCAATGCAACAGTTATTCAAGATATACCAAATCAAAAAACAATTCTATTTTTCTATTTTCTATTCCAAATCACTGCCAGACAAATATTTATAACTCTAATATCGAGTGGAATTTAATAAATAAGATTTTTTTTTTAATAAATAAAAAAATATCCAACATGATTTCTAGGTAGTATTATTTACATAAAGAATAAAAAAAATTCTTTCTTAAAATTATAAGTCCGTAGAGCATTTTCTAAAATTCCAAAATTTCTAACATATAAGCTCTTCCATCAATAGTGAACTAAGATCCAAACATATAAGCTATTAAATTATAAACTGGTTGATTAGAGTGTTTCTATGATGAATCCGATTGGCTAATACTAGATACATTTTCCTAAACAACTATCAAATTTTGCCCTTCTTTTGAACACAAATTTGATAAATAGGTGGTGGGCCATGGTGTTTCACAAATTTGATGAGTATTCCATTGCTTAGCTCGGGAAAGGTATTATGTGAGATGAAAACAAATGGATTTAGTTGTTTAAATAATAATCCTCTAACAGGGAATGTGATAATATTTAATATAATATATAACTATAATTTTTAAACATGAAAATCTAGAGGACAAGGTAAGAAATATAAATATTATCTTTAAAAATCATTAAAATAATAATAAAAGTATATATCGGTTTCTTTTAACTTTAAAATAACTAACTTTTTTATTCTAAAATTATTTTATGAAAGCATTTTATAAAATATTAAAAAAAAATTAAAATTTATTTTTTATAAATGAAAAGATTAATTTTGACAATTAAAACATGTTCAAAATCTTACTTTGCTTATAAATAATGTAACTGAATATTAATTTTTTATGAAAACCTATTTTAAAAATTTTAAAAATTTAATTAATTTTATAAAATTGTAAATCTCCAAAAAAAAATTATAGAAAATATTGAAAAATTTAAAATAATCATTTAAATTTATATTTAATAATTATTTATAAACTTTTTAAAAATAAAAATATACAACACACCATACAAATTATTTATAAAAATTTGAAAGAAACAAATTCTATAAACTTATTTAAAAAAAATGAAACAAACTAGAGCTATTAATATTAACTCATGTATTTTAATTAAAAAAAACAAATTATTATATTCTTAATTTTCAAAGTGTAACAAACTACTCCTATAAAGTAGTAGCCACCTTCATCTATCTATTCAATCTAGATTAAATATCAGAAATTCAATAACAATTTTAATATGGAGCGTTACTAAAAGACTAAATAATAAAATAATTTTTAAAAGTGTAACAAATTATTCCTATAAAAACTGAGTGCAACAAATTTTTTCGAACAAACTTTCCTTATAAAAATTATAGCTTTTATGTAACTATTCTACCTATTTAATGGATAACCACAAAGTTATAATTCATTCATCAACCTCAATTTCATATAAAATACCACAAGAAAAAGCCTAAATCATCTAGTTACTATTTGTATAGAGTAACATGAATCCATCCCAAGAAACGTTGTCATCAATATCAAAACTAAAGAAAAATCATGATTACAAAAACAACGGTGAAAATATAAGTTACACAAGTAACGACATTATACTCTTGAATACGGCAATGAAGAACTTAAGGAAGAACAAAAGAGTGTTGGAGGCTAAGCTTGCAAATAAGAGAGTTATAGAGTCCAAACGTGTATCGACAACACAATGTTATCTTCGTCGTAAAAAATTTCAAACCTCGCCATCTAGATTATCCATCATGCCTACCATCAAAGAAGAAGAAGAAGACGACTTGCGCGTCTCACTTAAATTCTCCATCATGTCTACTGCCGAAGAAGATCCATCAAAAGCAACATTGTCATCAATATCACAACCAAAGAAAAACAATGATTACAAAAACATGGGTGAAAATATAAGTTACACAAGTAACGAAATTATACTCTTGAATACGGCAATGAAGAATTTAATGAAGAACAAAAGAGTATTGGAGGCTAAGCTTGCAAATAGGAGGGCTATAGAGTCCAAAAGGGTATCGACAACACAATTTTATATTCGCCGTCAAAACTTTCAATTCAAGATGTCTAGATTATCTATCATGCCAACCATCCAAGAAGAAGAAGAAGACTTGCCCATCTCACCATTGCCGTCTAAGCTATGTTAAGTAGACTTAGGAAAGTTTTGATAATATCGGTACCGTCCTAACACCCTAAATTCCCGAAGTATGTGTGTCCGATTTGAATAACCATTATGCCGAGACCTCGAGTTCTAAGTTTTGAAGTAGCCTCTTAAGTAGTTTATACTAGCAGTCGGCACCATCTTAAGCACGTCTACGTTTGGCGGCCGATGAATATAAGTGAATGATCCTGAAAAATAACGAATGAATGTTCGATTAAATTGAAAAAAAAAGGAATACACCTTCTAAGTTAGGTGACCCTCACCCGGTCATTTAGCCCAACGGTTGTTGATTCTAAAAAAAAAGTAATGCCCATTGTTAGTTGGTCCAATGGTCTCTGGTATTGGACTTGGTAGGGCGGATTACGGTCCGATCCCCCACAATTGCGATGGGTTATAAAAAGGGGTGTGCCGCTTTTGAAACCAGAACCCTGTGCTAATGAAAAGGATCATAGTCGCTAACCGGTTTCCTTACTATGAATGTGTACGGATAACGGGCTTAATGTGATTGCGCTAGAATGAAAAAGAGGTGAAAAATAACAAAGAGTGTAGGTCGAGTTATAATGGCATAATTTGGATTGGTTTTGCATAGGAGGGAGTTTTTGTCTGCGAAATGCGGATATGTGTCACTACGGTATCCTTGTTATCAATATCTATTACCTATCTATTTAGCACTAGCCTGGCAGCCTCGGGAGAGTTTGGTTTGTTGTTTTTTTTTCTAGTATGGAATCCTATGTAATGTGCATAATGAGATGAAATAAATTTGTAGAGTTTTATTGATTAGCCACTTTTATTTTTTTATTTAATTTTTTATTAAGCTTGCAAATACAACCAACAGCTTGCATTCATCGGTGGACATCGTTATGAAAGAGTGGACAAACCATATATAATAAAATGTGTTTTTTTAATGAAATTTGAAGAACACCCAAAACAAGAAAACATTATCAGAAAATGAAGAGACCTTGAATGCAAATGTCGGACACCATATTAATTGTACCTCTTTTCATGCTTTTCAATGAATGAATGATGGTATCAAAAACCTTTATGTCCCGCCGCGTCAATTAATTTCTCTCCTTCCTTATTTTCTCACTGCAACACAGGAGTACAAGAAGATAATATATTCCCTTCATTAATTTTCTTTCAGAAAGAAAAACAAAGGTAAGGGGTATAATAATAATAATAATAAAATATTTATGTTTTATTAATAATGATAGTTTGTCAATATTTTTTATACATATGCCCGCTATAATTATAAAAGTATATTTCAATTTTATTAATAAACTAATAAGTCTTGGAAAACATCTCAAATTAACAAAGTATATTAAAATAAAAAACAATGTCACTTAAGTAAATGCTTCAAAATTAAAATGCACCAAATATCTTAGAGTATAACAATATGACAGCCACTGTTTGTTTCTAATCCATCATAAAATTATAAATTTAAAAACTAACAATCACCTAAACATGCATGTGCATGACATCCCTACAAAGAAATAAAGTGCAATATGATTTAAAACCAAATCCAATTAGATAGTAGTAGTCACCAAATCCAGTCAAATAAGAAAACAAAGAACTCACAACACAACACGTGACAAAAAACACATCCAATATAAAATCAGCTTCTAATCTTTCTCTCTTTGATCTTCGTTAGTGGAAGGACTTGGAGAATTCCTTTGGTCGGGGGAACTAGAAGCATTTGTCACCCATAAAAAATAAAACAAAAAAATTTACAAATTCAATTAAGTTAATGTTTTGATAATATTCTAAAATATGAACTCAAAGAGTAAAATAAAATATACCTGTCTTGCAGCTCGTAAAATGTCATTCACATCTTCTCCAACAAATCTATATATAACTGAACAAAAGTGTTGACACTGTAAAAACAACAATGCAAAAAAACTTAAACTTAAAAAATGGTTGAAATACCACTTTTGTACCAGGTTCACAATAAACTAGTGATGAAGTAATTAATGTTGAAATATCATATATAACTGAACAAAAATGTTGACACTGTAATTGCAAACAAGCCAATACTACTAGCAACAAGATTCATGATAAGGTCCATAAAGCTAAACAAAAAAAATGATATAGTCACCATGTTAGGGGACTAAATAGCTAATGAAAAAATTTACAATTCAAATAGTAATAAGTTGTGGACTCAAATGCAGTGACCATACTAAAAAACTGATATAGTCAGATGTGCCAACTTATAAAGTTAGAATCAAAGTGACACACAAAAACTCTAAATAACAAATTATCCAAAATCAGAAGGTAACAGAGCAGCAAACCAAAAGACACATATGAATGAAAGAAAATCTTACAATCAATCTTGCTGCTTTTCTCAATTGAGGAAGATTATAAGGAATTAGGATGGCAAGCCAAGTGCTATGAGTTATACTCATAGTCTTAAAAGGATTAAATCCATCAGAAGCCACCCCTAATCGAACATTACGTGGATCTAACGAAAATGTTGGATATCGGGAGTTAAATTCCTTCCAAGCAAGTGATTCAGCCGGATGCCTAAGAGAACCATCATTCAATCTACTCTCATGGTTCCATCTTATTGAATCAGATATTTTAGATGACATGAATAACCTCTACAACCTTGGTTTCAAAGGAAACCAACGAAGGATTTTTGCGGGTAAGTTCTTCTGCTTTTCAGAAGTCTCTTTTCCATTAGCTTGTACATCCTCATTTGTTGTTTTCCACCTTGAAGTACCACACTTTTGACATATTTAGTCATTGATATGATTATCCCAATACAATAGGCAATCATTGGGACAAGCATGGATCTTTTCATACGCCATTCCTAACCCTGAAATCATCTTCTTTGTTTCATAGTATGACTTTGGTAAAACATTTCCTTCTGGTAGAGCATCTCTCAATAAATCTAAAAACATAGAGACTGACTTGTTTCTCAACCCATGAAGACACTTTAAATGATATAAATGCACCATAAAGGATAGTTTGCTATACTTCTTACAATTTGGATATAGAACTTGCTCATTCTATTTCACCAATTTGTAAAATTTAACATTTTCTCCTACTTCTGGATTCCTTTCACCTTCACCAGAAAATGTAGGCATTGCAAAAACATCATGAATTAACCCATCCATATCATGTCCCATTTCAAAATATTGTTCATTTGTGTCGCATGAAGTTGTGGGTCTCTCACCGTGAAACATCCATATCACGACGCGGATCAATTAAGTGTTCATAAACACTTGAGCGAGTATGTGACTTACAGTTGGCAGATTTTATACAAGGACACAGTATTTTTTCATTGTCTTTAGACTTTTGAAAAGCAAATTCAAGAAATTCATTAACCCCTCGAATATATTCTTGACTTTGTTTTGACAGATCAGGGATCCACTCTCTAGTCTCTATTTGACAAAATTAACTGAAACATTTTCATTTAATTAACAAAAACATATGAAAGGGCCAATGCAACAGTTATTCAAGATATACCAAATCAAAAAACAATTCTCTTTTTCTATTTTCTATTCCAAATCACAGCCAGACAAATATTTATAACTCTAATATCGAGGGGAATTTAATAAATCAGATTTTTTTTTAATAAATAAAAAAATATCCAACATGATTTCTAGGTAGTATTATTTACATAAAGAATAAAAAAAATTCTTTCTTAAATTTATAAGTCCGTAGAGCATTTTCTAAAATTCCAAAATTTCTAACATATAAGCTCTTCCATCAATAGTGAACTAAGATCCAAACATATAAGCTATTAAATTATAAACTGGTTGATTAGAGTGTTTCTATGATGAATCCGATTGGCTAATACTAGATACATTTTCCTAAACAACTATCAAATTTTGCCCTTCTTTTGAACACAAATTTGATAAATAGGTGGTGGGCCATGGTGTTTCACAAATTTGATGAGTATTCCATTGCTTAGCTAGGGAAAGGTATTATGTGAGATGAAAACAAATGGATTTAGTTGTTTAAATAATAATCCTCTAACAGGGAATGTGATAATATTTAATATAATATATAACTATAATTTTTAAACATGAAAATCTAGAGGACAAGGTAAGAAATATAAATATTATCTTTAAAAATCATTAAAATAATAATAAAAGTATATATCGGTTTCTTTTAACTTTAAAATAACTAACTTTTTTATTCTAAAATTATTTTATGAAAGCATTTTATAAAATATTAAAAAAAAAATTAAAATTTATTTTTTATAAATGAAAAGATTAATTTTGACAATTAAAACATGTTCAAAATCTTACTTTGCTTATAAATAATGTAACTGAATATTAATTTTTTATGAAAACCTATTTTAAAAATTTTAAAAATTTAATTAATTTTATAAAATTGTAAATCTCCAAAAAAAAATTATAGAAAATATTGAAAAATTTTAAATAATAATTTAAATTTATATTTAATAATTATTTATAAACTTTTTAAAAATAAAAATATACAACACACCATACAAATTATTTATAAAAATTTGAAAGAAACAAATTCTATAAACTTATTTAAAAAAAAATGAAACAAACTAGAGCTATTAATATTAACTCATGTATTTTAATTAAAAAAACAAATTATTATAATTTTAATTTTCAAAGTGTAACAAACTACTCCTATAAAGTAGTAGCGACCTTCATCTATCTATTCAATCTAGATTAAATATCAGAAATTCAATAACAATTTTAATATGGAGCGTTACTAAAAGACTAAATAATAAAATAATTTTTAAAAGTGTAACAAATTATTCCTATAAAAACTGAGTGCAACAAATTTTTTCGAACAAACTTTCCTTATAAAAATTATAGCTTTTATGTAACTATTCTACCTATTTAATGGATAACCACAAAGTTATAATTCATTCATCAACCTCAATTTCATATAAAATACCACAAGAAAAAGCCTAAATCATCTAGTTACTATTTGTATAGAGTAACATGAATCCATCCCAAGAAACGTTGTCATCAATATCAAAACTAAAGAAAAATCATGATTACAAAAACAACGGTGAAAATATAAGTTACACAAGTAACGACATTATACTCTTGAATACGGCAATGAAGAACTTAATGAAGAACAAAAGAGTGTTGGAGGCTAAGCTTGCAAATAAGAGAGTTATAGAGTCCAAACGTGTATCGACAACACAATGTTATCTTCGTCGTAAAAAATTTCAAACCTCTCCATCTAGATTATCCATCATGCCTACCATCCAAGAAGAGGAAGACGACGACTTGCCCGTCTCACCTAATTCTCCGTCATGTCTACCGGCGAAGAAGATCCATCCAAAGTAACATTGTCATCAATATCAAAACCAAAGAAAAACCATGATTACAAAAACAAGGGTGAAAATATAAGATACACAAGTAACGACATTATACTCTTGAATATGGCAATGAAGAACTTAATGAAGAACAAAATGGTGTTGGAGGCTAAGCTTGCAAAGAAGAGGGTTATAGAGTCCAAACGTGTATCGATAACACAATGTTATCTTCATCGTCAACAATTTCAAACCTCGCCGTCTAGATTATCCATCATGCCTACCATCAAAGAAGAAGAAGAAGACAACTTGCGCGTCTCACTTAAATTCTCCATCATGTCTACTGCCAAAGAAGATCCATCAAAAGCAACATTGTCATCAATATCACAACCAAAGAAAAACAATGATTACAAAAACATGGGTGAAAATATAAGTTACACAAGTAACGAAATTATACTCTTGAATACGGCAATGAAGAATTTAATGAAGAACAAAAGAGTATTGGAGGCTAAGCTTGCAAATAGGAGGGCTATAGAGTCCAAAAGGGTATCGACAACACAATCTTATATTCGCCGTCAAAACTTTCAAACCAAGACGTCTAGATTATCTATCATGCCAACCATCCAAGAAGAAGAAGAAGACTTGCCCATCTCACCATTGCCGTCTAAGCTATGTTAAGTAGACTTAGGAAAGTTTTGATAATATCGGTACCGTCCTAACACCCTAAATTCCCGAAGTATGTGTGTCCGATTTGAATAACCATTATGGCGAGACCTCGAGTTCTAAGTTTTGAAGTAGCCTCTTAAGTAGTTTATACTAGCAGTCGGCACCATCTTAAGCACGTCTACGTTTGGCGGCCGATGAATATAAGTGAATGATCCTGAAAAATAACGAATGAATGTTCGATTAAATTGAAAAAAAAAGGAATACACCTTCTAAGTTAGGTGACCCTCACCCGGTCATTTAGCCCAACGGTTGTTGATTCTAAAAAAAAAGTAATGCCCATTGTTAGTTGGTCCAATGGTCTCTGGTATTGGACTTGGTAGGGCGGATTACGGTCCGATCCCCCACAATTGCGATGGGTTATAAAAAGGGGTGTGCCGCTTTTGAAACCAGAACCATGTGCTAATGAAAAGGATCATAGTCGCTAACCTGTTTCCTTACTATGAATGTGTACGGATAACGGGCTTAATGTGATTGCGCTAGAATGAAAAAGAGGTGAAAAATAACAAAGAGTGTAGGTCGAGTTATAATGGCATAATTTGGATTGGTTTTGCATAGGAGGGAGTTTTTGTCTGCGAAATGCGGATATGTGTCACTACGGTATCCTTGTTATCAATATCTATTACCTATCTATTTAGCACTAGCCTGGCAGCCTCGGGAGAGTTTGGTTTGTTGTTTTTTTTCTAGTATGGAATCCTATGTAATGTGCATAATGAGATGAAATAAATTTGTAGAGTTTTATTGATTAGCCACTTTTATTTTTTTATTTAATTTTTTATTAAGCTTGCAAATACAACCAACAGCTTTCATTCATCAGTGGACATCGTTATGAAAGAGTGGACAAACCATATATAATAAAATGTGATTTTTTAATGAAATTTGAAGAACACCCAAAACAAGAAAACATTATCAGAAAATGAAGAGACCTTGAATGCAAATGTCGGACACCATATTAATTGTCCCTCTTTTCATGCTTTTCAATGAATGAATGATGGTATCAAAAACCTTTATGTCCCGCCGCGTCAATTAATTTCTCTCCTTCCTTATTTTCTCACTGCAACAAAGGAGTACAAGAAGATAATATATTCCCTTCATTAATTTTCTTTCAGAAAGAAAAACAAAGGTAAGGGGTATAATAATAATAATAATAATAAAATATTTATGTTTTATTAATAATGATAGTTTGTCAATATTTTTTATACATATGCCCGCTATAATTATAAAAGTATATTTCAATTTTATTAATAAACTAATAAGTCTTGGAAAACATCTCAAATTAACAAAATATATTAAAATAAAAAAACAATGTCACTTAAGTAAATGCTTCAAAATTAAAATGCACCAAATATCTTAGAGTATAACAATATGACAGCCACTGTTTGTTTCTAATCCATCATAAAATTATAAATTTAAAAATTAACAATCACCTAAACATGCATGTGCATGACATCCCTACAAAGAAATAAAGTGCAATATGATTTAAAACCAAATCCAATTAGATAGTAGTAGTCACCAAATCCAGTCAAATAAGAAAACAAAGAACTCACAACACAACACGTGACAAAAAACACATCCAATATAAAATCAGCTTCTAATCTTTCTCTCTTTGATCTTCGTTAGTGGAAGGACTTGGAGAATTCCTTTGGTCGGGGGAACTAGAAGCATTTGTCACCCATAAAAAATAAAACAAAAAAATTTACAAATTCAATTAAGTTAATGTTTTGATAATATTCTAAAATATGAACTCAAAGAGTAAAATAAAATATACCTGTCTTGCAGCTCGTAAAATGTCATTCACATCTTCTCCAACAAATCTATATATAACTGAACAAAAGTGTTGACACTGTAAAAACAACAATGCAAAAAAACTTAAACTTAAAAAATGGTTGAAATACCACTTTTGTACCAGGTTCACAATAAACTAGTGATGAAGTAATTAATGTTGAAATATCATATATAACTGAACAAAAATGTTGACACTGTAATTGCAAACAAGCCAATACTACTAGCAACAAGATTCATGATAAGGTCCATAAAGCTAAACAAAAAAAATGATATAGTCACCAAGTTAGGGGACTAAATAGCTAATGAAAAAATTTACAATTCAAATAGTAATAAATTGTGGACTCAAATGCAGTGACCATACTAAAAAACTGATATAGTCAGATGTGCCAACTTATAAAGTTAGAATCAAAGTGACACACAAAAACTCTAAATAACAAATTATCCAAAATCAGAAGGTAACAGAGCAGCAAACCAAAAGACACATATGAATGAAAGAAAATCTTACAATCAATCTTGTTGCTTTTCTCAATTGAGGAAGATTACACTACGCCAAACAAGTAAAAAGACAGCGCTTTTTTGGGCTTAAGGCAGCGCTTTGTAGCGCTATCTATTCCACCGCTGCCGTAGGTAAAGGCAGCGCTTTTTTTCACCTTAAAAGCGCTGCTAAAGGCACCCTTTAGTCAGCACTTTTAACTATAAAGCACTGCTAAAGGCCCACTTTAGACAGCGCTTTTTTATTAAAAGCGCTGCTATAGACCCCCTTTAGACAGCGCTTGTCTGAAACAATTTTTAAGAAAAAGCCTGTTAAAAGCGCTGCTAAAGGCAACCTTCAGGCAGCGCTGTCCCCACAAGCGCTGCTAAAGGCCCACTTTAGCCAGCGCTTTTTTCTTAAATGCGCTGTTAAAGGCCCCCTTTAGGCAGCGCTTTTCTGAAACAAATTTTTTAAATAGCTTTTAGGCAGCGCTTCTCTTTTAAAGCGCTGTCTAATGTCCACGAAATTTTTAGATGGATCTATTTAAAAAAGGCTTGCCCCAGGTTTTCACCACATTTTGCACCTGTACAATATACGTATAAACAACAAAAAAAACTCTATTTTTCAGAGCTAAGATGCTAAGAATATATATATATATACGAATAAACTTTGGATTTTTTATATGCTAAGAATATATTACTAAACAACAACAAAATTACATCCAATTCAATGAAAACAATTGCATCATCCAAAACATTGTTATTTTTTACACAAGTCAAAAGGATGCTAATTAATATCTACTTTTTCTTCTTGCCAGCTAACCTTTTTACCCTTCAATATCCTGCAATTGCATCAAACCATTACAATCACAAAACAGAATAACAGAAAACCAAAAACAAAATAATATAAAGGTGAAAATCATTCTACATTAGTGTACATAAAACCATTCTACATTTGCCACGAATGTATTTCAAACGGCTTACATATCACTAAATAATCTATGTAGATAAATCAAATATTGCAACATGCACTTGGCTATACTCAAAATTCTCATCAATTATAGTAAGATTTCAATATACCTATACAACTTTCAACTCAATCATGAATTGACACCATTCCTCCTTAAGTTCATCCAACTTAGATTTTGAGTAAGTAGCACACTTGAAGTCATCAAAGTACTACAAAATAATATAACATGGTATGTTTAAGTTAAAACTATTTAATTATATGAGAAATATGTGTTAAATATTAAATTAACTCTTAAGTTAGAAATCCATACCTTGGACGGAATCTCTATTTGATTCGAAAGAAGAATTTCCTTCATAAACTGAAACATGTAAAAACCGCAATCTACTGCATTTCGCTGTCCAGGACACTACACATGGAAAGAAAATATGGATAAGGCCTAAGTTTTATCACATATCATCACTATTTATATAATCAAAATTATGATAATTAATTAATATACCTCCACTCGAATCCATGTGATGTTGTTGGCTTTACTCTTTGGTACTTGACTTCCTCTTTGTGCTCGAAAAACTTGTATAACGCTAATAAAACATAAACGCATAATTTAAAACAATTCCCATAAATAAATAAATATACACACGAATATTTAAAACAATCTCACTTACGTATCAACCAAATTCTTCATAGCTTCGTATGTACTAACTGGATTGTGTAAGGAATCTAGAAAATATACAACTTCACTGATAGGATTAATCGCGACCAACAACCAATGTCCACTGTAAGGCAAAACAATTGTGAGAGATGAAAACTTTCTACACAATGTAAAAATATGAAAAATTATAATAGATGAATTTAGAATTAAAGTCTAACCCGTTGCCGGTATTTAACGGTAAAAAGAACAACTTTTCTGAATTTATGCTGGCCATAAAACGGTTGAGTACATACGCCATGACTTCATCCGGTTTAGATATGATTAACCCTAAGTTGGTAATGAAGGGAGCTAAGAAAGCGAATCTTTGCCTCAATCCACTCGGGTGCATCAATTTTTCATACAAAAACCTTAAATAAAAGTCCTCGTTAACATTTTAAATGAGTAAACGAATTATTCATTTAATTAAACAAATTAGATCGGATATACCTTATGTATGTATCAATAACACCGAGGCCTAATTGCGTATGTTCAAAAATTTGTTCAAAATCCTCCATACCAATTGTTTCTTGATGCTCAATACCAAACACATCTTCCGCCATAGGTACAAGACGGGTGTTTCCTTGCGGAATATCAGAGAGTTGTAAAGTTGTGAAAAGGCACGACCTAAACTTATTGGGAGTAGGATTTTTCTTAGCCGCGGTCTTCTTAGAAAAAACCTTTTCAGGCTTCTTACCCTTACTGACATCTTCAATCTCTTTAGCATGCATCTAATTAAAGATCATATAATTAGTTAGGTGAAATATAAGATCACAAATTAACATTTTTCATGCATAAATATCATATAATTGTGATGTACCTGTTTTATTGATGCAACTGACTCGATTTTCCGCGGAGGCTCCTTGTCTTTTGCTTTGGATTTTGTTGGAGTCTAATTAACATAACCATGTAAAAACAAATGTACGTAAAATGCGCGTAAAAACTTTGAATACTCAAAGATTCGTATATATGATTTTAAGCATACCTCATCATCTACACTAATTAGGCTTGACGACCATGCAACAAACGAACCTATTGCATCTCCCACCAATGTGGCATCCGAAACATCGTCAGGATGCGGTAATAACGCATCCTTCTCTAAAGCAATGTCAACCGATACTTTCAAACAGCCAGTAGGGAGCGGTCTAGTGTGAAGTAATTCTCCCAAAGTGTTATGCACTTTTCCCTTGCCAACCATCCGATAAGTCGGTGACGATAAGTAGAGTTGGCAAGGTGAAATGCCCTAAAACCAATAATAAATTTCAAATTGTTATTGTGGAGGGACAACAGATTGGACAAATAGTGTTGGCACTAAGTTTTACTCCTACTGGGATTCCAATAACACATTCAAACAAAATGATGTTCTTGGTGAGTAGGTCTATTTGGAAATTGAATAAACTCTCATATTAACTAATTTGATTCAATGAAATAGTGTCTTATTATTGTTTCTTGCTGCTGCTGCTGCTATTCCAGTTTCCAATTTCAGTGTGGGTGGTTACAGTGTTGCTCAAATTAATAAGCCAGACATTGAAAATTGCAATGTGAATTCAATTTCAAATTCCATAACAGCAACACCAGCAAGATTTTCCCTTAACAGAACCGGTGATTTCTATTTTACAGATGGCTCCGCGAGAGAGATTAGCAAGAAGTTTGAAGTAATATGTAATTGTTGTTGTTGTGTAGTAAAATTAATAAGGTTGATTGGTTGGTGCTTAAAATGAATGCAAGAAACAAAATTTGTTTTGTATGGTTAGTATAAAAAATTTGGACTAGTATTATAGGTCTTGTAGATTATTACAGACTAGTTTTATGGTTATTCTCTATCAGTGTCAATTTTGTTTACCTATGGTGGTTTAGCTTCTTGGTTTGCAAAGTTCTTCTAAGTCTATTTTGATATAACATCTGATGCTATAAGCTAGCTAGAGTTGGAAAAATGTATGCATTTTGTTCAACAATTCACAGGTTGTCCTAGTACTAGTCTGTCGTCGTCTGCAAAGCGAAAAGAGGTGCAGCAGAAACAACACTAGTGCTGTTGTGAACAACATCAACCCAACAATGCTAACTGAAACATTACATGAATCGATCGAGGAAGTAATAGAAACCAAAAATCGTTTCCGTGTATCATTTAATGCAGTTAATGGATCACAGAGAAATATAGAGAAACACTAAATAAGCAGTTTATGATATAGAGAAACACTAAATAAGTGGTTGTGACGTACCTGTGGAATCAAGGATTGAAGAAACGTATTAGCACTATGAAATCAACAAACCGCTCACAATCTCCACCCTGGAATCAAAGAAGAACGAGCAACACAAGCAGGAGATGATGTCGAGAGGTGGACAGAGTGGCACCAACTTTCTGTTAAACGGATAAATTATTAAATGAAGAATTGAGTCTATAAGTTACAGAATCTATACAATCTAGACAAAAGCATATGAAGATTATCAATTATCTCCTTTAGCAGATAGAAAAACAAATATGAGCAAAACCTTAGAATTAAGAAATCAAATCAAATTCAATTCATCAACCGAACAAGTAGAACAAATGACAGGTGGACAGAGTGGAACCAACTATTAAACTAAGAAACAAGAATAGAATCAACACACGATTCTCAGACAAAGAATGAAGACCAACCAACAATCTGTTGTAAGTAGTATTAAACCCTAAAACACATTAATGAGCGAGCTGAGCGAGTGAATGGTAAAAAAATTGAATACCTCTACAGAGAAGATTGAACAAGAATAAATTTTTTACCTTTGAGAGTTCTTAGGGTTCGTCGGCGAGAGAGGAAACGAAGAAGAAGAAAAGCACGTCGAAATTTGAAGAAGGGAAATCAGTTTGCACAGCGAGTGAGGAAAGGAAGAAGGGAAAAGCTCGTTGAGATTTTAGGGCTTATTAATGAAAGAGAAGAACAATCAAGTGAATATGGAGATTATTTTCTAATTTAATTTTAATTATTGTTTTTTAATTTCAATTTTAATTATAGTTTTTTAATTTCAATTCTAATTTCTAAATCTCTAGAAGGGCAGGGGTTCGATCCCCGTAGTTGAATCTTTTTAATTTTAAATAAAATAAATTTTCAAGACCCTAGGCCAATGGCAGCGCTTTAAGAATACTTTTTAGCAGCGCTTTCAGAAGCGCTTTCTAATGTGTGCCTTTTAGCAGCGCTTTTGAGAAGCGCTTCTAATATGCGGTCTTTAGCAGCGCTTTTTAAAAGTGCTGGGCCTTTTAGTAGCGCTTTAAATAAGCGCTATCTAAGGTAGGACTTATAGCAGCACTTTTTTCAGATTTTCATACATATTTTGCGCGTTTTATTTTTTATTTAACTTATAGCAGCGCTTTTGGAAATAAGCGCTGTCAAAGGTGCGCTGCCTAAAGTCATTTTTGGCGTAGTGTTATAAGGAATTAGGATGGCAAGCCAAGTGCTATGAGTTATACTCATAGTCTTAAAAGGATTAAATCCATCAGAAGCCACCCCTAATCGAACATTACGTGGATCTAACGAAAATGTTGGATATCGGGAGTTAAATTCCTTCCAAGCAAGTGATTCAGCCGGATGCCTAAGAGAACCATCATTCAATCTACTCTCATGGTTCCATCTTATTGATTAAGATATTTTAGATGACATGAATAACCTCTACAACCTTGGTTTCAAAGGAAACCAACGAAGGATTTTTGCGGGTAAGTTCTTCTGCTTTTCAGAAGTCTCTTTTCCATTAGCTTGTACATCCACATTTGTTGTTTTCCACCTTGAAGTACCACACTTTTGACATATTTAGTCATTGATATGATTATCCCAATACAATAGGCAATCATTGGGACAAGCATGGATCTTTTCATACCCCATTCCTAACCCTGAAATCATCTTCTTTGTTTCATAGTATGACTTTGGTAAAACATTTCCTTCTGGTAGAGCATCTCTCAATAAATCTAATAACATAGAGACTGACTTGTTGCTCCACCCATGAAGACACTTTAAATGATATAAATGCACCATAAAGGATAGTTTGCTATACTTCATACAATTTGGGTATAGAACTTGCTCATTCTCTTTCACCAATTTGTAAAATTTAACATTTTCTCCTACTTCTGGATTCCTTTCACCTTCACCAGAAAATGTAGGCATTGCAAAAACATCATGAATTAACCCATCCATATCATGCCCCATTTCAAAATATTGTTCATTTGTGTCGCATGAAGTTATGGGTCTCTCACCGTGAAACATCCATATCACGATGCGGATCAATTAAGTGTGTATAAACACTTGAGCGAGTATGTGACTTACAGTTGGCAGATTTTATACAAGGACACAGTATTTTTTCATTGTCTTTAGACTTTTGAAAAGCAAATTCAAGAAATTCATTAACCCCTCGAATATATTCTTGACTTTGTTTTGACAGATCAGGGATCCACTCTCTAGTCTCTATTTGACAAAATTAACTGAAACATTTTCATTTAATTAACAAAAACATATGAAAGGGCCAATGCAACAGTTATTCAAGATATACCAAATCAAAAAACAATTCTATTTTTCTATTTTCTATTCCAAATCACAGCAAGACAAATATTTATAACTCTAATATCGAGTGGAATTTAATAAATCAGATATTTTTTTTAATAAATAAAAAAATATCCAACATGATTTCTAGGTAGTATTATTTACATAAAGAATAAAAAAGATTCCTTCTTAAAATTATAAGTCCGTAGAGCATTTTCTAAAATTCCAAAATTTCTAACATATAAGCTCTTCCATCAATAGTGAACTAAGATCCAAACATATAAGCTATTAAATTATATACAGGTTGATTAGAGTGTTTCTATGATGAATCCAATTGGCTAATACTAGATACATTTTCCTAAACAACTATCAAATTTTGCCCTTCTTTTGAACACAAATTTGATAAATAGGTGGTGGGCCATGGTGTTTCACAAATTTGATGAGTATTCCATTACTTAGGTAGGGAAAGGTATTATGTGAGATGAAAACAGATGGATTTAGTTGTTTAAATAATAATCCTCTAACAGGGAATGTGATAATATTTAATATAATATATAACTATAATTTTTAAACATGAAAATCTAGAGGACAAGGTAAGAAATATAAATATAATCTATAAATATAATGAAATTGAAAAAAAAAATTGAGTGAGTTCTTTTTAATTTAATTTCAATACAAGAAGATTAGTAGGGGTGGAAAAAAACCGAATCCAATCCAAACTGATTTAACCAACATTAAAAACCGGTTTAACCGACAACATATATTGTTTGGTTTGGATCTTAAAACTATGTTACTAAAACTAGTTTATTTTTTTAAAACCGATTTACATATGATTTGGTTTGGTTCTAAATCGGTTTACATAATGTAGTATACTTGACAACTCTTTAGTTGTTATCTACAAGTTTAATATTAATTTAATAATAATTTAATAATAATATATTAAATGAAAAGATGTCGAAACTCAAAATTTACTATGCCTATATTGATTGAACAAAACAATTAATACTCTGAATTTTGACAGAATAATGTCCTTTGCTTTGGAAAGTTGAAATGACAATTCAACTATTTTATTAATTAACCTTCTCAAAGATTCATTTTCCCAAATTTTTATTTTCTGCTTTTCCACTTTTCATTAGTTTCTAGTTCTACACTCCACCACACGTTGTTTAGATAAAATCTAATTGAAATCACTTCTCTCTCTCTAAAGCTTTGCTAATTGCTCATCAATTTCTTCTACTGCAATTATCTAAAAATACAGAGACAAATAAACTTCTTTTTATCACTTGATTTTTCCTACAACAAGGTGTGTAAGCAACCAATCAACACATACAATTTCACTTGATACTTTTGCTTGTTAACTTCTTCTCCTGTTATTTTCTAAAAACAATATCTAAGTGAATTTCTTCTTCTCAAATTTGTGTAATGTTATCCCTCCACTGTGTGTTACAACCTCACTATGCCACCATCATTCTACCAAATCTAATGCAAAACTAAGAGCTATACAAACAAGATGAACCTTAAGTGTATTTTGTGCAAAAAAACTACAATCGGAGATCAGATCTGCAACTTAGAAACCCAGAAGATGAAAACGAAAATCTATGTAATAAATTGAACTAACCGAACCGAACCACAGTAAATCCTGCTTTTTCCGCAACACTCATAACCAGTATACATAATTTTTTACAAAACTTATATTTTTAGCAACTACTAGTATAAGAAAGATTTTCACATTTTAAAAATTTGTTTATATAGAGTGGAAATTAATAAATCAGATCGATCTTCAAACAAAGTGATAGGTAAAGAATTTTAAGTGTTAGTTTTGTACCTGAAGCTTCAGACCTTGACGTCGATTACAAAGCAAAATCCCTTGTTTTAAATACCTAATTGTCAAACAAAAAATGAGTTAGAGTAAATGAAACTGAAACATAACAAAGAAAGAATGATAACAAGAGTAATTAGGGCAAGACTCATCACAAACCACTAAGAAAAACAATTGTTGCAGATGTGAGGATGGCAACACGTGAAGCAGGAGAACGATATGGAAAATCAAAACAGCGGCGAGAACATGAGAGAAAACGAGTTTTGATCATCTATTTTGATTTTGTATTTTTTTGGGATAGAAAAGCTTTTGTTGGGAGGGAAATGAAACGTGGAAATATGGGTCAAGGAGAGAAATGAAAAGGCATTAGCGCATATATTTTGGCGGAAGAGAAAAAAAAAAGGTTTTCACTATTGTGTTAAAAATAAAGGTACATAGTTAATTTAAAATATAAGTTAATATCCATTTTCTTTTAAAAATTTATTAAATATATTTATTTTATTTAAAAATTAAATATACTAAAAGTGAAGATGAATTTTCCTACCATGGAACCTATACCCACGAAACCTTATAAGTTATTTTCTAACATATGATACATATACCTACAGTAACAAAGTTTTGTTAGTATATGTTATTTATACCCATAGATCTATCAGCCATCACTAATGGTGTCCGTTGGTATATGGAAAATTTCTTGTAGTGACGTTTGACACTGATGGAAAAATATTTACCTCAAACACAAGATGTCCGAAAATCTATCCCGACCAGCAAAACAACTGAGCACCCAACACAACCTACATCATCATAGTAATTCTCAAATAGTGAATATTCAGTAGGATAACATTCATACCTGTTATATATGCAAAATTCTCGTCTTACAAACCAAAGACATCAGAATATCCATATTATAACAAACCCTTACTTTGACCAAATTAGGTAAAGCATTCAAGCTTTCCATGGGATCGATTGATTTCTGGAAGGTACGTGATTTTGCATTCAAATATTCTAGAATAGGGCAGCCATGTAGAAACTTTGCAAAATATTTAGGAGATGTGAAATCAACGTTATTCAAATGAAGAGTTCGAAGACAAGGAAAATTCACTCGATCATAATCCCACATTTTTATGTTTTCTAATCTAAGAACCTGAAGTGTCTTACAACTGAGAATGCAAGGAGGTAATTTGATACATCGCCGTTTACCAGACAAGTCAAAGTTAAGATTCTTGACTCCTCGTTGCACCACAAATTTAAAAATTCTATTCAATTCTCTTTGGATCGTGGCCTAATTTCAAGTTAAACGATTGGATCGTGGCCTTTTTGGCTCGCAAAGAGAACATGATTGAATAAACAAACTTGCGAAATATCTGAAAGTCATTCAAAGCCTTGTCATCGAAGTTGAGAATAAGGACAGAGAGCCATACCGGTCTCCATCTCTCTGAGAGAATCATTGTGGTTGCAACAGATTTGGTTGGAAGGAAGGAGAGAATGTGGCAGAGAATTGACTCCGGCAGGTCGCTAATTCTATCCTCCGTCGGAATTGAACGGCCAGAAGACATGATTAGTAATTGTGAATGGGGCAAGCAAAGAAGTATAGAGGATTATCAGCATTGCGGCAATATATAGAGATTTCTGTTATAATTAGGGTTTGGGCTTTTTCTATAACCGGAATGGTGGCGTCGAAATTGATCGAGAGCGGAACGAATTCACTTTGCTTTTTCAGTAACTGGAACTGATTTTGTTAAAAGAAAAGAACGAGGGAAGTCGTTGCTGTTTGAAATAAAAATATATATATACCAAAAACCAATTGTATTAGAGAAAAAAAAGGAAATGCACGGTGTAAAAGAGTTTAAAACACATTTTTATTTTAAAATACTAATATGACATGGGAAATCTGAATATCATTTAACACTCACAGTGTACCATATTTAAATTCATTATATTACTAAATTACACTTTTATTTTTAATTTTTTTATGACATGGCATATTAATAGTTTTTTTTACACTAGCAATGAAGATTAATTTTATTATAATTTTTTATTTATATAAATTATTTATAATTTATTTTTCCAATCTTATTTACAACTTATTTCTTATTGAAATTTTTTCTTACAAAGAGCAAAGAAAATAAAAGATTCAAAAGATAAATGTGTTGCGAAGCATAAGATGCAGAACACGTAAATCACCTCTTTTCATTGAAGATACAGTTGTTCACGCGAATGACATGCTAACCCATCTAAATTAATCTAAAGGCTAATCTTATGCCACGCTTCACATGCATTTAGTTATAAACCATTTCTCATATTTAAAGAAAAAGTGTGTCACTTCACAAGTATTCAAATCCTCTCTCATTCGAACATAATTTTTCACTATCATAATGACTTGAGCGGTGAAAGACTAACTTTGCAGGTCAACTATACTCCATTGCGTCAAAGGCTCACAGCAACCACAACAAGCTATGCATTTTACTTTTTCGATCCATTTAGCTCTACCATAGAACATTGACTCCGTATGTGGGAATCAACTTCTAATTGCTACAATCTTCCACTATCAAATCTCTCTTGATTCATTAGAATATCCTTTGTTAGAAATCAATATCTCCTTCAGTCAATCGGAGTACAAATTTCCATTCCTTTTTGCTTCTATCCGAATTCAAACTCTTCTCCTTCATATCCTTCATTAGATCAGTCGACAATGGCGACATTGAAAGCTACTCATTCTATCGTCCAACAGCAAGCCTCCGTTGTCCCTGAGGTTTCCATAAATCCTCCACTCCCTCTATGAAAAGATTGATCATGCTCAAGTGCTCAAGGTTGAAGGAATCTGAAATTGTCAAAAGATAATATGGTATGAGATAAGGGATTAATCTAACGTACAGTATGAATTTTATTATATATATGCTTTAGATGCTCATAAACTATCACTAGTGCAAAAAGAATAATATAATTTTAACATTTATACCTGATATACTAAAAACCATAAGATCTGTTAGCAACAGTGAACAAATATAAACAATGGGAAAGAGAAAGAACCTTTTGGTTAGGGTTTTAATAGAATAAATCAAAAGTGTGTGAGTAAGGGTTACATCAGAGTATAAATATCAAAAGTAGAGAAAGACCTAACTACCCTTATAAAGATACAATAAAATATAATAAATAATAATGATAACTAACAAAATCAACATTGCAGCGATAAAAATAACATTCATAGATTAAAATCGGCATTACATTGATGATTTCAACAGAAAATTAAATATTACATTTCAATAGCTCGGTGGATGTTCTCAGAAAATCGGCATTACATTGATTCGTTCTTTGCACTGTCGCTACGAACTCGAGCGGGATTTTCTCTTTGAAACCGTAATACATTCGCCACATGGCTAAAACATCTTTTTGGTTATTGAGCTCAAAGTTGTTGTAAATGTCGTTCCCTCGGTTTTCAGATGAAGGTGAACGATACTCGAGTTTCACAACCTTTCATTTGTCACTCTAAGGTAGGAGGTAGTGGATTTCGTTAATGATATTGTCGAGCGAGGTGTAATCGCGGAGTTTGAACATCTTCCCGGGTGTTCTTTGGTCGGAGTAGGAGACACTTTCGACATACCAACGGATGTTGTAATCATATTGAGATATTTTTTTTGTTTTTGTGAAATACAACATTAGAAACCCCAAATTTATAGAAAACCTAGGTGAATATGGACCACTCATTTTTTGTCACAGAATTTTCCATAGGTATATTCATGGAAAGAAGCTAGACATTTTGTTTTCCTAGGCGTATCTACGGAAAAAACCCATACTTTACAAATTTTAAACCTTCCATAGATACATCTACGGAACTTTCCCTGTTAGTTTTTTTAGCAGAACAGAATAATATAGCAGGGCAAAATAATAGAAACACATATACACATACTACACCTTTCATTAGAATTTATAAATGACAAAAAAATGATTATATTGCAATGTTAAAGAGTGCATATATTAAACTTTCAAACTACAAAACACATCAAAAGATGTAACCGACACACATATAATGCCCACCTAAAATTATCCTCTTTTTCATACTCCAAAAAAGCAAAACTAACGGCGTAAGTCTTCTCGGTAGATGTAACACCAACCATCTCAAATAATGAAAGTCGATACTTGTTGGTGTCGTAGGTAGAATCGAGAATGAGCACTGTCAAGAACATATTGAATAACTTTATCGAATGCGCATGAATCCAACAAATATCTCGGACCGTAACTCCATCCAACAATTTTAACAGTTGTTGCATCTGTTGCACCCCAAAATTTTCCCTCTTGTCAGTACTATAAGTTACGAGGGACATTTATTTCATCACTCAAAAATCAAGAGAAAATAATAAAGAAGTTCCTTTGTTTCAAGAAAGTTCGGTGCGAAAGTGTGTTTATGTGGAAAATGCAAAATTCATAACCTTTGACTGGAAGGTCAAATGAGCTTGGTTTTAGCGCGGCCAAGACCGTTTTGGCATTCTCTACATTTTCGTAATCGGGCCAGAAGCCAATTCATCAATAAACTTTGGTCTAAAAAGTCAACTAAACTTTGACTGGCCATAACTTTCACATGGAGTATCAAATATTTCCCAAATAAAACCTATTTTGAAGGAAATTGAATTCTCTACAACTTTCTATCATACATTCTAAGGCCATAAATGCACCATTGGAGAGATATGAGCCAAAACATTACAGGTCCTTCTAGGAGATCGCAAAAAGTTGTTTTTTTTTTCAGGAGCAATATCATCAGGATAAAGTCCTCAAACATAAAAACGGTTCGAAAGTGGCTTGTAGAGGACATCTTGGGCTTTCCAAAAAGTACTAGATCATCTCCATATGATTAATATTGAAAGAGTTATGACTTGCATAAGTTGGTCGATTTGGAGAAAATGCACTTAAGGCGAAATGGAGAAGTTTGATATTTTGTACCAATGGGCCTAAGATTTGAGGTTCAAACGTGCCATGGGCTTTATCATGACTTTTAAAACCAACTATTTTATTTTTATGGAATTTAATTATTTATTTGAATTTTAATTCATTTAAATGTTAATAAATCTTATAAAATATGAATAATTTGTTTTAAATCCAAGATTTGATTTTTACAATCAGTTTCAATTACCCAAATATCCTAATTTTAATCAAAATTTCATGGTAATTGATATTGGAAAGAGATGGTTAGGATTGAACCAAATTTGGAAAGGTTTACTATCAAATTTCAATATAAACATGGACACTATATCTGTATCAAGGGAGGATGAAAAATCAGAGCCAAAGCACTAGGGTTTCAAAGGAAATATTTCCAAAAAAGGTGTAATTTTCGTATTCCTGTTTCAAGAGGTTTTCAAGGCTTACCATTCATTCAATCATCTTCCTGAGGTAATTTAGAGTGAGTATAACTTGACTGATACACGACACCCATATCGTTTACATACTCATACCGCATTGTTCATGTTTTCATATGTTTTTGGATTTTTCGTTTTGCATATATCTTGGTGTTATAGTGTAATTTGACGATTTTTATGAGTTTATGGTATGATTTAGAGAACGTCCATGCCCTTAAGTCAAAGCTTTCACGTGAGAATTCCAAGTTACCATGGTTAGGGCAAAAACAATGAAAGCTTGCGTTTTTTATGCTACAAGAGGTTTTGATCCAAAACGATTACGCCATGGTGTTCGCAAGGCTTGGTTTGATAGATTTGGGCAATCTTGGTTTGCGTTTGGTTCATCTTTTGTAGGTTTCAAAGTCGTATGCATGGGGGGGAAGAACCTGCAGAAAAATCCGCAGGTAAATCCGAAGCAAATTTTGCGGCTAAATCCGCAGCGTTCAAGGAGGAAGAAGGTGAACAGTGCAAAGCTTCCTCTCAGCCACACGTGGAGCGTCTATATTTGCTGGTCAAAAGTCTTGATCCTCTCTCCAATTCTGATTGCTAGTCGGCGCCACATAAGCCCAGTTTGACTCGGTTTGAACCAATAATTTACCTTTTATATTTTTGTTAATATTTTTCTGAAGTGGTATTTTTAACACAGAAAAAACGCAGCACATGTGGTAACGCACGTGTTTGGGTGACTAAAGGGTCCAGGGATCGATCCCTGGCCCTTGTTTGTTTTTTTCTTGAATTAACATTCTGCAGATCCTACGCAACAAGCCTACGCGCGCTCACCATACGTCCTCACATCCAGACGATAGGATCATATCACAATCAGATCTAAAGGCCGGAAGCACGCTTCCCTACCATGCATCTTCAAAGCGCACCAAACAGGATCACTCCCAGGTTTATCTTTTTATTTTTATATTATTTATATAATTACTTAATTAACTTAATATATTTTTAATATATATAAAATTTGATTTTCAAAATTAATTAATACTAAAATTAAGATTTTATTTATTATTCGTTTCGATCGAATTAATCGATCGCGATGGTTAATAATCAATTATTTAATTAATTAAATAATATATCTAAATAGGGTTATTTACTAAAGGGTTTTAACCGATTCAATTGGTTACGATGATTAGTAATCCCTCCTTAATTCGTTATTCGTTTTAATCAAACTTATTGATTACGATGGTTAACGATGAATAAATTACTTCAAAGAATTTATTTAAAACACATTTATTTGCTAATGGTGATAATCGAATTAATCGGTTAGAATAATTAGCAATTCTTTATTTTATTTGTCAGTTATGGTGATCAAATCTATTGATCATCGCGATTAATAGAAAATATTATAATTAGGGTTGTACGCCATATTAAAACACAATTTCTCTTACAAAATTACAAACTACAAATTTCAAAACTGCGATAAGATAATTCAAAATACCTTGCAAACTATGAATTTCAAAACTGCGATAAGGTAATTCAAAATACCTTCATACCTTCATATTAAATTTAAGGCGTACAACTCTGACCCGAACTACGTAGACTCCGGTTCATAGGCACTTGGATAACCAAAGCAAGTCCCCTTCCCCAAAATTCTAATTAGGTTCGAATTTTACCTTTCACTCTTTAGCCACGAACCTTTGCTTTAAACTTAAAACCTTAGGAAAGGGTTAAGGGTGCCTAACACCTTCCTTTGACCTGATTATAATAACTTACCCATAATTCTCTATAACTTCGTAAGGTTTCCTATTCACCCTGGTAGAATAGGTGGCGACTCTAAAAAGCTAATTTTTTAGGGCAAGTTGCTACAGTTATCGCTAAGGCTTTAGGCATGATTGCTGGTGTGCTGGGAGAAAATGCCGATGGAGTTGGGATCAGTGCTGACAGGTAATTGGGGAGTTTTCAGAGGAACAATCCTCCATTGTTCAAGGGCACTCACGATCCAGAAGGTGCTCAGAAGTGACTGAAGGAAATTGAAAGAATCTTCAGAGTCATTGATTGTGCTGATAAACTGAAAGTGAGGTATGGTACTCCATTTTCATTTGTTAAGGAGTGCTAAATTAAATACTTCGATGTTTTTTACCCCTAATTCCCCTTTGTGAAAGGTAAAATTACATTCTTCCAACTAACCCAAAGAATCTTCCTTTTCTCTTCCACCCCACCCCCTAACAAAAATTTGCGTTGGATCCTATTAAACTCTTTCACCTCCTTCTTTGGCATTTTGTAAAAAGACATAGTGAATATGGTCAAAGAAGAAATAATAGACTTCAATAGAGTAATCCTACCTCCCAAAATGAGGAAGTGATTTTTACAACCCCCAGTCGATTCTTCATTTTCACCAATAGAGGATTCCAAGTCGTATCCTTCCTAGGATCAAAACCAATGGGAATACCAAGGAAATAAAATTTTCTTTCCTCCACTTTACAAGAACTGGTGCGGCTTCTAAAAACGGACCCCTTGAATTAATACCCATCAATTTACTTTTATGACAATTAATTCCAAGGCCCGACACAATTTCAAATGCCTGAATCACCGCCTTAATCGCCCAAACATGCTTCCACGTCCCTTCTCGCACAAGTAGAGTATCATATGCAAATTGAATATTTTCCACCCAACAAGAACCTTTTATGGCTAAATCCCCAACTTCAATGGATTTCGTCACTAACCCCAAAAGACCTTCCGCCACTAAAACATAAAGAAAAGGTGAGAAGGGGTCACTTTGTCTCAACCCTCGGAACACTTCGAATTCTTTGGTAGAACTACCATTAACAAGAACCGACATCTTACTATTGAAAACCAATAACTCAATCCATCCCATCCATCTTCCCCCAAAACCCATCCTTTTCATCATATACCGCCAATAACTTCAACTAACTTTAGCATAAGGCTTCTCAAAATCCAATTTAAAAAGCAAACAATCTCTTTCTTCTTTTCTATCATAATCCACCACTTCATTCGCCACTATAAGGAAGAAGATTAACACAATTTGGTTCACTACTTCTTGGTGTATATGGATTATGTGAAATGAAATACTCTTTGATAATGTTTCATATAGTTTTGATAAGGTGTATTTCAATATTTTGTATTTTTCTTGGAGTTGGTTAGCTAGTTCTAATCCGCTTTCGCTTCCTAGTATCTACGATTGGTATAAAGTACCAATGGATTGTTTCAATCATGTGTAGCTTCTCTGTATTGTAAGGGTTTCACCCCTAGTGCGAGTTCTTATATTCAATTGCCTATTAAAAAAACAGTACTTTGTTATCATCAAAACTCAAGGAGTATCAATAGATTTTGTTCTTACGACAATTTATTTGATTAAATTCTTTGATAAATTATGTGCGAGATTTAGGGTGTTACAGGGTAGGAGAAGGGTTATATATGATAGGCGATATTGGGTTCAGACAACTTGGAATGAACATTTGTGAAACAATAAATATGATTCTCCAGCTTTAGATATTTGACTGGAATAGAACAACATACATTATTTTTTATTTAAATTTTCTAAGATGGATAAATTGTAAAACTAAAATAATTATTAATTTTTTATTTTAACAAATTTTAGTTTTGGAATTGTTATGATAGATCTTCAATTTATTATTTAATTTATAAATTAATGATAGATACAACTCATTTTACATTCTAAAATGAATTTTTCATTTAAACTAAATAATTATTTTTTTATATATTAAAAGAATATCCATAAAATTTGAGATGATTAACATTGTATTTAAAAGAATATTATATTTAAAAATCATTAAAAAAAATAACAAAAGTATAGGCCGGTTCCTTTTAACTTTAAAAAAAGTGAACTTTTTTATTTTAAAATTATTTTATAAAAGAATTTTATAAAAAATTTAAAATTATTTTGAAATTTATTTTTTATAAATTGAGAGATTAATTTTGACGATTAAAACATGTTCAAAATCTTACTTTAGTTATAAAAATATTTATCTCAAAATAACTTTTAATGAAAGCCTATTTAAAAAATGTTTACAAATTTAAAAAATTTTAATATCCAAAATAATAATAAAAAATATTGAAATATTTTAAAAAATTATTTAAAATATGTTTTTAACAAATATTTGTAATTTTTAAAGAAGAAAAATATACAACACCATACAAATTAAATAATTTTTAAAAATTTGAAACGAAAAAAATATTATATAATTATTTTAAAAAAAAGCTGAAACAAATTAGAGCTATATATGATATTAAGTCATTATTTTCCTTAAAAAAACAAATTATTATGACCCTAATTTTAAAAGTGCAACAAACTAATCCTATAAAATCCGCCTTCTATGTAGATTAAATATTAGACATTCAATCAAAAGTTTTAATAAGGAGTGTTACTAAAAGACTAAATAATAAAATAATATTTGAAATTATTGTAACAAACTATTCCTATAAAATTAGTGTACCAAACTATTCCTATAAAACGAGTGTAACAAATTTTTTTGTAGACTTACTAAAATACTAAATAATAAATACGTTTAATATTTTTTATTCAATTTTATAAACCAATTTTTTTTTTGAAATTTATTTTAAATTAACAGTGAGGTAACAACGACAAACACAGTGTGAAAAAAATGGTTACATAATTTAAAAGTCAAGTCAATAAATTATTTATAATCTTAGTTTCAAATCTCTCTAACAAACTTTTCCTTAAAAAAATAATAGCCTTTATCTAACTAATCTACCTATTTAATGGAGAATCACAAAATTATAATTCATTCTTTAGACTCATTTTCATATAAAAAGTCACAAGAAAAAGCCTAATTCAGATAGTTACTACTCGTATACAGTAAAATGAATCCATCCAAAGCAACGTTGTCACCAATATCAAAACCAAAGAAAAACCATGATTACAAAATTAAGGGTGAAAATATAAGTTACACAAGTAACAACATGATACTCTTAAAAACGGCAATGAAGAACTCAATGAAGAAAAAAGGAGGGTTGGAGGCTAAGCTTGCAAATAAAATGTTTATACAATCCAAACGTGTATCGAAAACTCATTGTTATCTTCGTCGTCAAAACTTTCAAACCAAGCCGTCTAGATTATCCATCATGTCTACCGTACAAGAAGAAGACTCGTCCGTCTCACCGATGCCATCTAAGATACACAAAGGTGAAAATATAAGATACACAAGTAACGACATTATACTCTTTAATACGGCAATGAAGAATTTTTTCAAGAACAAAAGAGTGTTGGAGGCTAAACTTGCAAATAAGAGGGCTATAGAGTCCAAACGGGTATGGACAACTCAATGTTATCTTCGTCGTCAAAACTTTCAAACAATGCCGTCTAGATTATCCATCATGTCTACCATCCAAGAAGAAGACTCGTCCGTCTCACCAATGCCATCTAAGATACACAAGAGTGAAAATATAAGATACACAAGTAACGAAATTATACTCTTGAATACGGCAATGAAGAATTTAATGAAGAACAAAAGAGTATTGGAGGCTAAGCTTGCAAATAGGAGGGCTATAGAGTCCAAAAGGGTATCGACAACACAATCTTATATTCGCCGTCAAAACTTTCAAACCAAGACGTCTAGATTATCTATCATGCCAACCATCCAAGAAGAAGAAGAAGACTTGCCCATCTCACCATTGTCGTCTAAGCTATGTTAAGTAGACTTAGGAAAGTTTTGATACTATCGGTACCGTCCTAACACCCTAAATTCCCTAAGTATGTGTGTCCGATTTGAATAACCATTATGTCGAGACCTCGAGTTCTAAGTTTTGAAGTAGCCTCTTAAGTAGTTTATACTAGCAGTCGGCACCATCTTAAGCACATCTACATTTGGCGGCCGATGAATATAAGTGAATGATCCTGAAAAATAACGAATGAATGTTCGATTAAATTGAAAAAAAAAAGGAATACACCTTCTAAGTTAGGTGACCCTCACCCGGTCATTTAGCCCAACGGTTGTTGATTCTAAAAAAAAAAAGTAACGCCCATTGTTAGTTGGTCCATTGGTCTCTGGTATTGGACTCGGGAGGGCGGATTACGGTCCGATCCCCCACAATTGCGATGGGTTATAAAAAGGGGTGTGCCACTTTTGTAACTAGAACCCTGTGCTAATGAAAAGGATCATAGTCGCTAACCGGTTTCCTTACTATGAATGTGTACGGATAACGGGCTTAATGTGATTGCGCTAATGGCATAAATCGGATTGGTTTTGCATAGGAGGGAGTTTTTGTCTGTGAAATGCGGATATGTGTCACTACGGTATCCTTGTTATCAATATCTATTACCTATCTATTTAGCACTAGCCTGACAGCCTCGGGAGAGTATGGTTTGTTGTTTTTTTTCTAGTATGGAATCCTATGTAATGTGCATAATGAGATGAAATAAATTTGTAGAGTTTTATTGGTTAGCCACTTTATTTTTTATTTAATTTTTTATTAAGCTTGCAAATGCAACCAACAACTTTCATTCATCGAATAAGCTTGGACATTGTTATGAAAGAGTGGACAAACCATATAATAAAATGTATTTTTTTAATGAAATTTGAAGAACACGCAAAAAAAGAGTGGACAAACCATATAATAAAATGCTTCAAAATTAAAATTGCACCAAATATCTTAGAGTATAACAATATGACAGCCACTGTTTGCTTCTAATCCATCATAAAATTATAAATCTAAAAACTTACAACCACCTAAATATGCATGTGCATGAGATCCCTACAAAGCAATAAAGTGCAATATGATTTAAAACCAAATCCAATTAGATAGTAGTAGTCACCAAATCCAGTCAAATAAGAAAACAAAGAACTCACAACACAACACATGACAAAAAACACATCCAATATAAAATGATCAGCTTCTAATCTTTCTCTCTTTGATCTTCGTTAGTGGAAGGACTTGGAGAATTCCTTTGTTCGGGGGAACTAGAAGCATTTGTCACCTATAAAAAATAAAACAAAAAAATTTACAAATTCAATTAAGTTATTGTTTTGATAATATTCTAAAATATGAACTCAAAGAATAAAATAAAATATACCTGTCTTGCAGCTCGTAAAATGTCATTCACATCTTCTCCCGCAAATCTATATATAACTGAACAAAAGTGTTGACACTGTAAAAACAACCATGCAAAAAAAACTTAAACTTAAAAAATGGTTGAAATACCACCTCTTGTACCATTTTCAAAATAAACTAGTGATGAAGTAACTAATGTTGAAATATCATATATAACTGAACAAAAATGTTGACACTGTAATTGCAAACAAGCCAATACTACTAGCAACAAGATTCATGATAAGGTCCATAAAGCTAAACAAAAAAAATGATATAGTCACCATGTTAGGGGACTAAAGAGCTAATGAAAAAATTTATAATTCAAATAGTAAAAAGTTGTGGACTCAAATGCAATGACCATACTAAAAAAATGATATAGTCAGATGTGCCAGCTTATAAAGTTAGAATCAAAGTGACACACAAAAACTCTAAATAACAAATTCTCCAAAATCAGAAGGTAACAAAGCAGCAAACCAAAAGATATATATGAATGAAAGAAAATCTTACAATCAATCTTGCTGCTTTTCTCAATTGAGGATGATTGTAAGAAATTAGGATGGCAGGCCAAGTGCTATGAGTTATACTCATAGTCTTAAAAGGATTAAATCCATCAGAAGCCACCCCTAATCGAACATTACGTGGATCTAACAAAAATGTTGGATATCGGGAGTTAAATTCCTTCCAAGCAAGTGATTCAGCCGGATGCCTAAGAGAACCATCATTCAATCTACTCTCATGGTGCCATCTCATTGATTCAGATATTTTAGATGACAAGAATAACCTCTACAACCTTTGTTTCAAAGGAAACCAACGAAGGATTTTTGCGGGTAAGTTCTTCCGCTTTTCAGAAGTCTCTTTTCATTAGCTTGTACATCCTCATTTGTTGTTTTCCACCTTGAAGTACCACACTTTTGACTTATTTGGTCATTGATATGTTTATCCCAATACAATAGGAAATCATTGGGACAAGCATGGATCTTTTCATACCCCATTTCTAACCCTGAAATCATCTTCTTTGTTTCATAGTATGACTTTGGTAAAACATTTCCTTCTGGTAGAGCATCTCTCAATAAATTTAATAACATAGAGACTGACTTGTCGCTCCACCCATGAAGACACTTTAAATGATATAAATGCACCATAAAGGATAGTTTGCTATACTTCTTACAATTTGGATATAGAACTTGCTCATTCTCTTTCACCAATTTGTAAAATTTAACATTTTCTCCTACTTCTGGATTCCTTTCACCTTCACCAGAAAATGTAGGCATTGCAAAAACATCATGAATTAACCCATCCATATCATGTCCCATTTTAAAATGTTGTTCATTTGTGTCACTTGAAGTTGTGGGTCTCTCACCGTGAAATATCCACTGTGTATAACCTCTAAGGAATCCACGACGTGGATCAATTAGGTGTTCATAAACACTTGAGCGAGTATGTGACTTACAGTTGGCACATTTTATACAAGGACACCATATTTTTTCATTGTCTTTAGACTTTTGAAAAGCAAATTCAAGAAATTCATTAACCCCTCGAATATATTCTTGACTTTGTTTTCATAGATCAGGGATCCACTCTCTAGACTCCATTTGACGAAATTAACTAAAACATTTTCATTTAATTAACAAAAACAAATGAAAGAGCTAGTGCAACAGTTATTCAAGATTTACCAAATCAAAAAACAATTCTATTTTTCTATTTTCTATTCCAAATCACAACCAGACAAATATTTATTACACTAACATCGAGTAAAATTTTATAAATCAGATATTTTTTTAATAAATAAAAAAATATCCAACATGATTTCTAGGTAGTATCATTGCGATAAAGAATAAAAAAGATTCCTTCTTAAAATTATAAGTCCGTAGAGCATTTTCTAAAATTCCAAAATTTCTAACATATAAGCTCTTCAATCAATAGTGAACTAAGATCCAAACATATAAGCTATTAAATTATAAATAGGTTGATTAGAGTGTTTCTATGATGCATCCGATTGTCTAATACTAGATACATTTTCCTAAACAACTATAAAATTTTGCCCTTCTTTTGAACACAAATTTGATAAGTAGCTGGTGGGCCATGGTGTTTCACAAATTTGATGAGTATTGCATTGCTTAGCTAGGGAAATGTATTATGTGAGATGAAAACAAATGGATTTAGTTGTTTAAATAAAAATCCTCTAACAGGGAATGTTTTTTTTGTGTAAGCAAGATATATTAATAAACGGAGAACTAAGGGTTCTGCAACCTGTTTACACGAGGAAACGGGAAAAACCCGACAAAAAAGAAAATTACAAACCAATTACGGCTACGACAAAAAATGCAAGGGATCCATGCAAAACTCGTAGAAAGAGTAATTGGGGTGCGTAATTTTCCCGTAAAAAGACCATCTCCACGCTAAATGCTTAGCATTCCAAACTGTATTATTCACATTCCAAACTTCCTTCCGGAAACAAGCACCATTCCTAACCAACCAAATGGTCCAAGTGGTGGCAAGCCACACCACTCCCAACTTCCTATGTTTAACTTATTTGCTATGAAAAAACAAGTGCCAATCCATAAAATTCGACAAACACTCACTCTCTACTCTGTCCCCTTTACCAACCCAATTAGCTATCTCACTCCAAATATTTTTCACCACCAAACAACTAAAAAATAAATGGGAACTAGATTCCAACCAATTACCACAAAAAAAGCACTTTAAATCATAATATGCAAACCAATTCCAGATAGCTTCAGAATCCTTCAAGGATTGTATTGCAGCCTTTAGAATGCTTCGAAACTCTCCCAAACTCCAAAACCGAATCTATGTTCTTGAGTGAATTTTTACTTCTTGATTAGGGTTCTTTCTCCAGAAAATCCCCCCCTAATGCATTGCACTATGTTATGTATTTATAGGAGAACATGTTAGGTCAACTAAATTGAATCAAATCTTCATAATTTGTGAAATTGAACTTTGATTGATAATTGAATAAAATCTTTCTAAATTGGACCAATTTTGTTCTTTCTCTTTCCAATATCCTTTCACACGAATTTGATTCATATCTTGTCCCATTGAGTGATTGAAATTGATTGGAATATTCATCTAAACAAAATTTATGATTTTCCATTGATTTATTTGACTTTTAATCACTTTTTAAATGAATAAAAATTCATAATAAATAAATTAAATCATGAATATTCGTGGAAATCATATTTGGAGTTTTGGATAACTTGGGGATCAAGATTAAATCCTAAAAAGTTAGGCCCATTTATAAGAAAATCCATTTTGAACCACTTTTGTTTCACATTTTTCCTTCAAAATTGCCAAACTTTGACAATGCATATCTCTCTCAATTTTTAAGATATGGAAGAGTTTTATGACTTTTGGGAAACCTAAAGATGTCTTCTATAAACCACTTTGGAATCTTTTTTTCATTTGAAGATTTTATCTTGATGATATGGGCTTTGACAAAAAAATTGCTTTTGGTTGACTTTTGAAAAGGACCTATAATCTTTTGGACCATATCTCTTGAATGAAGCGCCTCTGGCCTTGGCATGTGTGAGACAAAGTTGTAGAGAATCCAATTTCCTTCAGACACTACGTCAAATTTGTCTTTTAGCAGCACCCCTACGAAAGCGCTTTTAGGAAAAGTGCTGGTATAGGTTTTGCTAAAAACAAAATTAAAAAACACGCAAAAAAGCGCTCTTATAGGGGGGGTTACAAAAGCGCTTTCAAAAAGCGCTGGTAAAGGCATGGGTTAGGGGACCCTACGAAAGCGCTTTTAAAAAGCGCTGGTATAGGGGTATATAGGGGCCCTACGAAAGCGCTTTTGAAAAGCGCTGGTATAGGGGTAGGATACGAAAGCACTTTTATTTTAAAAAGCGCTGCTATAGGTATGGTTACAAAGGCGCTTTTGGAAAGCGCTCTCGTAGCTTATTTAATATTAAAAATTTTAAAACAAAATAAACAAATCACGCGTTTTTCCTTCACTTCTCTCCCCCTTTCCTGCAACGACCACACACGAAGAAACCTTGCAACCATATTCTTCTCTCTCTCTCGCCAAAAACGCCAATAAACCTTGCAACCATCTCCTTCTCTCCCTCTCGCACAAAAAGGCCGTTCACCATTGAAACCATATCTAACGAAAATCCCTTCAGCGAATTCGAAAAACCCTAATCTGACCCCAGTTGCGAGTTTCTTCTTCTGCAAAACAAAATATCTTTCATCTGGGTATTAGAGGTATGAATTTAATTTGGAACTCTCTCTTTGCTCATTGTTGTAAGCTTCCACTCTCTCTCTGCTTATTGTTACTCAGATTCAATTTTATTCACTCTGCTATAAATTCAGTTGTATGACATGATTAGAATTTAGAAACTGTTATGAATTGAGTATTAGAATTTCTGTTCTTGGAACTTTGCACCAGTGTTAGAATTTAGAAACTGTTATGAATTGAGTTTATTTGATAATTTAGAATTTTAGTTATTGGAAGTTAGAACTGTTATGAATTGATGTTGGATTGAAGGCTAGTGTTGTTGGTAGAATTGGGGATGATGTTCTTGTTTTGAAGGTTTTGGGGAGTCGTGGGGAAGTTAATGTTAGGGTAGAGGATGTTGCTGAATTGGGTTCTTGTATTACATTGGAAACATATATAAGGGTGCCTTTGGGAGTCATGGTACAATAGTAATACATATGTTAATACAGGGCAATAAAAGTTATAACAATGTAGATATTATACATAATTTAAGCATGTTAATAATTGCCGGTTTGCAACAGTGGGGAGACATGATAAAAAGTATGAAAAGAAACCATGTATCTATTATGTTTTCTCATGTAATGCAATGAAAAGTAACAATTGTTCACTCATTATGTGCTTTGTAGAAACCATTATCCTTCAAAATGGACAACTTGAAAACTACTAATATATATATGTAGGATGGTAGTAGTGGTATATTGATAGCATTTAGAACCTTAAACATTTTTTAGGGTACATTCTATTCTATATGATAAATTTATTATATTTCATGAAGTTTGGTGCTTCAAATTTTTTTATGCCATTTTGAGAAGTCTCTTCCCTGTGATATGCTTGAAATGACCTTTTGATGTCAATTGTTTCTTATCCCTACAATCCATTTTTTTCTTTGCTTTATCTAACTATTTGTTTAATCTTATGTATTAGTATATCTGTAATGAATTAAGATATGGTTTGTATCGAAGAATGAATTAAAAACACACTGGAACCTATGTTGTAGCGGTACAGCGGCAAGCAACAAAAGATTTGGAAATATTTATCCGGGAATTATCGTGTCCACAGAGATTGGTGACAACAACTGCCGTTCGACTATCTCGCATTCTAAGTTTCATGAATCGGGTGCAGAAAGGTAAATAAAAGCAAATAAACATTCTCAATAGTCTAAGAGAACTAGTTGTGGAATTGCATTTCGTTCTACCCGTCGAATACTTAAATCGGACGATCTTATCGCAACACACTCACAATACGCATCAAAAGCACCGGGCATCAATCGACGCCACATCGGTGTCCATGTCTGAAACACCGACGAAAGCTCAACCACACTATTCACATCAGCGATGTCTCAACCGACACAAACAACACGCAGGCATTAAACTCGATACCCATTACGGTCATTAGCCCTAAATCCATGTCTGAAACCTAGAAACTAACGGTTATCATTCCTAATCGAGATCTACGATGTCCATTTCTGAGACAACACAAATCCAGAGCATTTAAGCAAAAAGATCAAGAACAACAACAATGATGATTTATAAAGCGAATATATAAACGATCCCAAGATCGACAAATGTACATACAAGAAGAGTAGAAATATACATCCAAAACCCACCACTGGAATGAAACATAGGGAAGAAAGAAGATGAACCGGAGAAATCTCACCGTCACAATGAAATCGATACGAATCCATGATCAATCCACGTGATGTAGCATCCAATGGTGTTTCCTAAACCTCTAAACTACCAAAAATGGATCAGAGCCACTCCAAGGGGGAAATGGGTGATAAAAACCCTAAAAAATCTGTTCTAAACTATATATACAAAAGCTGATATTGCAGAGCGCGCGACGCAAGCTCCAGCGCGCGACGCGGGCTCTCACTTAAATGAACTAAACCGCCCTAGCGCGCGACGCGGTCTACATAGCGCGCGGCGCGAGCAACACTCTGCAGGGATTGTTTATTTTTCATCTTCAGCGCGCGACGCGAGCTCCTGCGCGCGACGCGAGCTACACCAGAACAGCAGCTTTATTTCTTCAAAAACGCGTCCGCAGCCGTGTCTTCGACACTTTATTCCTCGAGGCTCCGAAACGCCAAAAATACCTACAAAAAGACAACAAAACTATCAAACGATATATATTTACATAAAAACATATTAAAACACAAACGATACAAAATATACACAAAACGGGGAATTATTCAAACGGTATTAACAAAAAGTATCGATAAGTGCCACTATTTATATACACAAAATCACTACATTTTGGCACTTATCAACTTATAATCATCAACTTATGGTTATATAGTATTTTCTATGTATATATTCTCTTTAAGAAAAGAAAGGAAGTTAACTTCAAATTTTATAATGAGGTTAGTAAAAAAATCAAAAAAAAAAAATATAGTTCTTAATACTAAAAGCCACTCAAATCATATGTGAAAGAATATTGGATATCAGTTAATGTGGAAATTAACCAATAACAAATTAAAAACTCATCTTATAACTGTCATTTTCCTTAATATAGGTTAGATTATAGGATATCAACTAATAGAGGTTAGATTATTCTGAGCAAATAAAAATAAACTCATTTTGATATTATTTGACTTTGGCAAAACTACAACATGATTCTTAACTTATATTTTTGTATCAATATAATCTTTAATATGTTTTATTTGTTTTAACTTGGTATATATTTTTCATATCAAGTTAGTTTTTTATGTTTAAAAACATCAATAAAGTTAACGAAGTTGGATCAAACCCCATTATTGTGTTATAAGTAAATAAAAGAGAAATGTATAAATAAAAAAGAAATACAAATATTTTTATTATGTATGCATGTATGTTAAGTGGTGGCTGTTATTTTACAAGTATGATGCAACTATTTTGATTAGGAAAGTTAGATAGGCTACAAAATATTTGTATAGTTGTGATTTCAAATTAAAAGGAAAGTTAGTATTTCAAATTTCTTTCAATCGATTTTGTCTTGATGGTTACTAACTTTGTGAATTTGCTATAGGGGTAACTTGTGTAGATTGAAAGTTTGATCGTTTCCCGGCCTAGTTCGACGTTTGGCATTTTCTTGAGTTCGGTAACATCCGAGGTAAATTTCTTTCTCAAATTACTAGTATTATGATGAATTTGTCTGAAATTGTGTGATTATATATGTTGCCTTTTATTGCTCCGGATTCATTCCGTTTATACTTTACGTTTTGACAGAAACGCATTATACTGACATTATGATGTGATATAATATGATCACATGCACCTACTTTTTGTAACCACTTGATTTTAATATTTTGTTTAATGGTAAACTACAAACATAAGAGTACCCTCCTTGATAGTTCATTAGTTTTATGTGTTTAGAGAGTTAATATATGATACAAAATTCCAAGATAATAAGTTGTTTTTCTATTTTTCATGCACTATCAATTTCTTGGCTTATGATTTCTAACAAAAACTATAGTCATGTTATCTATTTTCAAAGAAGAAATGAAAGAGGCTCAAGAGCTTTGCTCATTATTCCGACATGTGGAATATTCTTGATGTCAACTTCGTTAATCATTAAGATATGAACTTACTAACTTTGTGAATTGAATTCGCTATACGGGTTACTTGTGAAGAGTGAAAGTTTGATCGTTTTTTGTTTAGCTTAATTAAGACATGGATAAGACATGGATGAATTCAAACCGATTGTCGAAAGAGTACGAGAAAGGGGTATGTGAATTCGTTAAGTTTGCGGTTGCGTACGCCAAAGACCCAATTCGAATGGCGTGTCCTTGCATGGGTTGCTGTTATGGGGGTAAGGTTGACGGGAATCAGTTGGCATCGCATTTACTACGGTTTGGAATTGATAGAAGTTATACAGTTTGGAGTTTGCATGGTGAGAAAAGTAACGGGAATGTTGAGTCAAGGTGTGATACGAAGTATGCTTCAAACGACGATTGCACAGACACATACGATTATGATCGAGTCAAAGAGATTGAAGACACGCTTGAAAAAGATCTTGAGGATTGTCCCAAAATGTTCGAGAGGTTGGTAAGCGATACAGAGAATCTGTTGTATGATGGTTGTACAAAATTCACAAGATTGTCTGCGGTGTTAAAGTTGTACAACTTAAAGGCGGACAATGGATGGTCGGATAAAAGTTTCACAGAGTTATTAGCCCTTATGAAAGATATGCTACCAGAGGATAATGTTCTTCATAATCGAACGTATGAAGCCAAAAAGATGTTGTCCTCTATTGGCATGAGCTATGATAAGGTACATGCATGTCCAAACGATTGCGTTTTGTTTCGAAACGAGTATGCAGCGTTGAATGAGTGTCCTCAATGCGGTGCCCCTCGATATAAGAAAAAGTTGTCTCCGGCCAAAGTCTTATGGTATTTTCCTATAATTCCGAGATTTACACGCATGTATCATAGTGAAACCGATTCAAGACACTTGACTTGGCATGTAGATGAAAGAATTATTGATGGAAAATTGCGACATCCGGCAGACTCTCCACAGTGGATGAAAGTTGATAGTGATTATCCTGAATTTGGAAAAGAAGCAAGAAACCTTCGCTTGTCATTGTCTACTGATGGAATGAACCCGCATGGTATTCAAAGTATCTCGCATAGCACCTGGCTTGTGATTCATATGATTTATAACCTACCTCTGTGGCTATGTGTGAAGCGTAAGTACATGATGTTATCTATGCTAGTTTTTGGGCCTAAACAACCAGGGAATGACATAGACGTATACTTGGCACCTTTAATCGAAGATTTAAAGTTTTTGTGGGAGAACGGTGTGGAGGTTTACGATGGGTATAGGAAAGAAATTTTCAACTTGAGGGCGATTTTGTTTGGAACAATTAATGATTTTACAGCATACGGAAATCTATCCGGGTACAGCAATAAAGGTCAAAAAACAATGAAGGATAGAAAAACACTTAGAAAGGGGGGTTTGAATAAGTGTACTTTAAAAACTATTAAGATAAAAACAATTGCACAATGATTTTTCTCCTGGTTCGTTGTTAATGAAACTACTCCATACCACCCCCTTATAGTGATTTACCTCACCCGATGATTTAATCCACTAATCACACTTGATTACAATGGTTTTCCACTTAGATACCCTCTAAGTCTTCTAGAGTATTTTGATCACAACCTGATCACTCTAGGAACACAATGCTTAGATACCCTCTACGACTTTCTAGAGAATTCGATCACAACTTCATCTCCTCTAGTTCTTTACAAATAAATGTAAACAAATTCTTACAAGAGTATTACAATGCTTCTTAAAAGCTATAATCACAACTGTGATATTTCTCTTAAAGTTTAAGCTTAATCTCACTAAGATATTACAACAGTAATGAAGTGAGGTTGAAGATGAAGTTTGAGAGCTTTTGAATTTGACAGCGTTTCTGTATGTATGCGCAAAGTGATGTGTTCAGCTTCTCATCAGAACTTCTATTTATAGGCGTTTGAGAAGACGACCGTTGGGAGCATTTAATGCGTTGCGTGATCCGTACAGCATTGCATTTAATGTTTCACTCTTTTGTCAACTACCTCGAGCCTTGTTTTTCCTGCTTTAATTGACGTTGCCTTTAATAGTTTCTAACGTTCCTTTTGTCAGTCAGCGTAGCCTGCCATCTTGTACTTGCTTCTGATCTGATCTTTGTTGATACAACGTTTGAATATATCAGAGTCAAACAACTTGGTGCAGAGCATCTTCTTGTCTTCTGACCTTGAAGTGCTTCTAGCTTGATACCATGAGAACTTTAGTGCTTCTGCTTCTGATCTCAAGTTCTTCTGATGCTTCAATAGACCATGTTCTGATTTTGCTTGACCATCTTCTGATGTCTTGCGAGAGCATGTTCTGATGTTGCATACTTGAACCTTCTGAGTCAGTGCTTCTTGTGTTGATTTTGTGCATACGCTTTATATATTTCCTGAAATGGAAATTGCATAGAATTAGAGTACCACATTGTCTCAAGCAAAATTCATATACATTGTTATCATCAAAACTAAGAATATTGATCAGAACAAATCTTGTTCTAACAATCTCCCACTTTTTGATGATGACAAAAACATATATAAATGATATGAATTTGCAATCAGAATATCAGACGGCTAAAGACAGTTACACAGTTATAGCATAAGCATATAAACATAGTGTGTGAATATGTCTCCCCCTGAGATTAACAATCTCCCCCTGAGATGAATAATCTCCCCCCTGAAATAAATACTGGAAGAAATTTATAAATAAAGGACTTCCCTGAGTTTTTTCTCTTTCAGTTGAGACGTTCACATATGCTTAGATCTTCAGAACATTCAGAGCTTCTGCTTCTTGCTTCCATAGGACAGCTTCAAAGCTTTGAATTACTTCTTGAATCATTGCATGCTAGATTGTATCAGAACATTGTTGAATGTACCAGAGCATCATCAGAGCATCTCTACATCCTGAAATTTTTCAGAACAAACTAAACGACCAAAGTCAGAGCATGAATGAATCAGAACATAAGATATGTATCAAAGCATATAGTATGTATCAGAACATATAAAAATGCATCAGAACATATAAGTAGTAAGAATGTGTTAGAGCATATTCTGCCACGAGAATATCAGAACATTCTTCCTTCTTGCTTCTGATCTTGAAGCTTCACAGCACTAAGCTTGCTTCAGATTCCATGAGCATGTTTCTATATAGAATTGCTTTTCCCCATGTCTTTGCTTCTCATGCTGAGCTTTTTCAGAATGTCTTCAACCCTACAAAAAATCTCGAGCATAGAACTTGCAAATTCTGTTAGAAATGTGGAGACTTACTCCCAGCAACTGATAATATAAATCAAAATCATTTATCACATTTTCTCCCCCTTTTTGTCATAACATCAAAAAGCATAAAAGATTCAAGATAAAAACAAACAATATGAGAGAAGAAGATAATATTCATTGATTTCATCAGAATAATCATTAGAAGATACATAAGGAGATGCAGAGAAACAGATGCAAGAACAAAGAGACAACTAAGACACAAAAGACTACGACTAGCCTAGTATGGAAACTATCTTGGCCAGAAGGTCATGATTCCTAGCATTGCTTTCTTTCTGTTCCTTAATGAAGTCTCTGAACTCAGCATGTGCTACGTCATGCTTATCCAAGCGAGAAGAAAGAACATCTTGATTCTGTTGAAGAGCCTTGATAGCATTCACCAGAACTGAGGGTTCAGCAGAAGAATATGCATGGCTATCATTCAGAGGGATAGCATTCCCAACAGCAACATCCAGACTGAGAACATCATCTTGATTTTCCTGAACAAGACTATTCTCAGAAGGATGATTCTCAGCATCTTCCATCTCAACATCAGAATCTGATTCAGAAGCATCTTCAGCATATTCTAGATCAGGAATCACATAATCTTCATTCTCCAAAGCTTGAAGAATCTCAGCCAGATCCTTTGGAGGAATGGGAGCAGCAACTTCTGAAGGGTAAACAACTTCAAGAATGACCATATCTGGTGCTTCCTTAGAAGGATTTACCCTTAGCCAGTTGAGAAACCATTGAAAGTCTCCAGTCAGAACCGGATATCTAGGCTTCCATTCAACAATCTCCCAAGAATGTGCTTCTTGTTCAGCTGCAGGAACTTCCATCAGTTCATCAATAAAGACTTTCTCCTCAAAGCAATACCTGCCTCCAAAAGGACTATGCCAGAAATCTTCATAAGATCTGAGAATCTTACGAGGACCTGGAGCTGTTGCTACGCACTTCTTCTGAAGCTCCAAGGACATATAGTCCATCTTTCTTCTAAAGATCCTCCAGAGATTTCCGAAAGCCACATCATCCATCTTTGTTTGATATGCGGCTTTCAAGGCATCTAACCCTTCCTGCATCTCAATGTTTAATATTGCAAAATATACACCAACAGAAAATTCCCGGCGAGATTTGAGTCTGGTGATAGAAAAATTTGGTCTCAGAAAGAAGTAGGGTTGAGGTTCTCTATCGATACGAAGAGATGATTCTGCTTCATTCTCAGAGTCAAACACCACTAATTCTGGTTCAGGACAAAGCTTGGGTGTGTAGTTGCAATCACGAAGCAATTGCTCATGTGACGCAAAATCTGGGAGGTCTGAGATAAAGGGATTATTTTGAGTGGGGGATGAGATGGGTTCATAGTTAGCATGCGGAGGAGGTTGAGAAATGGAGATATTTGTGTGAGGATGAAAGAGGGTTTGAAGGGGTTGGATATCAAAAACTAGTGTTTCAAGGGGATGGTCAGAAGCAACGTTGGTTGTGGATGGAGAGGGAGGAATGAGAACGTTTGTGATAGGTGAAGAAGGAGGGGTAAGAACATTGGTTTGGGGAGAAGAAGGAGGTGTGAGAACATGGGTGAGTTGAGGTGATTCTGATGGGGCTGTTTCTGGTAGAATTTTTTGTTGAGGGTTAACCGGAACTTCTGTTGGTACAGATTCTGAATTTAAAACATAGGCAGAGACAGGTTCAGAAATATGTATACCTTTGGACATATTCCGAAGAGCTTCAAATTCAGCTTCAAGTCTTTTCTGCTTCTTCTTCTTCTCATACACAGTCTTCGCCTTCCCAAGAGAAATTTCTCTTCTTCTGACATTTTCCGGTCTTTCTTTTTCTTTATCCACAACTTCTTGACCTTCAACTTCTTGAGTTACTACTTCTTGATTTACTTCTTCTTGCTGATTCACAGCTTCTAGAATCTCTTCTTCTTCATCTGAATCTACTATTAATAATTTTCTTTTCTTTTTCTTTTCTACTTCCTTTCCATCTTCTACATTCTTATTATTTTTCAACTTTCTCTTATTCTTCTTCCTCCTCTCAGCAGTTTCTTGTTCAGTATTTACAGCAACAGCTTCTTCTTGGGTTTCCTTCTCCTGGTTAACAGAAGGACGATCAAACTTACGCTTTGTCCTTCTTTCTTTATTGGCAACAACTTCTGGTGCGGCTTCTGAAACATCTTCTGAAGCTGCAGGTCTGGAAGTGGAAGCTTTCTTACGACCACCTTTAGCAGGAGCATCTTGAGCACCACCTTCCTTGAGAGTGTTAAGATATTTGGCCTTAACTTCTGGCAGCTCACTTCTGAAGAAAGTTTCGAACTCAGCAAGAACATGACTTCTTCTGCTTCTTGCTCCAGGGAGAGGTTGAGGAATGACTCTAACAGCTTGTATAAGATTCATCTTTCTCAAGGTGTAGGCATTCAAACAGCTTCCTGTATCAATAACAGGATCCTTGATAATTTCTTGAGTTTCCAAGTCTTCAATAGTCTTGGTATGAACCAGAAGATTGGTAATTATTCTTCCGAAAGGAATAATATTACCTTTCTTTGTTCTGAAGGCATTTCTGGAGTCCATTACAACATTCCACAAATGATTGAAAATTATGTAGATAATATCAACCTTCTTTTTAGTGGCAATGCAGTACAGAATGTATTGCTGCTCTTTATTGACAAAATTTGGAGAATGGGTTGCCTTCCTGTGATAAAAACACCCTAGAAGAATCATGGTCCAGACTTTGTAAAGATCCTTCATATCTTTGGCACGCTTTGTTTTCTCTACATCTGTGTAGAGTTCAGTCAGAACGGCATCCCAATCTGTTCTCTGATCAGATTCAAAAACACCTTCAGGATTTCTTAAATCGAACATCATTCTCAGAATGTTCTCAGTGATGACAATCATCCTTCCATGAACAAAGGATATAATAGCTTTAGGGGCTACTACAGCATGAACCCAAAATTCCTTCACCAATTCTGGATACATCGGTCCACCGAACTCAAAAAACAATGACGTTCAACCTTGAAAGAGCATGTTATCCTTGAGATGAAACTCGTGTTCTTCAAGACTGTCAAAATCAACCACTAGTTCACAAATCACTTCTAACTCATTCCTCGGAATAGAGCAAGTGATTACAGGAACAAACTGTTATTCTTCTCCTTAATCATGTTGCTGAGATAAGGTACCAAATACTTGCGATGAAGAAGCAGCCATTTGAGCACAATTGAGATTACTTGATTTCTTCTTGGATTTGTGTTTAGGGTTAGAGAAAAGGGCAAACAGGTTGCAGAAATGCATGCAAGAAGAGAGAGAATGAGAGCGAAAAAGATAAATGTTATGATTTGAAATGTATATATAGAGGCGGACTTGAAAAAGAATGCAATAAGATTACGAGAATGAACAGTTACAGAATCAATTGAAATCAAATGCATTAAATGATAAATGACATTAGGTGAGAGAACGAGATATTTGAAATGATTTACATAGTTACCTATGGCGGCGTCCCATCAGTTTCACGCACGCTTTTACCTATCGTGTGAACACGTGTTCACCATCAGAAAGCACTTGATGACAGCTGTGTTACATGGTATATGCTCCTGTTGAAGAAAATAACTCTTTCGAAATACATCTTGGTAGCACCAGGATGAATATTTAAACCACTACGGTGTCCTTCTTCCAGAATACTCTTTCGAAGCTCAACAACATTGGGAATACAAACTCGATTACCAAACCTCAATATACCATTCTCGTCGATTCTGAATTCACCGCCTTTACCTTGGTTAATCAAAGTCATCTTATCGATTAACTCAACTTAACACTATTAGGAGTATCTTCACACACCAAACTCGAGTCTCTGAATTGTTCAATCAAATCCAATTCCTTCACCATTAGCATAAACATGTGCAAAGACTTCCTACTCAACACATCAACAACAATGTTTGCCTTACCAGGATGGTAATTCAAACCAAAATCACAATCCTTAAGAAATTCCAACCACCTCCTCTGTCTCATATTAAGCTCTTTCTAATCCATAAAAAAAATGGATTAAAAAGTGAAACCAATAAGACAATAAATGATATTAAAAATTAAATATATGATAAATTAAAGAAATTATTTTAGAGTTTAAAGGTAGTGCACTGACAGTGTAAACTAATTTTACACATACCACCAATCAAAATACTTACACTTGTCATGTCATATTAGTTTTTTAAAACTAAAATTGTTTTTTAATTGGATACATGGTTGTGATTGGTTGACCGTGTAAAAATATTTTACACTGTCAGGGCATATCCTTTTCCCATTATTTTATACTATTTTTATTTACCGTATATGTTCTTATTTATAGTTTTTTAAATGAATTAATTCACTTATCTATGAACATTATTATAATTTATTTTAAATAAAATTAAAATCTTTATTAAAAAAGTTACATTCCCATATAAATAATTATATTTTTTGACATTATAATGTAGGGAATTGGATCTCAACGATGATGCTTTCTACTATATGTTTGATGCTTAATAATAATAATGAATGAATTATTTAGATTGGATAATAAATTTTATAAAAAATTTAAATTTATTTCTTTTATAAAAAATTACTTCTTTTATTTCTTTTAAAAATTAATAATTAATATTGGTATATAAAAAATATCTTTGCATAAATTTATATTTGTTAACACATTTTTCTTTTTCAAAATATGAGTTTTATTTTGAAAAGATTCAGACTTTGATATATTATTTTAAAAATATTCTGCTATTAATTTTAATCTCATATTTTTGATAAAATTTTATTTTGTATAATTTTTTATGATATATCGTTAATAAATATTCATTATATGTTTAGTTTACAATTTTAGATAGATTAAAAAATAATTTTTTTAATATTTTAGAGAGATTGAAAACATATTTCATTTTTATTACATTTTAGAAACAAATGTGTGTAACATATCACTATCCGTACAGACGCATGGGTATCCATTCCAAAATTCGTGCAAATTCACTAGTTATTACATTTTTTGTATAATTAAAAAAATAAAAGTAAATATATTTTAAATAATGTGTGAATTGAAACACTGGCAAAACATATGTATTTATGTTACTAATATTTATTTATACAATTAAAATAATATTTTTAAATACTATGTTATTAGTAGATATTTATAAAACTAAATGATTGCGGAAATATTTTTATAAATAATGTAAAAAAAATAATATTTACCTATGGAAAAATATACGATTGATCAAAATATTTGTATATATAGAAAAACTATATTTATATTTGTGATCCAAATATAAATAAAAATATGTTTTTCTTTTGAAAACAATAAATTTTTTTGATTAAATAATTTCGTCTTTCTGTTTTATCATTCTTATTATTTTTAGAAACATATGTGCGTAACAGCAGTACCCATACGAATGCACGGGTATCCATACTAAAATTCATACGAACCAACATTTTATTATATTGTTGTACAATCAAAGAAAATAAAACTAAATATATTTTAAATATTATATGAATCCAAACACGGGAAAACTGTATTTATTTACTTTACTAATATTTATTTATACAGTTAAATTAATATTTTCAAATACTAGGTTATTAGTTGATATTTATAAAATTAAATAATTGCGTAAATATTTTAATAAATAATGTCAAAAAAATTGAATATTTACATATGGGAAAATATACTGCTGATTCAAATATTTATATATCTAATATTGGATAGTATTTTTTTTGGTATAACAAAAAATTTAAGCTCGAACTACAGCCATACGAAAGCAACGACATTAGTTTCTACATATGTGCATAATGGATATCTTTATCTTGGAATGTTTTAAAGCATGTACAAGTATTTTTTGTTTACAGCTCTAAGAAAGAAGGGGTTCTGGAAAATCGCAGTGAAGCCGACTCTTCAGCCGTTGAAAACTATTGCACTTGGAGAATGGAAGTGAAGGATCCGAAGACTTTTAAGAGAAATATTCGGGTAAGTTAGTTGTTACTATAATATCTAAGCTACATATTAAAAGTTATATATTATTATATAATCTCATGTTGTTTGATATGTAAATGTACTTTGTTGAAGGCATCTTCTCCACGCTCACCGCACCAATTTGTTGTGAATTCAATACCAAGAACAAAGTATAATGCAAGGGAAGAATAAAGGACAAAAAGAAGAGGAATACAAGAATTGGTTATAACTGCTATTCTTTCACTTTCTCTTAGAAAACAAGATTACAAGTTTACAAGAATAACAAATAACCTCTCTCACCCTAAATTAGGATTTGCAGCTTAGCAATGATGAGAGACTAGTATGCTATTTATAATAAAATCTAACATACTAACTAATGGGTTTTTTCAGCAAGGCCCATTACACAAGCCAACTTAATAAACAAGCTAACTTAAGAAATTAGGGTTTAAACACTAAACCTAATTTAACATTCTAACAACCCTAGCATCTTCGACACAAGCATGTGAACAATCTTCGACTTCATACTCAATCATGTCGAACCAAGAAGCTACCCTTCGACCATACTAGAGTTCGATCCAATATCTCACATAATTTCTTTCTATTTAGCACTAACTTAGCAGTATTGTGCCTATGACATTTCTTTTTATTATGTTTAATGCTATTAGATGTGAAAGTCTTATTTAAGACATTGGGTGTCACTCAAAGTCTTGTAGAAATCAATCAATGATTTTTAGTTATAAATGTTGAATTACACAATTAGTCGGTCTTTAGTAATACCATTACGTTATATTAAATGCTTTGTTGAATAATAATGCTCTTTTTTTTTTGACAAAAACAAACTTAACAACTTTCATTCATCAAACAGAGTTCAATACAAGGAAGTATCACATTAAGGAAACTACGCCTAGACCAAGAATTGACCGCCTTAGCTAACAAGTGGGCAACCAAATTCGCTTGGCGCTTAAAAAATACAAAATTATTGTATAAAAACGCTCTTAAAAAATACAAAATTGTTGTATAGAAACGCTCTTAAAAATAGAAAAGAAACACTAGATAGTTTTTTTCAAAGTTCTCAAAATATTTAATTAAAAATAAATTATCAAAATGTACAAACAAATTACTCATCTTCAAGAGAACATCTTTCCATATTCCTATGGACTTTATAATTAAATAAACCTCTAAATTCAAAGTAACGCTAACATACTTAGCTTTTTATACAAAGATATGTATATTCACTTTCATATAAACTATCACAAAATTACCACGTTCAGAAAAATTACTCATCTTCAATAGAACATCTTCCATATTTCCATAGACTTTATAATTGAATAAGCCTCTAAAATGAAAATAATGCAAATCAACTTCAACTCGTTCATACTATAGTTTTCTGAATTCATATTTTTTTAGAGAGTGGTATCTTTCCTTCTGTACCCGAAAGCATACCGGTTGAGCATGCCTCACGTAGTCTCCGAAAGTTGGTCCTAGACTCCTTCAAACTCAGGACCTCAAGAGAAAGTTTTTTGAACTGTTGCTCAATTTCTACATGTACAAAATTGTTTAGGCATGATAGTTTATATTAGTGTGAAAGCTCCCTTTTACCTCTTTCAAATAATTCACTGGTTCTTTGTTATTCTTCAACTTTCTTTCGTCTTATACATTATAAAAAAAGAGCTCTATAAGGTTGTAATTTTGTGATGTGATATTCACGTGGCTAAAAAGAGAACTTGCAGCGTGAAATTCACGTGGCTAAGTATTTAAAATAAAAAACGACAAGTTTTCACATGAGGATTTTTAAAATTTTCAAAAATGTTGTATTGTGAAATGTAAAAAACGTCGCTAATCAAACATTATAAAAATTGAGTGGGAAATGTTGACTGGTTGAATTGATTTAGGTCTGACAACTTTAAGCTTGAAATATATGATTTTCACGTCGCTACTAATTTAATGTTCTAACGTATTTTCATAGAAAGTTTATCCATGTGGAATTCATGTCTCTACCTAGCAATGTGGTAATCACGTCGTTACCCTAATGGTATGTTGATTTGCGACGTGATTTTCACCATGATGATTGACTATTTAATAAGGCAGCTAGACCGGTTTCCCATATGTTATCATAAGATCATAGCAAAATAATTTTCAATTCATCTTCCTCCACTCAAAATACAGTCAATGTCACTTCATTTTTCCTCTCCTTCACTTCATTTCAATTTCATTTTCATTTATTTTCCTTTTTATAAAAACGGGTATGTTTCGCTTTTTATTTTTTTCCGTAGGATGACCCTATTTTAGAGGATAATTTCGTTGCAAATCTTGCTGAATATGAAATGATTTAATGTGGATTATTTATTCAACAAATGGAAAGATTGTAAGTTTCTAATTTATAGATTTTTTTTTAAGTATACATGTTTTCATTTTTAAATTTAGTACTTATTCATGTTAAGATATAATCGAAGTTAGTTATTTGGTCATGTAGCCCAAGTCCAATTTATTTAGGGTTAGGATTTGTTATGTTAGCTATCGCGGCGGAACAATTGATATTAAGTTATTGATAAGTATAACTCGCAAAGCAAGAGTCGTCACAAAACTTTATTGTTTTCAAAGGAAAGCGAAAATATCGATGAAATCCAACACAAAGAAAATATCTGGTTACGGCTCAAATCCATGGTACTTCATGGGGACCTTTTAAAAATCTATGCTTTTAGGCTAAAGGGTTAAAGCTTGCAAAATATTTGTGAGATGGAAAAATAAATTTTTTATTTTTTTGTGCTCAACAAGATGTCACATCTTGTGCCTACAAACCACTTATGTACAATTGGGAAGTCAGAGAAATTGTAGTTCTGCTCAAAAATAAAACACTGAAGTTTATTTTATTTTATTTTAATGGAAAAGACATTTTGTCGCCTTCTAGTGGAAAACACCGTTTTCCATCCACATGTATGAGGGAGTGTGTATTTGCATCATCTTGATATGGGAAAGAATGAGGAAAGAAAGAAGAAGGAGAGAAAAAGAGAGAAAATAAGTTGGAAAAAAAAGAAAAAAATAGCTGCACAGGCGTTATTTTAGGCGTTTCCAGAATTTTCTCCAGCAACAGCACCGTTTCACGTTTCAATTTTCTCTCTCCACAAAATTTTCTCAAGAGCTATTCTTCAGGAAACGATCTCCACTCTTCCTAAATTCTCTCAACAAAGGTAGTTATGAAGCTCACCTATAAAAGCAAGTTGAATGAACATTTTTACGGTCGGAAGTTTCTAGTACGAATTAGGCAGATATTTGATTTTTTCTTTACCCACCTCCCTATGGGGGTCACCTCCAGCGAAAAACTCATTTTACCCCGCTTCGGAAATGCATTTCCGAAATAATTTTTTTTTTAAAATTTTTCCAGACTTCGGAAGTGCATTTCCGAAAAAATCCCAACAATTGAGATTTTGACTAATTCGGAGATGCATCTCCGAAACAACAAAAAAAATCTTAAAAAATCCAAAAAATTAATTTTAGGATATTAATTAATTCACATATCATAAATTTGATATAATTTATGAGTATTAAATAATAATAATTATATATTTTGATATAATTTATGAGTTATGAATAATAGTTATTATATATTTCTATCCTAATTCAAATTTTAAAATTTAAAATAATTTTAATTAAAAAAATTAAAATAATTTCACTTACAAAATAAGTTATAATTTTTTATTTATATATTTATAATAATTGTTAATCTTTATAAAAAAATAACATATTCTTATTTTAAAACAAAACTCACGTTTTCATTTTCTTTAAAAAAATCATATTCAATTATTTAAAGTAAATAATAAAATTGTTTCAATTTTAAATAGAATAAAAAATAATGCTCAAAAAATGTGCATAAATAATGAATAATAAGCACACAAATATGTAAAAATAAAAAATATATATAATATTTTTTAAAATGTTTAAAAATGACTACAAAATATTATCAATTTCATTGTTCACTTTATATAATATTTTTGGATTAATCATTAATCCTTGTTTGTTTTTATATTTACTGTTTATATAGTTTTTATATTTTAACGCACTATTTAAAAATATAACAATTTTTATAGTGTATATAAAGTATATATAATATAAGTTTATTTAAATAAAAATAACAAAATTTGATTGAAGGTCAGAATTTTTTTTATTTCAATATAACGTTTATTATTTATTAATATTAAAAAATTTATAATTTGAAAATTAAAAATTAAAATAAGCTTGTAGAATATAATTTTTCTTAATTATCAAAATTGTCATTTGTTTAAAATTGAGATAAACCATTATTTAATAAAAAATAACATTTCCTACAAATAAATATTAAAAATCACGTATTTTTAAGAAAAATTAATATAAATTACGTGATTATTATTATTATTAGTTATAATACATTATTTTTATTATTTATTAAGAAAAAATGTGATTTTTTAATTAAAAAAACGTGTATTCATTATTTGAAACAAATTTCACAATTATTTAAAATACAATTATATTTTTTTTTCACAATAAAATTAATATGCTAATTATTATTTAGTTTTTGTATATTTTTTATAGACACTTTGTGAAGTTGTATATATTATATTTAAAAATGAAACAACTTTATTATTTATATTAAGTGAATTCAATATGATTAAATTTAAATAAAATTCAAAAAAAATTCAAAAATATTTAGCATTATTATTTTTTTTATATGAAGTATAATTAGATAGTTATACAAAAATGTGAATAATCTATTTTATGTATGAGAATAGGGAATTATGATTTATTAGAGAAGAAATTATTTATTACTAAAAATAGGAGAAAATTATTTTAAGTAAGAATCTTGAGAAAATTATTTTAAGTAAGAATCTTGATTTATATAAGTTAATAAAATAATTTTTAACTTTAAAATTATTTAGGAAATTTTGATTAACCTTAATTTTATTGATTTACCTTCATTTTATTTATTCACTTTCATTTTATACCTATTAATTGTATTGATTCACCTTGATTTTAATTTTTTAATAATTATTGAATTATTTCGGAAGTGTATATCCGAAACATTCCAAGACCAATTTGGTCTTGGAATATTTCGGATATGCATTTCCGAAAACACCTCCCTCGGTGTTTTCGGAAATGCATCTCCGAAAACTCAAAAAAGGGGGTGTTTTCGGAAATGCATCTCCGAAAACACCTTTTTTTCGTGTTTTCGGAAGTGCACTTCCGAAATCACCCTTTTTTTCAGAAAAAAGTGATTTCGGAGATGCATTTCCGAAATATGGGGGCATTCTGGGAATTTCGCCAGGGGTGGCCAAGAAGGTTAGGAGGTCTGTTAAGATAGTTTTACTTTGTAAAAATATCGGTTGGTCCACATTGGCTAACCGGCATACCGTTACTTTCCAATTCTGAATTCTACTCATGTACTTGATTGAAGGAGCTATTTAATTTTGCCGTTATTTTTTTCATTCCAAAGTTTTCTTTTCAACTAGTTCCATTTAATTTTCGTTTACCTTTAATTTCCAGCATTTAATTATTTTAATTCTTAATTTTGTAAGCTTTGTTATGTTTTTTTTTGAACGCAAACAACTCAATGAGATTCATTTAATAAAATTTGTTCAATACAAAGAGGAATCAAACTCAAAACACTACGTCTAGCCCAAGAATTGGCCGCCCTCGCAAGGGAATGAGCAACCATATTCGCTTGACGTTTTACAAACTTGACCTCAAAGTTAGGAAAAGATTGAAGAAGAGTAGAAATAGACTTAATAATAATGCTGAATTCGGAGACACCCTTATTGCGTGTGTACAAAGCTTGTGTAACTCGCTGGCAATCACTCTCAAAAATAACCGAAGTCAGGTTCATTGAGATGGCTCCAAGGATAGCTTCTTTAAGGGCTAAAGCCTCTGCTTCAATGACACTAAGTGTCCCTGGATCCCAATTAGTACCTGCACTAATGAAATTTCCAAAGTGATCCCGCATACACCAACCGCGATTAGTAGTGCCATTATTATTGTTAAAAGCTGCGTCAACATTGCATTTGATCCTCCCCGTAGGCGGGGGCATCCACTCCAACGCATTATAAGATTGAGTAATATTACCGTTAGCCTCCTGAGCCTGAAACCAATCATTCCACCTATGAAACGCATACAGCCCCAATTTAGATCCATCTTCACGCTCTTGGTGCCAAATAAAATCATTTCTGTTCTTCAATTCGAGCATAACCGCAAACCTTCCCGCTAACTTTTTATCCTCTTTCTTACAAATGTCAAAGATAAAAGCCGTAAAATCATTAGATAGCCGTAAAATCATTAGTAAGCTTTGTTATGTTTATGTCTATCATTTATAATTTTAGTAGCATGTTCGTGTTTAATTTCATGTCCGGTTAAATAGTTTTGAGTCTGGCGTGTGAGGACCGTCATTACCGACGAGACTCAATAGAAAATAATAGATACAAACTTATAATTAAAATTGGCCGCATATCAATATTACAAATAAATTTAAAATACATTTGGGTGTGAAAATATTGTTTGAAGTCTAAATTAAAAATCAACTAATAAAAGGTATTTAAAATATTTTAAATAAACCATTGAAATCAAGTTTTATTTAAAACATTATAAAATCTAAAAATCAATGAATAGATTTGCAAATCAATTCAAAATCTTACTTTTAATATTCTTAACATACTTTTCCTTAACAAAAGTAGCCACTTTTTCCTGCCAATTTTATCTATTTAATGGAGGAGAACCACCAAAATTTAATTCATTCATAACACATTTAAATATTTCACATTACAAGAAAAAGCCATACATCATCTAGCTACTACTCGTATACAAAGACGTGAATCCATGCAAAGCAACATTGCCACCAAAATCAAAGAAAAAGAATAATCACAAAAGTGAAGGTAAAAAGATAAGATACACAAGCAACAACATGATTCTTTTGAAATTGGCAATGAAGAACTCAATGAAGAATAAAGGAAGAGAGAAGGTTGTGTTTGCAAGAAGCATGGTTGTAAAAGCTAAACGTTTATCAGAAAAACAATGGAATCGTCTTCGAAACTTTCAAACCACGCCATCTAGATTATCCATCATGTCTGATTCTCAAGATTTGTTCGTCAAGCCAACTATAATCGGTGATCGATTTTCTCAAGATTTCTTAAGTAGTTCATTTGGTAGTTTACACTTAAATTGATCACTTTATCATTAGTCTTCAAAATTTTCTAAATAATTCATTAGGTTCTTTATACTTTCTAAATAATTGAATTTATAAATATTATAATTGACAATTAATTTAATATAATGAATTACTTCCAATAAATTTATGAAAGATTTGGTTACACTTTATATTATATTTTTTTTACAGAACAAAACTTTATATTTCTTAAACTATGTAATTTACATGATCCTACATTTCCATAGTATTAATATTTGAATACATGAAGGATTTCATTGCTTATAGATTTTTTTTAATATATTTTCTTCATGTGAGAATTGTTTCAACGAGATCTTGTGATATTGTAGAAATATTGTTTTTTGTTTTTATTCATTTGTTAAATTTATTTTGGAAGTAATCAAAGGAGAGACATTTATTCATGAATATTCTCTTGTTTCAATATTGAGATATGATATTGTTGTATTTCAATTTGATTTTTTTTTGTTGATTTATTTGTTTGATAAATTAAATCATCCTATTAAGTTATTTTTCAAATACTGGTATTATACCTAGTTAAATTTTTATTTAAAAGGGAAATCGATTCAATAGGGGTGGGAAACGGTTCCGGCCCCCAAGAAAAAGTTTGTTTTACCTGTTATTTTTTCGGGCCGAACTTGACTTTTGAACCTGCATATTTAAGTATGTCTGCCTAGAGATGCTCCCGGTGTGACTTTGGCGGTTTTAGGTTAAAAAATCATATGTACCGCAAGAGAAAAAAGCATACGGTTCGGTTTGGTTTGGTTGGATTTCAATCAAACCAAACCAAATCAAACCAATGCGGTTTGGATTGGTTCGGTTGGTTTGGTTTTTAAAAAAAAAATACAAAATTTTATTTGATATAATCTAGTAAGTTGTAATTTTTGTACCTCTTCATAATCAAAGCTTACACAATAAAATCTTACTAAGCCACAACAACAAAAGTAGGCGGGCATTCAATATATTCTTAAACTACACAGTAAAATCTTACAACAAACCAAAAATTATATAATAAAGTCTTACAAAGTCACAAAACCAAGCAATTTTGTTAAAGTTTCAACATGTAGACAAAACTGCAAATTAATACATAAATTAAAGTTCAACCATTCAAATCATAAACCATTCAAAATTCAATTTAACCATCATGTTTGTTCCACCATTCAAAATTCAGTTTAGCCACTCCATAATCCATATTGCTTCATGTTATCTTCTAGCATCCATCCTGCATCCATCCTAATTGTTCACAAATACAACATTTAGTCAAAATTATTTCAAATAAACATTTTCTACTATCAATTGCAAATAAAGTCAATTACATTTCCTTCAATCAATTACATTGCCTACTGTCAATTATTTCAAATAAACATTTTCTATTGTCAACTACATATCCTTCCGTCAAAATTATTTCCTACTGTCAATTGCAAATGAACATTTACATTATACATTTCAAAGGTACAACAATAATTTACATTCAAGTTTCCTAGCCTACAGATTCTTAAATAAAACTTTAGGTTCTATATTTTTAGCCTACAGATTCTTAAATAAAACTTTAGGTTCTATATTTTTACAGGATAACAAAGGCTTTAAACAGTTGTAGTGCTAGCACCGGTGATGATATGAGTACCACAGAAAGGCTCAAACAAGAACTTGAACCTACTACACAAAGACAAGAAATTGTAACATGTTTCTTACAAGAAATTGTAACATGTTTCTTACGGTGATATTATAAGTACCATAGAAAGGCTCAAACAAGAACTTGAAACTACTACACAAAGACAAGAAATTGTAACATGTTTCTTACAGGAAATTGTAACATGTTTCTTACGGTGACATTATAAGTACTAAAATATTTTAATAAACATTTACATTCATCCAAAATATTTTAATAAACATGTTTGGTGGACTAAATTTGAGATCAAAATCTAATAAATTCGTACCATTTTTTTCAAGCACGTTTACTAGTACGATTCAATGTCAGAAAGTCCCTCATTTAATTGTGGGATCGGAGCCATTTATACAAACATATTAACAAACATTAGACAAATGAAACAAACATATTAACAAACGTTAGACAAATAAAACAAATATATTAACAAACATATATATATATATATATATATATATATATATATATATTATATATATATATATATATATATATATATATAACATATATACCTTGTTCGAGCTGCTCCAATACTTCCAAGTGCTCTTCAATATCCACTTTCAAAAGGAAGGATCTTAACCAATTTTGTACACATATTAAAGCTTCAACAGTGTGTGGTGTAAGAGAGCTCCTATAACAACTAAGGACTCGACCCCCGGTAGACATTGGCATAGCCAAGATATCTCTAGCCATTATACCAAGCGTAGGGTATTTGGTGGAATTTACCTTCCACCAATTCAAGATGTCAAAATCTGGACTTTTCTTCTCCCTCGTCTCCATGAGATACAAATCCACTTCGTTTTTATTCAAATTCGGATCTTGATCCATGTCCCTCTCAAATTCATTATCCAAATGATCAGAAGATGTAACAAATTCGGATGGTTCTATTTCTTGTGGTACACCACCTTCTAACATCGCATACTCAACACATTTCTCGCCTAATCTCTTAAAGGCCTTTTGAAACTTCAATGCACTTTCAAGCATAAGGTATGTGGAGTTCCACCTAGTGGGACAATCATATTGCACTATAGACTTGTCTTGTATCCTAACTTCTTTAATACATGTTCTAAACCTATCTAAACGACCAGGTGACTGACGAACATATCAAACCGCACTCCTAATTTTGGAAATTAAATCATGCATGAACTTCAACTTCACCCCATCATTGACAACAAGGTTAAGAATGTGGGCACAACATCTAATGTGCAAATGCCCCCCTTTTAAAGGATGAGAATTCCAATCCTCCATTCTATTTTTTAGGTAATTCCTAGCAACATCATTTGAAGACGCGTTATCAATTGTGATGGGGAAAACCTTATCTACCATCCTACCCTCCAAGCACTTTTCAATGTTATATAGAACCCTTATGAGATGTTATAGGACAAAAATTAAGAATTTGTTTATGCATCTTCCAATCTTGATCAATTAAATGTGCAGTGAGAATCATATAATTAATATTTTGCACAAATGTCCAAGCATCAGTTGTTAGACAAACACTTTGTTTTGTTTTAGTAAACATGCTTATTAACTTATGTTTCTCACTCACGTAAAGACTCAAACAATCCCTAGCAATTGACATACTTCCTGGAAGTGGGAACCTAGGTTGTATAACACTCATAAAATGATGGAATCCTCCATTTTCAACAAAAGAAAAAGGTAACTCGTCCACGATTATCATTCTAGCTAAAGTTTGCCTACACTATTCAACATCAAAATGAATACCATTAAGTGCAGTAATAGATCCTTTAGAGCCTTCTTGAAGGCTAAGAGTGGTTTGTGTAGGATCAAGAACACTCTTGGGAATTTTTTCACATTGATTCATCAAATGATTATTTAAATTTGTGGTTCCATTCTTATGTGAATCAGCCGCATAAGATTTCGTACACCAATTACACTTAGCCCGAGTACCCGAATCATTTCTTGTAAAATCCCAAACCTAAGATTTAGGCCTACAAGGTTTTTGTTTACCTGAATTTTCTGCATTAGCATTAGAATCATCGACATTAGAATCCTCAGGTTCTCCAACTTTACTTTTCTTCCTGTTTTGAAGATTGTCAAAGTAAATAGTTTGTGGTGGATTTGTTGTTGGCGTCGGTGGATCATTTTGAGTCTGCAAGTACATAATGGACACCAATCAATTACACCAAACTTATGTAATTAAAGGACATTCAAAACAATAATAATAACAAAAGTTACCAGATTTTCTGCCATAGAAATGGAAAAGGATGCATCAAAACCAGTGGCGAATCTAGAAATATTTGACATTGGGGGAAAATTTATTGTCTAATATTCATTAAAATTTATATTTTATATTTCCAAAAATATTTTAAAACTAAAAAAAAAATATATATATATATATATATATATATAACAATATTTTTTAATATAGTACTATATTTTATATTACGGTATATATTTAATGTTAAATATATGATACAAATTAATTAACACCATCAATGATTACAATTGGTACTAATTTATTTTACGTTATCTCTTACTTAAATATTTATATTTATTTCTTATTAGTTTTGGTTCATATGAGTACAATTAATTTTTTTATGGGGACAAATTTTAATATTAAGAATATTAATAAACAATTATTTTTGGTTTAGTGGGGGCTTGAGCCCCCTTTAAGAAACATGTGTATCCGCCTCTGATTAGAACCATCCTACTTCTTTGTCAAAAGCCGTATTTAACTATAACAGTAGATGAAAATATTGCATCACTTTAAAATCATGCATCACTTTGTAGATGCAAATAAGCAATCAAATACTAGGAGTTGACACAGAAGAAAATGGTGCAGAATTTCAAATAACACAAGCACTGTTTTTCAAACAAAAACAGTGCAAAATTTTCAAGGTACCTGTTTTGATAATGATTGAATAAAACTATGAAGCTTTCAAAACCTTCTTCCCACCGCATGATCGAATTGAACAAAGTCTAAAAGATAATAAAAAATACATAATCAGAAACGGAAAGTTAATCGAAAACGAAAGATAATCGAAGTTGAAAGATAATCGAAACCAAAAGTAGATCGAAACCGAAAGATAATATAAATTTTAAATAACCTTCTGTGTTTCGATTTGGAGCTGAAGATAACAGAAACTGAGGTCACGAACTTTTGGTTTCGAAACATAGAAATTGTGTTTCTTATTAACAGAAGTCGAGGTCGTGATTTGGACTCGAGTTTCTATTTGGAACGATTGTGCTTGTTTCGTCTTTGGTACTGAAGGTAACGATGGTGATGGAACGATTTGGAACGATGCTTCGTGTTTGTTGTTTGTTGTGGAACGATGGTAACCTAGTGTAAGACTATAAGCTACGCAATGGGTCGGTTTTGGAAACTATGGGCCTTGAAATGTAAGCAATGGGTTGTACACTGTAGTTAGTTACTAGGTAAGTATATAATTAAAAGCAAAAAAGTTAAAATATGGGGTATTATGTAAGTTCAACGGTTTAGTTTGGTTTGGGCCGGTTTCAACATGTAAACCGCAAATCAAAACGAACCCCACGGTTTTGCCACAAAATGATCCAAATTCGTCCGAAACAAATGCGGTTTTTGCGGTTTTCGATCTGATTTGGTTCGATTTGCGGTTTTTTATTGGGTTATGTAATACGGTGGCAGAACTGACTTTTTTAAAATGTTGCGGATAGCAAGAGTCGCCACCGACTTTTATTTTATCCAATATATAGAAAGGCTAAAAGAACGAAAATAAAACCTTTTTAAAAGACTTTGAGTTCGGGGGGTAAGTTATACAAAGAGAAGGTGTAAGCACCCTTTGTATCCATGGTTATCTGTAACACCCTTCTAAACCCCACGGAAATTAAATAAATAAATCAGAGTAACATGCACAAGGGCGTCACAATTCATAATAAAATAAACACCATCTGTCATATGTCATGCATTCACTGAGAAACATTTAAATCATAACTCATAATTCCAGATCTCGTGTTTACACAGCGGAATAGATCATCAACTAGCATCACGTCATCGATACTTTAATCCTCACAATAAATCAAATAAAACAGAGTTATTATCATAAACTTAAAAACACGTGTTCCCCAGTGTTACATCAATCAGAGCACGACACCCAACGCTAACACACGTATTGACTCATGAGCTAATCCTCACCAAGTCGAAGCCGCTATCCTCAATCTAAAAAATATAGTGTAAGTGTGAGTCTCATTCGCAATTAACAAATATTATTGCATTATAAATGACAACACATCAATAGTTATATCATTCACCCAATCCATCTATATCAAGATAGTCCACCATCACACAAACACACATTACCAATCATAATAAATGAAGTACATTCAATCATATTATCAAATTCATGCATATGGATGCAACTGACTCTATGCATGTGGTACCAAACATCATCAATGGGAATAACCCACCTACCGATCTAACATCGTCCAGATACGGCCCTGCCAACACAAATTCCACACAATGGGAATTATGCCCTTCACTGAATCCTCTCATCATTAGGATTCAGCCCTCATCAAATGAGTATGAAATGAATGCAACATACACAACATGCTTATATCATCTTCATCATCATCATCATCATTAAGCATGTTCACATGTATATCAGCAATCATTCAATATAATTCAAATCATTATTAAACACAAGATTACATCGCAAGGTTCATCATCATCATCAAACAACACTCAAAACAGGCCTACAGATCAAAAGTTACGCATCATTGAACTTTCGAAGAAAAATCACAAAACATAAAATTTTAACACACAGCGGACATACGCGTATCACCTAGCCCATACGCGTATCTCCCTTCATCATACGCGTTTCACCAGAATAAAATTTTTCCAGAAAGCATCTCATACGCATATCAGCCTCTTCATACACGTATCATCAGAACTAAAATCCTCTTTAAAATTTCTCATACGCGTATGGCCACTCTCACACGCTCCTCATACGCAAATCACTAGCACTTGGCCTTTGGGACGGAGCAGTTGCGTATCATACGCGTATTGCCCATGGGGATTGCCACGTAATTGGTTCAGTCTTCGATCTTTAAACCTCGTAGGTAAAGTCTCAACCATCAAGTTGTCTTTCACCTGTATATGATCTACTTGTATCACATGGGACGGATCTGAAATGTATTTCCTCAACTGAGACACGTGAATACATCATGCAAATTTGCAAGCATCGGCGGTAAAGCAATACGATAGGCCACTTCTCCTACTTTTTCAGAAATTTGGAACGAACCAATGAAACACGGTGTCAACTTCTTTGACTTCAATGCCCGACCAATACTTGTCATTGGAGTAACCCTCATAAACACATGGTCTCCTTCTTGAAACTCAAGTGTTTTCATCCTCTTGTCATGATAACTCTTTTGTCGACTCTGAGAAGCCTTCATCTTTTCCTGTATCATCCTAATCTTTTCTGTAGTCTGTTGCACAATTTCTGGCCCGATCACAACACTCTCACTAGATTCATACCAACATAATAGTGTTCGACATCTTCTACCATACAAAACCTCAAACGGAGCCATACCAATAATCGAATGATAGCTATTGTTGTAGGTAAACTCAACAAAAGGAAGATAACTATCCCAAGCACCTCCTTTTTCCAACACAAAAGCTTGTAACAAATCTTCCAACGATTGAATCGTCCTCTCAGTCTGTCCATCCGTCTGTGGATGAAATGCTGAATTCAATATCAACTTATTACCCAAAGCCTTCTGCAAACCTTCCCAAAACTTAGACATAAATCTCGGATCTCTGTCTGACACGATGCTCGAAGGAATACCATGTAAACTAACTATCTTCTCAATATACAACTGAGCCAGCTTCTCCATCGGATAATCCATTCTTACTGGTATAAAGTGTGCAGACTTCGTAAACCTGTCCACAACGACCCAGATAGCTTCACAATTCTTAACACTTCTCGGCAATCTAGAAACAAAATCCATTGATATACTATCCCACTTCCACTCAGGAATAAACATCGGTTGCATAAACCCAGATGGCTTCTGATGCTCAATATTTGACTTCTGACACGTCAAACAATAATACACAAACTCAACAATTTCTTTCTTCATTCCCGGTCACCAAAACAACTTTTTCAAATCATGATACATCTTGGTAGCACCAGGATGAATACTTAAACTACTACGGTGTCCTTCTTCCAGAATACTCTTTCGAAGCTCATCAGCATTGGGAACACAAACTCGAATACCAAACCTCGATATACCATTCTCGTCGATTCTGAATTCACCGCCTTTACCTTGGTTAATCAAAGTCATCTTATCGATTAACTCAACATCAACTTTCTGACCTTCCCTAATCTCTTCAAGAATACCGCTAGTCAGTTTTAGCATACCCAACTTAACACTCTTAGGAGTATCTTCACACACCAAACTCAAGTCTCTGAATTGTTCAATTAAATCCAATTCCTTCACCATTAGCATAGTCATGTGCAAAGACTTCCTACTCAACGCATCAACAACAACGTTTGCCTTACCAGGATGGTAATTCAAACCAAAATCATAATCCTTAAGAAATTCCAACCACCTCCTCTGTCTCATACTAAGCTCTTTCTGATCAAAGAGATACTTCAGGCTCTTATGATCACTGAACACCTCGAACTATACAAGTAGTGTCACCACAACTTCAAAACAAAGACTACAACCCCTAACTCTAAATCATGAGTCGGATAATTCTTTTCATGCAATTTGAGTTGCCTCGACGCATAAGCGACCACTTGTTGATTCTGCATCAATACACCACCTAAACCCATATAATATCTCTCGAGAGTTCTTGTGTTCAAAACCTGTTGATTTTTTTATTGATTTGGTGCCTGTTATTAATAGATGAAACAACAAAGAAAGATAAGATATTATGCTAAAAATCTTATCAAAGAAGTCAAATATGAAGAGCTACATAATAGAGACGAGGAAATAATCAAAACGCAAAAGATAGCTCCTACCGTTGCTTCACTTGTTGTTTTCAAAGGGCTAAAATTTGTCTTACTTTTGAAATTGATCTAAATTACAACATAATAGTTAAAACTACAATGCTTCAAAACTATTTACTATGGGTGGCTTTATTAATATTATTGGGAGGGAGAGTATAATAAGATAATTCTTTGCTTAAGTTGCATATATATCATGGGGTTTAGCGATGTAGAAAACTTATATACACTTTTGTAATGTTTTGTATTTTTGTTTCATTGCTGAAAAAATAGAAAAAAATGACTAATATTTGTTATTGATGCATAAAATAAAATAAAAATTTATTTAAATATCTAAATAAAAAAATTTATATTTTTATTATCCACTATTTTAAAAAAAATCTACAAAATTATAACTTATAGATAAATATTTAATTTTATTAATTATTGTGAGTAAAAATGATTTTTCAAGTATAAATAATGTGTCATTAAAATTGTAAGCATTTAATGACATTAAATTTATATACTAATATAAACAATACATAAAATAAGAAGTGTAAAAAAGGAAAAGCAATCGATAAAAAAATGCATTAAAAAGTGAAACCACAATAAATGCTATTAAAAATTAAATATATGGTAAATTAAAAAAATTATTTTAGAGTTTAAAGGTAGTAAAGTGACATGTAAACTAATTTTACACATACAACCAATCAAAATACTTACACTTGTCATGTCATATTAGTTTTTTAAAATTAAAATTGTATTTTAATTGGATACATAGTTGTGATTGAGCTTTGACTAATATGCCTAAGGATTTTTCTTATGCACCATGCATAAGCCTATATAAGCCATTGGATCATGTTTTTAATCCAGTATTGAGTATTGAGTGGTGATTATTGAGTATTGAGTAATAATAATTAATGTCTAGAATTTGATCTAAGGGTCTATAATAATCTATGCATGGTGCATAGATTTTTATCTATGCACGGTAACTGCACCCGTTGTGATTGGTTGAGAGTGTAAAAAAATTTTATACTGTCAGTGCATATCCCTTTTCTCATTATTTTATATTACTTTTATTTACAGTAGTTTTAATTAATATATGATCTTATTTATAGGTTTTTAAATGAATTAATTCACTTATCTTTGAACATTATTATAATTTATTTTAAATAAAATTAAAATCTTTATTATAAAAATTACATTCCCATATTAAATTTTATTTTTTTGAGATTATAATGTAGGGAATTGGATCTCAACGATGATGCTTTCTACTATATGTTTGCTGCTTAATAATAATAATAATGAATGAATTATTTAGATTGGCTAATAAATTTTATAAAAAATTTAAAATCAACCTTAATTAATTTTAAACTTAATTCTTTTATTTATTTTGAAAATTAATAATTAATATTGGTATATAAAAAATATATTTGCATAAATTTATATTTGTTAACACATATAAAAAATAAAAATAAAAATATTTTAAATAATGTATGAATTGAAACATTGGCAAAACGTATGTATTTATGTTACTAATATTAATTTGTACAATTAAAATAATATTTTTAACTACTATGTTATTAGTGGATATTTATAAAATTAAATGATTGCGTAAATATTTTTATAAATAATGTAAAAAAAATTAATATTTACCTATGGAAAAATATACGATTGATCCAAATATTTGTATATATAGAAAAACTATATTTATATTTGTGATCCAAATATAAATAAAAATATGTTTTTCTTTTGAAAATAATAAATTTTTTTGGTTAAATAATTTCGTCTTTCTATTTTTCCATTCTTATTAATTTTAGAAACATATGTGCGTAACACCAGTACCCGTACGAATGCACGGGTATCCATACTAAAGTTCATACGAACCCACATTTTATTACATTTGTTGTACAATTAAAAAAAATAAAAGTAAATATATTTTAAATATTATATGAATCCAAACACGGGAAAACTGTATTTATTTACGTTACTAATATTTATTTATACAGTTAAATTAATATTTTCAAATACTAGGTTATTAGTTGATATTTATAAAATTAAATGATTGCGTAAATATTTTTATAAATAATGTCAAAAAAATTTGAATATTTACATATGGGAAAATATACTGCTGATTCAAATATTTATATATATCTGATATTTGATAGTATTTTTTTTGGTATAACAAAAAAATTTAAGCTGGAACTACAGCCATAGGAAAGCAACGACATTAGTTTCTACATATGTGCATAATGGATATCTTTATCCTAAGCATATTGTATTCTTCGTTTTAAACGGATGAACTCATTTCTGCGAAACATGTTTTAAAGCATGTACGAGTGTTTTTTGTTTGCAACTCTAAGAAAGAAAGGGTTGTGGATGATCGCAGTGAAGCCGACTCTTCAGCCGTTGAAAACTATTGCACTTGGAGGAAGGAAGTGAAGGATCCGAAGACTTTTAAGAGAAATATTCGGGTAAGTTAGTTGTTACTATAATATCTAAGCTACATATTAGAAGTTATATATTATTATATAATCTCATGTTGTTTGATATGCAAATGTACAACAAATACCTAAACATGTGAAATGTACAACAAATACCTAAACATGTGATAACGACATGCGATTAATTAGCGGGAATCGTTTGCATACTGCTCTTTCACTCTGACATCGACAATTATTATAATGGTGTAGTTCACACATACGTGAGGAACAACTATGTCGAAAAGTATGTATGCCACGATTGGTATGAACTTACAAAGAAAAGACGGTCCGAGAAAGGAGGTATTGTGGAATTTAGGATCAGGTTACCTCCACGTGTCCACGTGTCCGTCTTGAACGGTTGACATGCTAAGATGTTTTTTTGGGTCTGTTAGAAGTTTGTATGGTAGTGTTCATGAAGAATGTTCAATGTGTTTGGTTGAAGTTGGTTCAAATAATATTGTTGTCCTTTTTGGTTCTCTGTTTTTCTAGCAACAAATTGACGAAATTGTTATGATCCATTTTGTTTTGATGCGTAAGTTTAAGATGTTGAATTAAATTAATGCTACATTAACTTATTATAACCTAATGTTAGTAGAATTATGATTAAATTAGGATGTCTGACAATAGTGCTACATTAATTTATTAAAATTGGTAACCTTTGATGTTTTTACAAACATTTTTTTAATTTTTCTTATTTAATTTTTCTTATTTACATTTTTTCTAAATTCAAATTATATATGTCTTATTAACTGATTTTTATATAATAGATTTATTTTTAAATTTGTTTTATTATTACATATTAATATATACTTTTAAATAGTATCCTTACTATTATTTAGGATTATTTTAAATATAAAATTAATTTTTGAATCAAATACGCGTAACATAGCGGTACACGTGCGAAGACACGGGTATGCCACTAGTTTAAAATTAAAATATTTACACATAACAAAAAAATTGTTAACATTGTTATAATAATAGTAACTCATGATTTTTATTTCTGCAGAAAAATTAAACATAAATAAAATTTATACTAAAATAAAACCAAAGTATAGAACTTGGAAAAATAAGTGAAAAACTCCCACTAATCTAAGGCAGATTGAAAACTAAGATTCATATTAGCAATATGCCCGTGAAATGTCTTTGGTGTCAAACCTTTAATTAAAGGATCAACTAGCATTAAGTCTGTGCCCGAAAAAATGGAGGTGTTTGGGTGGAGAACAATTATGAACAAAATAGCAACAAAGGATCAATTAAGGAAGAGGGGAATAACTTTGAATATTATTCATCCGGATTGTGTATTTTATTCGACGGCGGAGGAAAATCTCGCGCATCTTTTAGGGTGCTGTACTATTGTGTCGGCCATTTGGCGAAAGATATTCGAGTGGTTGGGATTGCTAAAGGAGTCGTCTTTGGCAGAATTCCAAAATTTATTTTTCCACTTTGACAAGGTGAAAAGTAATTCTAAAAGAGCGATTGTGGCTGTTGTTTGGTTATCAACGGTATGGAGTATTTGGTGGATGCGTAATGCGATCATCTTTAAGGGAGAGGCTTTTAGCTTCGATGATTGCATCTCTAAGATAGTCGGTGACGTGTGGGTGTGGTTGAACTCTTCTGAAAAAATCAAAGATTGTTGTTACTTCTATTGTTGGAGTATTTTCCCGCTGTGGTGCTTTACGTAGTAGTCTTGTGTTGTTGTTGCTAGGGCCTGTTGTCGCCAAATATGCTTCATTTTGTAGCTTGGTCTGCGTGGCTTTTCTGTCTCGTTGTGTCAGTAGTTTGTCTTTGTTTTTGTCGTGGTTGTTCTCTTTGTTGGCTGGGCGTGGGACGGTGGTGTCGTTACTGTTAGTCGGGGTGTTGTTGGCTATGTTTTCCTTTTCCCTAGTGGCTGCTGGTTTTTTCTTGTATGGGAGTGTTTTCATGTTTGTTTTACCTCTGCCTGCAGTGTGTTAGCAGAGTTTTCTTATTGTTTATAGATGTCTTAGGCTTTGTCCTTAGTCTTGGCTCTTGTTGCTTCCGTATGTTCGGAGTTTGGGAGTCCCGAATTTTGTAAATTGGCGGAGTATCCCTTATACTCCCGTTATATATCATTGCCTATTAAAAATATATATATTCTATCAAAATTTTCTTCTCATGAACTCTTTCTTTCACAACATTGATATAAATAAACTTTGATTTTGTAGAACTCATATTGTTGTCGGAGTAGAGCAGAGTTTCATTATTCTCACTATCTTAGGGATAAGTTTAAGGGTATGACACCCTCCATTTTTTAAAATATTCTAATTATATCTTTTTTATTTATTACTTTTTTTTTAAATCGAAAATTTTTGTATCCCTAAACCAGTGTACTGCAGAATGTCACTTAAAAAATTGCCGTACATAGTTTTTCTTTGTTAAATAACTTACAATGAATTTTTTGATATTATAATTTTTTATTAAATTCTTGTTCATTAAATAACTTGCCATAAGTCTTTCACTATTATAATTTTTTAATCAAATTTGTGTTTAGTGGATAACTTGTTACAAGTTTTCTAATTTTTTTTCATTTCGCAATGACATAATGGACAACGATTTGAAAATCGTCGCAAAAAGTAAAGCGACCGTTTTACTTTAGTCCATAATTTTAGAAAATTTCTTTAGCCACCTCCCTATGAGGGTCACCCCCAGCGAAAATCCGAAAATACCCCTGCTTCGGAAATGAACTTCCGAAGCGCTTTTTTTTTTTAAAAATTTCCATAATTCGGAAGTGCATCTCCGAAAACACCTCATGGGGGGTGTCTTCGGAGATGAACTTCCGAAAACACCTCATGGGGGTGAATTCGGATGTTCATTTCCGAATTATGCAGAAACTGTGTTTTTTTTTATGTTTTTTCTTAAACAGTCTCGCATTTTAATTAAACGCAAACGGCAAATAAAATAAGCGACATATAAACAGAAAATACTAATATGATAAATAAAATCCAAAAACACTGTGCGAAAGATACAATCCGAAATCAAAACAAAACAAAACAAAACACGTCAAACAAAACAAAAACACGTTATTCTGCCCGACGAGCGTTACAAAATACACATCTAACAAAACAAAAACACATTATTCTGCCCAACGAGCGAACTCCTCCGAATGAAGATACTGATACCAATCCTCATCCCACTCAGTCTCAGAACCATCAGCATCAACCACGACTCTCACGCCAAATAGTTGAGCTTGAGCATCCGGGCCCCGGGCCCCATGGGAACGAGAAGTAGAGCCGGTCGAAACCTTCTTCTTCTCCTTCACCTCATTCACTCCGCGAGAGCACGAAGTAGAGCCGGTCGAAAGCTTCTTCTTCTTCTTCTCCTTCACCTCCTTTTTTCCCTTAGCGCCACCCATTCCTGCATAAAAATGAAGAAAGAAAGGTCCATGAGACCTCCTTTTATAAAAGAAGAAAGGGGACAAAAACGCTTGGGAAACGGACAAGTCGTTAAAGAACAAAGGAGGTGAAGCAGAACGCATGCACACAAACTTCAAAGAAACAGGCACAATAAACAAAAGCGTTAAAAATAAAGTACTTGCAAATTAAAACGGACACACTACCCTGTGTAGCCGACGCAGTCTGGGTCTCCCTACCCTGTCTGATGCGTGCTGGTTGGTTGCCTGACATGTTCCTGTAAACGATTGAAATCGATTAATATGCGAGACAAAATAAAAAACTAAAAAATTTGAACTTCTGATACAATTCGGAAGTTCATTTCCGAAAACTGGGATGGAGGTGTTTTCGGAAATAAACTTCCGAAACATCCCTGCGATGGAGTTTTCTGAAACTTCCATGGCAGACCCCAAAATCAAACATAAAACCAATTCAAAAAGCTTCTAAACAACCTAAATACTACTAACAACCAGTTCATATATCATTTATGCAATTGAAACCCTAAATAACATGCATTTGAATAATGAATCTAACAAATTTAAAACTTACAAATTGAGTGATTTGTGGGCTTTTGAATGTTGTATAGCAATGTGATTGGAGCCTTGATGCAGCCTTGGAAGTGTGTTTGCACAAATTTTCGCTTTTGCTTGTTTTTGATTTGAGTTAGTGTAAATGAATGGTAAATGAATGGGGGAGGGGGAGTGTTTTAATAAATCTGCAGAACGCGCAGTATTTCGGAAGTTCACTTCCGAAATGATGTTTTCGGAAATGAACTTCCGAACTAAGACAATTTTTTCAAAAAAAAAAGGCGTTTTCGGAGATGCATCTCCGAAAACACCTTTTTCTTGCATTTCGAAAATGCATTTCCGAAGTCAGGGGTAGTATGGGGTTTTCACTAGAGGTGGACTAGAAGGTAGGGAGGTTGGCAAAGAAATTCTCTAATTTTAACTGTTGACTAATGTCATCTTTGTTTTAGTCACTAGATACTTTAACATGAGTCATTCGAAAGTTCTATTGAGGTTGTGGAGCATTTGTTGGCTTTTTCTACGGGGTTGCTCAGGGTGGTTTGTGCGAGAAAGCGTTTGATTACGTGACTAGCCATTTGTTGGACAATATGAAGCATGCAGAATGATATGTATTTTAATGCAGTGGTATTTCAAGTCGCCGAAGTGGTTCATAGGGTAAAACTTTTGTCGTGGTTATTGAACATTTGTAGGAATTCTGGGGAAAGTTTATATTGTACTTATACTCTTTGGTGCAATCGGCCCATCGACGTTCTTAATTGTTGATTTTGTATGTGTCGGGGAGTATGTTTTGTACTCAATCGTTTCTAATGAATCTCATTGCTTATAAAAAAAAATAAAAAATGAGTCATTCGAAATGCAATTTTTTTAATTCTTTTTCACATAATATAAAAGTATTTTGATCAAATCAAATAAATGTTAGGGTATGGCCTAAAAGTTTTCTGTTTATTATATGATGGGGGCTAAGTTTTGATACAGGTTGGATTATGAGAACCAATTAGGCAGACTGGTTGCATATCATGGGTTCTTAAAAAATTAAATTAGATAATAATAATAATAATAATAATAATAATAATAATAATAATAATAATAATAATATTAATAATATTAATAATATTAATAATAATAATAATATTAATAATATTAATAATATTAATAATATTAATAATATTAATAATATTATTAATAATAATAATAATAATAATAATAATAAATCCTTATAATCAAAATATATTTTTTCAAAACAAATCCGAAAAGTGTGTAACAGCAACGAACATGAAGTGGCAAAATATATAAAATAAAAAAAAATCAAATGAAAAGATTTGCAAATCAAATAAGAACTTTAATTTTGATATTCTTTAACAAAAATCTCCTTACCAAACTTTTCCTTACCACTTAATGGACGACTGAAAAATTAATACTTTCAAACAGAAATCACGAGGGAGAGAAAATACATCATCTTGCTACTAATCGTATAGAGACATGACTTCATGCAAAGCAACGTTACCACCAATATCAAAGAATAATCACAAAAGTGGAGAGAAAAAGACAAGCAAAAACAAGAATCTTTTGAGATTGGCAATGAAGAATTCAATGAAGAATGAAGGAAAGGAGAAGGTCGTGTTTGCAAGAAAGATTGTTGTAAGACCCAAACGCTTATCGCCAAATCAATGGAATCGTCTTCATTGATCCTTTCAAACCATGCCTTCTAGATTATCCATCATGTCTGATTCTCAAGATTTGTCCATTATGCCAACTATAATCGATGATCAGCTTATTACTATTCCTCAAGATTTTCAAAGTTCTATTGGATTTGGACCCAACAAAAGTGAAAATAAAAAGATAAAATACTCAAGCTACGACATGATTTTCTTGAAATCGGCAATTAAGAACTCAATGAAGAAAGCAGGAGCAGAGAAGGTTGTATTTGCAAGAAAGATGGTTGTAAGACCCAAGCGCTTGTCGCCAAATCAATGGAATCGTCTTCATCGAACCTTTCAAACCATGCCTTCTAGATTATCCATCAAGTCTGATTCTCAAGATTTGTCTGATTCACAATGAAATTCGTATTCTTGCATATGAAATTTTTGTACAAACTATTAAAGAGAATTTCTTTCTTCACCTCCCTATGGAGCGGACCCAGCGAAAACCCCTAAATACCCCTACTTCGAAAATACATTTTCGAAATAATTTTTTTTTCCAAATTTTCTCAGAATTCGGAAATGCATTTCCGAAATCCCATTTTTTGAGATTTCGAAAATACACTTCTTAAAAAACGCAGAAGTTTTGAAGTATATAATTATTTTGAAATAGTGGTTTAAAATTAAGATCTTAAAAGATTTATACTATTTATTAGTTAATAAATTGACAATAATGTTTCTTATGACAAATATGTCGATTTTAATTATAGGGAACAACTATATACTGTTTATTAGTTAATAAATTGACATAATGTTTCTTATGACAAATATGTTGATTTTAATTATAGGGAACAACTATTTCAAATTTTGGACCGATCAAATAAAATATCTTATAAATGGAATATTTTAGAATGAAAAAAGATATTTTAATAATTTTGGAAATTTGTTATATTTAATTAATAATGATACACAAAATTAGAATGAATTTATTATACTAGAATGACTCAAAAACTGTCCTATTCAATTCATTTTATTTCTATCAATTAATATTTTTTTTATTTTGATGCTTTGTTTCTTTATTCTTTTGAATCTATCAACTATTATTTTTAGTATAGTAAAAAAATTATAAATTTTGATTCCTCTAAATTATTTGCTACTATTTTAATTAAAAAAATTTTTTGCAAAGTTTCACGTGGTGCACTTGTGTATTTCATATGATTTTTTTATGACCTTTCATCAATACAAATTGAAATTATTATTAGTTTAATAATTTTCTATTTAAATTTTAAATTTTATTAATTTATTTATAAATTTGAGTTAAGCTTTAATTGTTAAAATTAAAATTTTAATTGAATTTTTTAATAAATTTTATTATTTTTAGATATTTTATAATTAACGTAATAAATTTTAATTAAAGTTAAAATTATATTTTGTAATTAACTATTAAACTATTTATATTTATAAATTAGCTATTTTATAATTAACGTAATAATTTTTAGATAATCTCAATAGTTAAGTTAAATAGTTACAATTTTATATATAATTTATTTAATAATTCAACCTTTTACTTTTTAAATAGTTAACAATCGTTTAAAAATAAATTAATAAAGATTAAAGTTATAAATAATTAAATTAGTAAAATAATAATATTTTAAAGTTTTATCAATGATATATAAAATACTCACGGTACTTGTATATTTAGTATATTAAAATATATATAAATTTTTTTGATTAATTATATGTTCTAATTATTATTTAATGACATATCATTCATAAAATATATATTAAAAAAATAAATGAAGATTAAAAAATAAACAATTAAATTAAGAAAATAATAATATCTTAAAGTTTTATCAAAATGAAAAGAATTAATATTTAAAAAGAAAAAATTGAATAATTATTTATACTAATTTAAAGTTTTATGTATAGAATTAAAGTACCAAAATTAAAAAAATTAGTAATTGGCAGACGTAAATATAATTAAATACAAGTTATAATTTTTTTATAGAACACTTAATATAATATTGGAAATTAATCAATTAATTTTATTAGGAAATTATATAATCAATTAATTTTAATCTAATTTTGGTAATTATATAATTTTAATTAATACAATTGATTCATGGGCATTTTAGAAATCCAGACAGTCCAGAATATGATGCAGAAAAGTAAAAGCGCACATAGAATGCAATGCAAACAGGTAAATATGCAAAGCAGTAAAAACACCCAAAGATAAACACACAAGCGCTAGGATCGACTCGCTAGGTCCGGACCAGCAATAGGTCAAGACGTCCCCAGCAGAGTCGCCAGCTGTCGCTACCGCGAAAATTAACAGAGTCGCCACTAACATATTTATCCCGAAAAGGAAGGGAATGCCAGCAAACCACAAAACAAAACAACGGTCTCACGACCAGAGAAAAAGGGTAAGGGAGTCGGTTACGCGAGGGGAAGGTATGAGCACCCCTCACGCCCATCGTACTCGATGGTATCCACGCATGTGTCTAAATCTATGGGTGTGTAAGCAAACTACGCTAATCTGGACTAAAATGAATGCAGAATGTAGGGAAAAGAAAGGATTATGCTCGCACGGGCCCTACCCCGCTGCCTACGTATCTGTTTTGCAGAATCAGAGCTACCGTAGCTCGACTAACTAATTTCTGTTTGTTTTGTGTTTTTTAGGTGAACGAGTTACATTCACACTCCGCTGCTCGACCTTTGGAGGCTTATGCTTGGGAATGGAGCGGAAATAACAAGTTCTTAAGAAAAGAAAATCAAAGAGTGTGGTTTGTGTTTTAAAGAATGCATGAGGAAAACCTAATCTAAGGGGGGAAGCTTGCTACCTAATGTTATCATACAAAGGGTACATATCTAAGCTAAGCAACCTACGAGGGAAAAGGGAAGCAAACAATGAGCACACAAACGAGCATCCACTCGTGAAGCAAACAAACCAAAGGCACTGGCCAAATGGTAGAAAGGCGGTCCCGCCATAGCCAAGGGGAGCAGCTCAACCCAAGTCAACCAAGCATCAGACCTCGCGAAAATGATCGGGCCATAGACAAGAAGGCGGACCCTTCTCAGCAACCAAGCCGTCACGGATCGTAAAGGAAAACGGTGCGTGCATACACCGAGCATCAACGTCGAGTGACATGAGCTATAGGAAAGGCGGGGGTCCGGCTACATGAACCCTTTTCCTGACATACTCGATAACAAGATCTTTTGCACGTTCGGAAGCGAGCAACGCGAGGCGTGCGCATACCAAACAGACTCGATGAGACTAGGCGGGGGTTGATTGCTAACCCTTTCCGCGTGCCTTCCATGAGGACTTAACGGAGTGCCATATAGGACTTATTACACCGTGACTCCCTGCCGCAAAGCACAAATATAAACACACCAACAAAAACAGAGCCTCTTTCGAGGGCTTGGCCAGATGCATGTCTAGGTCCTACTTCTCATGTTATAGGATGATGCGGAAAGCAATAAAGTACAGAAAGAAGTAAAAGGGAATAGGAAATGATACAGAACGGATAGCAAATCCGCAATGAGCTAGCAAGCGTAAGCAAAGAAGTCCGAGATACTCCGCGTAAGCCATCATCAAGCAAAGCGAGTCAGAAAGCGTCGTCGTGAAAATAAATCACGAGCGACATGTGGTACACGTCGAGCATAACCACATGAGCAACCTGCAAGAGAAACACAAGCCAGACAATACAGGAATATACATCTCAATGAATGAGAGACCAGATGAATCGATCGGAAATACGTTCATGTCCCACAAATAAAGTGGAACATGATGCAAATCAAGTCGCATCGGAAGCGAATTCGTGTCCCACAAATAAAGTGGAACACGAAGCAATCAAATCACAATCGAACCCTCTCAAAGTACCTCGCACATCTCAGCAAACAAATCAGTAATAACAAAGAGACACGCACCCGCCATAGAAAATAATAGAAATTAAATTCTAATTAAATCCTAAACAAAAGTCTAACAAGATTAAATTGCTTTTATGACATTTTTATCTAAGAATAAGAACAAAACTATGTAAGAAACAATTAAAGTCTAACAAGCAAAAGATCACATGTTTTTTATTATCTCTTTTTATCAATGCGAGAAATCTAATCAAACATAATAGTTTTCATGACATTTTTATCTAAAACAATAGAACAAAACTATGTACAAAATATTAAATCTAACACGGAAAATAGTACATGTTTTTATTCATTTTATCAACCAAAAATTAACAAAACTCAATGATTCTATATTCTATTATCATGTCAAAATATAACAAAAATATCAACGATTTCATGCTTTTATTATACTAACAATATTAGAAAACAATGTGGTAAAAAAAACTAAGTGAACTATGTAAAATCAAGTACACAGGGGGTTCAATGTGAAATTTATGGTGCAGACAGCAATGAGGGCGCAGGCCCACTGAGCTTAGTCCAATGCCTTTTTTTTGTTATAGTTTTCAACCAAAAATGAAGAGTGTAGCGGGCTCACAGGGGTGTAGGAAGCAGATTCGGTCAAGGCCCAAGGAGATGGAATTGATCCATTGAGCCTGATTTTTAGATTTTTGTAGCAATATTTTGTATTAGAAACAATTATCTAATTTCAATTAGCAGTAACTAATTCAGATTAATTCATATCAATGCTAAAGTCCTAATTATGTACATTTAGTCCTAATTAACACCAATTAAGTACAATTAATCACATTAAATCACATTAACAAAATAAGCCAAATAGAAAGGGGGTTAGGTTTACGTGAACTGAATTTGATCTTCTCCTCCTTCGCCCACTCAAGACACGGCGGTGCGGCGGCTCTCTCTCGATTCAACTCATCGCGCCGGTGAATGCTTCACGGCGGCGGAATCTCAACTCTCTCATTGCGCAAATCTCTCGTCTCTCGATCTCTGCTCACATCTCTCTCGGTTCTTCGCTCAAATCTACCGGACGAAGTTCCGGTGACTCTTCAACGGCGACGAAAGCAAAAGAATCCCGGATGAATTTTGATTCAGGTAGCAAGTTCTCCATCCTTTTTGTTTCTGCGAAGCCTTCTCCCTCCGTTATTCTGAGTTGTTGTGTTGTTATCGTATCATGTTGATGCAGATAAAGATGAAGATGAAATGAATCGGCTAAGATGAATTCTGCCAATTTGTGAAGTTCTTGAAGATTATCGCGTCAAGGATTGAAAGAATAGATCGTGAGGATGATGAAGATTTGAAGAGAGGTTTTGACTGAAGCGTGATGCGAAGGTGTTGAAGATGATGAAGGTGAGAATCGTTGTATATCTTTCTGGTTTTTCTTGCAGGATTTATGGAAAGTGAAGATTGAAGATTGTTGAATCGTGAATTGTGAATTCGGTGATGATCCAAGAATCGAAGATAGGTCAAGGTTGAAGTTATGGAGAAGATGAATTTAGAGAGAGAGGTTAGAGAAGAAGATTCAAACGTGAAGGTGAATGATGAAGAAGATTGGAGAGAGGATTCAAGAGAGTTTCAAGAAGTTTGTTACCATTCGGTTAGAGGTGAGTTTTCTCTTTTTGTTCAGATTTTCCTTTTTTAGTTATGAGCCTGAATCCAGAAAGAATTGAAGAGTCTTTTCTGATGAAGCTTTTTTTTGAGTTTTGCTGTTATCTGAGTTTTTGTGTTATGAATTCGATCCTCCCTCTTGCTGAGCTGGTCTTTTCTTCCTATTCCACTGTGAACCGGTTTGCGGTTTTTTCTATTGCAGGTTGCCGACCTTGGCTTGTTAGTACGCAGAGCTGCAGCTTCCTTGTTACAATATTTTGGTAGTCGGCTGAATTCGTTTGATGCAGGGTCGGTTTCTCTTGGTTAAAGATTGCTGCGGGTATTTCGTTATGCAAGCTTGATTAATGTACCGACTAGTCCTTGTCCGTGAAATTCATTTATCCTGGATGTATACAGCTGAATGACTCAGCTTAAACTTATTCTTCCCTTTGTATAAAATCATGACATGAAGTGAATGGGTTTTGGAATGGTGTAATCTTTTGTATGGTTTTTTCTGTAATGGGCTTTATATTTCAATTTGTTGTGTAATGGATGGATGTAATTTGGATTTGAATAATTGTGGAATTTGAGTTTTTTTTATCGAAATGAATTTTGTAAATTTGATGAATGAGTTTAAATCCGACTCTTGACCATCTTCCTATTTCCATAAGAGCATTGCAACAACAACACACTTAACCCATAATCCTCGAAACGAATCATCCTCAATAGCTTGTATTTGAAATAATCCAAAAGTTGAAAGAATGAGTCATGAAATGATAAGCTTGAACTCAAAACAACCCATGCTCATGAATTCTCTTAATCTTGAATGATGGACGGAACGTGGCAATTTAAAATGATGACAACTATGGATGAAACTTTGAATAGAACTCATGAATCCTAGCTTGAATTAAATTCTTGATGAACAAAGATGTCTTGAACAAAATCTGAGCAATAGAATCGATTAGATCACCACATCAAATTCATCCTCGAATCATTAGGATCTAATTCAATCTCAATTCCTTAATTCAAACCAAACCACCAACAAATTGAATGTATATCGGCGCCTTGAACACAATGCTCTCCTTAAGCTCATAACCTTGTACCATGACTCAGTATCTTTCGCAATTCACCTCAGAAATCTCTTGACTTAACAATCTTAAGACAATAGAAACTCTTTATTATTTTTCTTCCATTTTCAAACGACGAAATAAACGTCTTTGATAACTTATGGCACAGAGAAAGAGGGCAAATTTTGGGGTGCAACAGCTGCCCCTATTCAAACTTCTTGAACTTGACGGGTGAGAGACGAAAGTTTAGAACCGTTGAGGTGGAAGAAGATTGAATACCAGAATGAACTCGAAAATTTGCGCTCTTGATCAATAGAAGATTCCATCTTGCAATAAGAAGGAATGTACCACCCCGCAAGCAGGGAGAAAAAACTTCAATTGATCTGGACAAATAAATATGCTCCAACTTGTGATAAGAAGGAACGGGCACCCACAGGCAGGGGAAACACTTCAATTGATCTGGGCATCAAGAGAAGGAACATCTCGACTGATCTGAATATCATACGTAGCAGATGTCTCCGAACTTGCATCGGGATAGATGTCTTAAGTCGATCTGGGAATCGAAGGAGATACATCGGTTGAATAGGACATCAACGGGTAATAGGTATCTCTGATCTGGGAATCATGATCTGGGAATCTGGGCAGACATCTCTTCTGATGCAATTAAATCATCAGGTAGATATTCCAACTAATCTGGGAATTAGCGGCTAGCTCCTTCGTAAGACCACGGGGATCCGGAGGCGGTTCCTTCAACTGAACTGGAAATCAGGATAGGAACAATATCTCTTCCGAACTGTGTACGCCGGGGAAAGAATGCCTTTAAACTGATCTGGACATGATGCCAGAAAATAAGTAGGACAATCTTCATCTGAATGAAAAAGTCAATCAGGCAAACATCTCCATCTGATCTGATGATATCAGTGGCTGGCTCCTTAGTAAGATCACGGGAGATCCGGAGGCGGTTCCTTCAACTAATCTGAAACTGGATATTAGGATAGGAACGGATGTTTCTTCCGAACTGTGTACGCCGGGTAAAGAAAACGTCCTCAACTGATAGTAAGGTATCAGGACTGGGCAAACGAGTTTCTTCTTCTGAACGAACTAAATCGTCAGGGAGTAGATATTTCCAACTGATCTGATGTATCAGAGGGCTTGCTCCTTCGGAAGATCTTGGGAGATCCGGAGGCGGTTCCTTCAACTGAGCTGAATATCAGGATAGGAACAAATATCTTCCACCGATCTGGGGGCATCGGGAATAGGAATGTCTTTGAACTGATCTGAGCTATGCCAGAAAATAAGTAGAACAATCCTCTTCTGATTCAAAACATCAGGATAAGCGCCTGTAATGACTAGGCGAATATTGCTCTCTAGGGAGCATTTGAATCTTGATAACTTTCCTGCAGAAAGAAACAGATATGATATGATTTATGCATGATGCATGTATGAATGTGTATGGAATAACATTTCCGAGGAGGAAGATGCTACATGCTTAGAGAATGCAATGCGAATGATGCATGGTTCGAATGTTGCTTGGGGAGACAACGGATGAGCACTGAATTGCTGAAGAAGTCCTAGAGAGAGTATGGAACTCTGCGGGGAGGACAAGATGAGTGACCAGAAGTCACTATTGCGAGCTGTCAAAGATGGATCAGGAATCTGCTGGAGACGATCAAATCTGGACGCGAGCTCTGTTTGGGGAATAAATCCTGTTTGGGGATATGGACATCCCAATTAACTGCTTGGGGAATACCCTGGCAAACTTCATTAGAGAAGCAAATTCTCGACACTCTAGGGATGTGGAGATAAAGGCAAGTCATGGAGACAACTCTGATGGAGAGTAATCAACTTGCTTGCGTGGAACGCATCCCGCTGGAGAAATCCTTGACGGAAACAGATTATGCTGAGGATACATGTGAAACTCTGCTGAGGAAAGAAAACTCAGTGGGGAAGATGAATACTTATGCAAAGCGAGCTGCTGAGGATATGAGAGATCCGCTGGGGATAAGGAACTTAGCATAAGAACCTTTTGTTTAGGCAACTCCACTGGGGAATAAGATGACTCTCCTGGGGAAAACAGGTCCATCTGATGGAGAGAGAAGCGCTCTACTGGGTAAAGAGAGGCATTCGGGCAAGGAACCTCATTAAGAGCTTGCTAGGGAATCAGATACCATTCAATCATGATTCAACTGGGGAGAAGACATTCCACCGGGAATAAGGCTTCTGAAGCACGAAAATCTCGTTGAAATGTGCTTTGCTGAGGAGATGAGAATCTTGGAACAAAGAAAGTCTCATCTAAAGGTACTTAATTGGGGAATGAGAGTCTCCCATTAGGATGCACTCAGCTGGGGAGTGAGAATATCTCACTTGGCTAGGTCTGCCAATGCACTGACATGGTGTACTCGAAAGGATGTACCTGCAAGATAAACAAATGACAATGCCCCAGGATATAGCATGATATCTTTCACAGGATCTCCTCACATGGCAGAGAACGGTAATGCTCACCCACAATGGGCAAATGCAAGAGCAAACAGATTGTCAGACATCTTAGCTTTGAAACTTCCCCTACAAGCAATGGATTCAATGAGTTGACAAGCAAGCATTGATTAGAACACCAAACAAGTATCGGGTAGAGTATCAAACAGGCAATGATTTTCCGAGAGAGTGCAACCAGGAAGTGGGCTTAAGAGGTCAAGCAAGTGTTGACTTCAAATGGACCAAACAGATATTGGTTTTCATAGTGTTCTGCATATTCGTGTTGATTGTAAAGATGCCAATCAAGTAATGGGCCTACAGACACATTGGAGTCTATATGACAACTATCTGCAACTGTTGGAAATCCATGACACGAAGGTCAGAAAGGAGATAGACTCACGACACGAGGGTCGGAAAAAAGATATACTCACGACTCGAGGGTCGGAGAGGCAAAGAACTTCGATGTCCACGTAACAGGACTCCAGTTAAGGGATACCGATAAGCAACGGTTGCAACCTCTGGAAGAGATTTGAAAATCGCACTGAAATGCAAAGAGATGCCACTAAAGATTGGACTTTTAGTTTCTGGCTGTTGAGGATGACGACCCTGATGGTTCTCAAGTTCATAAGTTGTTTAGCTCACCTGAACTTTAAATTGAACACTTCCTGATGAGGATAAAATGCCAATGCATAATGTCTTGCCCCAGCCTGTAAGGACTTTGAAGAGATTAGTCTCGTAAGGACCTTCTGTAAGTATCAAACTGACTTTCCGAGTATCATCAACTTTGGAACCATGCCCTTGCCTGACTTGTGTTGTAGGTAGCTTCAGCTACGCTTGGGTGAATGCCCCTGATTGCTTTGCATTTTGAGAAATTTTTCGAATCTTGACTTGATTGCCTCAGATTGAGTGAAAACTTGCTCGACAAAGTAATCAAATGCTTTTGTGCCCCTGAGGGGATCAGACTTTGAAATATTGCTGCCTCTGCTCAACGGAGTTCGGAAGACAACCTGTCCTTCAGGAGGATAAAACTTTTCATCTGAAGTTCATTGTAGAAACTTTCCTGATGTTAAGCACTTGTTCATATGCAAAGAATGTTTATTATGAGAAATATAATTCTAATGCAAAGTGTATGTTTGTCTTGAAGTTTAAAGAAACCTTTGAAAAGATGTCGTAACATCGAGTTTTTATGAAAGAAAGAAAAGATGGTGTGATACCAACTCAAGCGCTTAGCGGATCTCCTAGGAGTCAGCTTACCGTACTCTCGTGTATAGTTTGCTTTCGAATTAACTCTGCTTCAATTAGGACTTTTCAGGGTTGTAACGTGGCCAGGTTCACGGTTTTAGAAAAAGGATTTTTAGGCTCAAATTATTTGGTGCCCACCCCCTTCGTGATGTTCTCCAGTCCTAAGTTCAGTTAACTTGACACGAGCATTCATCTTTCAAGAGGAGTTTGGAAATGATTGAGGAGTCAATGAGGTATTCTGGACACGGCAATCACTTCACCTTTCTTGATCCCCTGATTTAACATCACACGACTTTGTCCTTGATTAACAATTTCATTATTATTTCCTTTTTTTTCTTTTTTTTTTCTTTCTCTTTTTTTTTTTCTTTCTTTTTTTCCTTTCTTTCTCTTTTTTCTTTTTTTTCTTTCTTTTTTTTTTTGACAAGTCGTGTGATCCCGCACTACCTCTGCTTTGTTTGAAGTGATTGTGACTGCCTGAATTCTTGGTAGATGAAGAATTACCATTGTGGTATCCTTATCGTTTAACCTTACGATATGAGGGATAACCACCGCGACTCTGATGTTGGTCTCAACCTTCGGAGGTGAGGAATAATTTTGATGTCTCAACCTCCTGAGGTGAGGGATAACCGTTGTGGTTTTGACGTTTCGTCCTCCTGATGCGAGGGATAACCATTGTTGTATCCTTAAGTGCACACTCCTGATGAATTTTGAATGCTCAACCAGGTTAACTGAACACTACCCGGCCCCTGGGTTAAAAATAAGGGTTTTTTTTTAATAGAAAAGAAACTCCTACTTCGAAGGCTCAGAGGGGTTAACGAAGGTTTCACTCCCTTATATCTCCAGTGTTTGGGGATTTGAAACAATGCCTGTACATCATCAACAGGGTTCTACTCAACAGCATACCATTTGAGGTTATTGGTATTATGTTCATCATTCTCCCTACGGAGTTATCATGCTTTATTAACAAGAGTTGAGTATCACAAAAAGCATAGAAAAACATATAAGAGCAAAAGCGAATGGATTTTTTCAAGACAAACATATCCAATGCATTATGATTATAGTTCAAAAATAAACAAGTTTTGCATGCAATTAGTACCGAACAAAACAAGAAAACTTAAGCATGAACATGCATGATGGAATAGGAATTGCCAATGTTGAGGAGATCCTCTCCGTATGGACTTATTGCTTTAGAAGATCCGTTGAGTCGGAGGAGAACTTCAATTCTGGACCTCAAGTGCGAATGTGATAGTCTCAATGTCAATCAGGTCTTGAACCTTGTCTTTGAATGGCTGACAGCCTTCAATCAGATAACCAAGTGCCTCCAGGGTGGAAAACACCAAGCGTTACGTCAGAACACTTTAGATCACTTCCTGGAAGAAGATTTCGGAAACAAGAATTGTAAGTGTTCAACTTTAGGGATTTGAGTCGTGCAAGTGGTGCACAAACTCAAGATACAAGGCGTCTTGCTTATCCCTTGGTCGGGAGCCCTCAAACAACAGCGAATAGAGTTTGTGAATGCTTTAGGGATTTGAGCTGCCAATGATGCGAACTCAAGAACACGGAGTCTTGCTTATCCCTCGGTCGGGAGCCCTAAATATAGCTTCTGAAATAGAAAACACCATCATGAATGGAGGAAACTTGTATTACTATCAGCGAACAACAATAACCTCTGACGCTTGGCTTTCAAAGTCATTACTTGGAACAAACAATAGCTGTTGTGAAGGAAGCCTCTGGCAGTACGAGTTGCAAGTGGTTCTCGTGCGTTACTCCTCGAGGAAGAATAAACATTCTACTTGCGGAAGATGAAATGAGATTTACCAGTAGAAACCATTATGAGTAAACTCAAACATCTATGTATCGAGCAAGTCCTGGACTCTTTGTACCTCAACACCTTGTAAGGCTTGACATTATGATCAGGTGCCCGAGAATGGAAAACACCGAGTATTGTCATCAAAACCAGGAGAGCTATATGTAGTGAGAAAGACCCAAAGCAACTAATCTTAACCGATTGAAATTCCATCAAGCAGGGAAGCAACCGAACACCAGGCATTAGGATTACATCGACTTGTTACTCATACTTTTTTCAGCCTCTGTTGACAAGCAAAGGCTACAGACAAGGAAACTCCAGGAAGAGGAGACTCGGGATGTGAAGCAGAACCTTGAGCATGAGAGGTGTTCCCTTGCGGATCACTCTTGATTATTGTCTGGCAGAAGGTTCTGGCAAAGTCACACGGAATTTGTAATGCTTTAGGGATTCGAGCAATGCAAATGGTGCAATGCTCAAGATAGACAATGTCTTGCTTATCCCTCGTGCGGGAGCCCCAAGCAATTTCAAAGACCTGTAGATACTAACATCTCGACCAGGTGCTCCTGAATAGAACTCACACCTAGTGTCATCGTCATCAAGCAGAGAATCTGTAAATATCAACATAGTACGGAGCTTAACCAGTTGCAAATAAAGCAAGCATAGAAGCTACTGAGCATAAGATACGTCCTTATCAATATCCCCAACTGAGCTTTCTTCTTGGTCACCCCACAAAGTTGTTTCATGAATGATGTTTGAACACTCAATAAGAACAAGTCAAGTCTATGAGTCTGAAGGAAAGTACCAAGTCTGAATAAGAGATCCTCAATCCTGAACACCTGTTATGAATGAAATGTATGAGATGCATGATATGCGTGCAATGCCATGTTCATTCGATTTCCAAGGAATCCTCGTGTTTTGATTTTTTTAGCAAATAAGAGATAGAAAAGGTCAACACGCGGCTTAAAGACACGATTCCTCGGAAATGAAAGGAACATGTATGCTAGTTATGCTAGTTATTTTTTTTGTACATCATTTTTTGGAAAGTAAATATGCAATGATGCAAGGTGGTGAGAACCACAATACTGGATATATCTGGGATGCCGAGAGATCACACGGCACAAGTTCAAAGGTTCGGCATAGTTTCGGACCACCACACAAACTACAAGTCACCAACGGAACAATTTACCATCGGAACCAGAACATATAGTCACCAACACACTGGAATAGAATACAGACTATCACTCGAACAAGAACCATAGTACCCCACGAACAAGAACCAATAGTATACTCGAACGAGAACAGCGGTAACCCACGAACAAGAACAGCGGTAGCCCACGAACAAGAACAGCGGTAACCCACGAACAAGAACAGCGGTCACCAACAATGTACCTGTTAAGCAATGATTGATTCCCGCCCCACTCACGGGTAAATCTAGGCCAAGGTAGGTCAAAAGCCAACAGAGGATCGAATGTAGGCGCTATCATACGATATTGCCTCATTCCACCAAGCTCTGCCCGTGGATACGTGATCAGATCAATCCGGCATACACCTTCTGTCCGTCACGGCCACTCTATTCCTAGTTCCTATGGTATCACTCATAGCCTGGGTATTGGGCCTTTTACCTCTTGAAACACCCACCCACAGATAGAAATCCAGACAGTCCAGAATATGATGCAGAAAAGTAAAAGCGCACATAGAATGCAATGCAAACAGGTAAATATGCAAAGCAGTAAAAACACCCAAAGATAAACACACAAGCGCTAGGATCGACTCGCTAGGTCCGGACCAGCAATAGGTCAAGACGTCCCCAGCAGAGTCGCCAGCTGTCGCTACCGCGAAAATTAACAGAGTCGCCACTAACATATTTATCCCGAAAAGGAAGGGAATGCCAGCAAACCACAAAACAAAACAACGGTCTCACGACCAGAGAAAAAGGGTAAGGGAGTCGGTTACGCAAGGGGAAGGTATGAGCACCCCTCACGCCCATCGTACTCGATGGTATCCACGCATGTGTCTAAATCTATGGGTGTGTAAGCAAACTACGCTAATCTGGACTAAAATGAATGCAGAATGTAGGGAAAAGAAAGGATTATGCTCGCACGGGCCCTACCCCGCTGCCTACGTATCTGTTTTGCAGAATCAGAGCTACCGTAGCTCGACTAACTAATTTCTGTTTGTTTTGTGTTTTTTAGGTGAACGAGTTACATTCACACTCCGCTGCTCGACCTTTGGAGGCTTATGCTTGGGAATGGAGCGGAAATAACAAGTTCTTAAGAAAAGAAAATCAAAGAGTGTGGTTTGTGTTTTAAAGAATGCATGAGGAAAACCTAATCTAAGGGGGGAAGCTTGCTACCTAATGTTATCATACAAAGGGTACATATCTAAGCTAAGCTAATCAACCTACGAGGGAAAAGGGAAGCAAACAATGAGCACACAAACGAGCATCCACTCGTGAAGCAAACAAACCAAAGGCACTGGCCAAATGGTAGAAAGGCGGTCCCGCCATAGCCAAGGGGAGCAGCTCAACCCAAGTCAACCAAGCATCAGACCTCGCGAAAATGATCGGGCCATAGACAAGAAGGCGGACCCTTCTCAGCAACCAAGCCGTCACGGATCGTAAAGGAAAACGGTGCGTGCATACACCGAGCATCAACGTCGAGTGACATGAGCTATAGGAAAGGCGGGGGTCCGGCTACATGAACCCTTTTCCTGACATACTCGATAACAAGATCTTTTGCACGTTCGGAAGCGAGCAACGCGAGGCGTGCGCATACCAAACAGACTCGATGAGACTAGGCGGGGGTTGATTGCTAACCCTTTCCGCGTGCCTTCCATGAGGACTTAACGGAGTGCCATATAGGACTTATTACACCGTGACTCCCTGCCGCAAAGCACAAATATAAACACACCAACAAAAACAGAGCCTCTTTCGAGGGCTTGGCCAGATGCATGTCTAGGTCCTACTTCTCATGTTATAGGATGATGCGGAAAGCAATAAAGTACAGAAAGAAGTAAAAGGGAATAGGAAATGATACCGAACGGATAGCAAATCCGCAATGAGCTAGCAAGCGTAACAAAGAAGTCCGAGATACTCCGTGTAAGCCATCATCAAGCAAAGCGAGTCAGAAAGCGTCGTCGTGAAAATAAATCACGAGCGACATGTGGTACACGTCGAGCATAACCACATGAGCAACCTGCAAGAGAAACACAAGCCAGACAATACAGGAATATACATCTCAATGAATGAGAGACCAGATGAATCGATCGGAAATACGTTCATGTCCCACAAATAAAGTGGAACATGATGCAAATCAAGTCGCATCGGAAGCGAATTCGTGTCCCACAAATAAAGTGGAACACGAAGCAATCAAATCACAATCGAACCCTCTCAAAGTACCTCGCACATCTCAGCAAACAAATCAGTAATAACAAAGAGACACGCACCCGCCATAGAAAATAATAGAAATTAAATTCTAATTAAATCCTAAACAAAAGTCTAACAAGATTAAATTGCTTTTATGACATTTTTATCTAAGAATAAGAACAAAACTATGTAAGAAACAATTAAAGTCTAACAAGCAAAAGATCACATGTTTTTTATTATCTCTTTTTATCAATGCGAGAAATCTAATCAAACATAATAGTTTTCATGACATTTTTATCTAAAACAATAGAACAAAACTATGTACAAAATATTAAATCTAACACGGAAAATAGTACATGTTTTTATTCATTTTATCAACCAAAAATTAACAAAACTCAATGATTCTATATTCTATTATCATGTCAAAATATAACAAAAATATCAACGATTTCATGCTTTTATTATACTAACAATATTAGAAAACAATGTGGTAAAAAAAACTAAGTGAACTATGTAAAATCAAGTACACAGGGGGTTCAATGTGAAATTTATGGTGCAGACAGCAATGAGGGCGCAGGCCCACTGAGCTTAGTCCAATGCCTTTTTTTTGTTATAGTTTTCAACCAAAAATGAAGAGTGTAGCGGGCTCACAGGGGTGTAGGAAGCAGATTCGGTCAAGGCCCAAGGAGATGGAATTGATCCATTGAGCCTGATTTTTAGATTTTTGTAGCAATATTTTGTATTAGAAACAATTATCTAATTTCAATTAGCAGTAACTAATTCAGATTAATTCATATCAATGCTAAAGTCCTAATTATGTACATTTAGTCCTAATTAACACCAATTAAGTACAATTAATCACATTAAATCACATTAACAAAATAAGCCAAATAGAAAGGGGGTTAGGTTTACGTGAACTGAATTTGATCTTCTCCTCCTTCGCCCACTCAAGACACGGCGGTGCGGCGGCTCTCTCTCGATTCAACTCATCGCGCCGGTGAATGCTTCACGGCGGCGGAATCTCAACTCTCTCATTGCGCAAATCTCTCGTCTCTCGATCTCTGCTCACATCTCTCTCGGTTCTTCGCTCAAATCTACCGGACGAAGTTCCGGTGACTCTTCAACGGCGACGAAAGCAAAAGAATCCCGGATGAATTTTGATTCAGGTAGCAAGTTCTCCATCCTTTTTGTTTCTGCGAAGCCTTCTCCCTCCGTTATTCTGAGTTGTTGTGTTGTTATCGTATCATGTTGATGCAGATAAAGATGAAGATGAAATGAATCGGCTAAGATGAATTCTGCCAATTTGTGAAGTTCTTGAAGATTATCGCGTCAAGGATTGAAAGAATAGATCGTGAGGATGATGAAGATTTGAAGAGAGGTTTTGACTGAAGCGTGATGCGAAGGTGTTGAAGATGATGAAGGTGAGAATCGTTGTATATCTTTCTGGTTTTTCTTGCAGGATTTATGGAAAGTGAAGATTGAAGATTGTTGAATCGTGAATTGTGAATTCGGTGATGATCCAAGAATCGAAGATAGGTCAAGGTTGAAGTTATGGAGAAGATGAATTTAGAGAGAGAGGTTAGAGAAGAAGATTCAAACGTGAAGGTGAATGATGAAGAAGATTGGAGAGAGGATTCAAGAGAGTTTCAAGAAGTTTGTTACCATTCGGTTAGAGGTGAGTTTTCTCTTTTTGTTCAGATTTTCCTTTTTTAGTTATGAGCCTGAATCCAGAAAGAATTGAAGAGTCTTTTCTGATGAAGCTTTTTTTTGAGTTTTGCTGTTATCTGAGTTTTTGTGTTATGAATTCGATCCTCCCTCTTGCTGAGCTGGTCTTTTCTTCCTATTCCACTGTGAACCGGTTTGCGATTTTTTCTATTGCAGGTTGCCGACCTTGGCTTGTTAGTACGCAGAGCTGCAGCTTCCTTGTTACAATATTTTGGTAGTCGGCTGAATTCGTTTGATGCAGGGTCGGTTTCTCTTGGTTAAAGATTGCTGCGGGTATTTCGTTATGCAAGCTTGATTAATGTACCGACTAGTCCTTGTCCGTGAAATTCATTTATCCTGGATGTATACAGCTGAATGACTCAGCTTAAACTTATTCTTCCCTTTGTATAAAATCATGACATGAAGTGAATGGATTTTGGAATGGTGTAATCTTTTGTATGGTTTTTTCTGTAATGGGCTTTATATTTCAATTTGTTGTGTAATGGATGGATGTAATTTGGATTTGAATAATTGTGGAATTTGAGTTTTTTTTATCGAAATGAATTTTGTAAATTTGATGAATGAATTTAAATCCGACTCTTGACCATCTTCCTATTTCCATAAGAGCATTGCAACAACAACACACTTAACCCATAATCCTCGAAACGAATCATCCTCAATAGCTTGTATTTGAAATAATCCAAAAGTTGAAAGAATGAGTCATGAAATGATAAGCTTGAACTCAAAACAACCCATGCTCATGAATTCTCTTATTCTTGAATGATGGACGGAACGTGGCAATTTAAAATGATGACAACTATGGATGAAACTTTGAACAGAACTCATGAATCCTAGCTTGAATTAAATTCTTGATGAACAAAGATGTCTTGAACAAAATCTGAGCAATAGAATCGATTAGATCACCACATCAAATTCATCCTCGAATCATTAGGATCTAATTCAATCTCAATTCCTTAATTCAAACCAAACCACCAACAAATTGAATGTATATCGGCGCCTTGAACACAATGCTCTCCTTAAGCTCATAACCTTGTACCATGACTCAGTATCTTTCACAATTCACCTCAGAAATCTCTTGACTTAACAATCTTAAGACAATAGAAACTCTTTATTATTTTTCTTCCATTTTCAAACGACGAAATAAACGTCTTTGATAACTTATGGCACAGAGAAAGAGGGCAAATTTTGGGGTGCAACAGCTAGACCCGATATTTCCGTATTTATTCGTCCTCTGCATGGATAAGTTGTCTCATCCTATTTAAGAGGAAGTGGATCAGAATAGGCGGAGAGGTGTTAAGCTTGTAAAGAACGGTGTTTAGGTGTCACATCTCATGTTTGCAGATGACATTCTCTTATTCGGTGAAACTACAAAACGACAAATGTCGTGTGTTACAAATACTCTTGATACTTTTTGAAGAATGTCAGGGCAGGAAGTAAGCCAAGATAATACTAGCATTCTTTTCTCCAACAATGTCTTGAGAAGTATTCAAGCAAAGTAACTGAATTCGTCCAAGTTTCGGCGGACAAAAAATTTCGGTAAATATCTTGGAGTCCCCTTAAGTGATAAAAGACTTGTAAAGGAGGACATCCAATATGTTGTGGATCAAGTGGCGGAAAAACTAAGCAGCTGGAAGAAAAAATACATGACTTTGGCTGGAAGATTAAATCTAGCAATAATTGTTATCGAGGCAATCCCAATTTATCTGATGATGACGAACAAACTTCCAAAGAAGAGTATTGATGATATTCATGCACTACAAAGGATGTTTGTCTGGGGGGAAACTGATGAAAAGAATAAGAAGAAGATTCATGTTGTGGCGTGGGATACAATCCTTAAACTGAAAAAGTTTTGAGGCACGGGATTAAGGGATCTAAATATTCTTAATGATGTTTGCCTTATGAAGTTGGGCTGGAAATTATATACAGATTCTAATGAATTTTGGTGCACTATTATGAAAAGTAAATACAATATTGAAGCTGCTAAGGATTGTTTGAATACGAGGCCTTTGGACTCGAGTCTTTAGAAGGATATCTCAAATACTATTCCTCTCATGCTAACTATGGGACAATGGATAGTAGGAGACGGGAGAAGCATCAGTGTGTGGGAGGACAATTGGTTAGGCCATGATTATGTTGTGAATAACATGGAGGTGCATATTCCTAATGATATATGTGGGGCTAAAGTTTGCAACTTAGTAAATGAGAGAGGAGAGTGGAGAATAAACAGTCTATCTCATTGGGTTCTAGAACAGTAGATTAGAAAGCTGAGAGCTTGTGTACCACCCTGTTCAGGGCAAACTTCTAACCTTTTTTGTTTTGCAAGTGCGTGTGACGGAAAATTCTCGGTGAAATCTATGTACCAAGAGCAGGATGGCCATAAGGAAGATAGGGAAGATGGCGATTGGATGATGATTTGGAAGGCGGCGGTTCCGGAGAGCTGTAAAGGTTTTTTGTGGCTCGTTAATTATGACGAATTCTAATAAACTATAGTAAGATCATAAAAGGGATTGGAAGTGCTTGGTGCAAATTATATGGAAATGCGTGTGAATCTATGATACATGTTGTGTCTGACTGTCCTAAATGTTCTCATGTTTAGAGAAGTCTAGTTCCTAGTGAGATTAGAGGACATTTCTTTACAGCTGATTTGAAAAGTTGGATCCATATCAATTTAAATTAATGTGGTGCTGGGAATGAGGAGTTGAAGAATGTGTGTATTATTATGTGTCATCAGCTGTGGACTTGGCATAATCTGGAAGAGCATGATGTTCAGTTTGAGAGGCCGCGGGATTCTATTTGCCATATTCTTTGAAGACACAAAGATTATAAGCAAGCGTTAGAAGCATCTAAGAAGATTATTATGGTGAAGAATGGTAGCAAGTTCATGGGGTGGAATCCTCCTGTTGTTGGCATGATGAAACTTAACACAGATGGTGCGAGTAAAAATAATAGTGAAGTTGGTTGTAGGGGGATTATTAGGATCATAGAGGAGTTTGGAAAGGAGGTTTCTCCAAGTATCTTGGAAATTGCAGTGCAGTGCTCGCTGAATTTTGGGGTGTGTTGAAAGGTCTAAAACTCACTAAATTACTAAATATTCAATGAGTTGAACTTAATGTTGATTCGGTCATTGTGGCCAAAGCAATAGAAGAGTTTAACTTATTATTATTATTATTATTATTATTATTATTATTATTATTATTATTATTATTATTATTATTATTATTATTATTTCCGATTATTATTATTTAATTAATTTAATTATTAATAAAAAATATTACAAATTGTAGTTTAAATTAATAATTAAAAATATAATGACATAAATTAACAATAATTTAATAGTTTGTATGTCTTAACAAAAATACCATGTATATTAACAAAAATGATAAATAAATCATAGAGTAAAAATAATGAATATTAATTGAGTAAAAATAATAAAATTAACAGCGTAAAAAATATTTAAAATGTTGTCATTGTTATTATTGGTATAGAAAAAAATCCATATGCTAATTAACAACCAGTAAATTTAAAAACAAATATAAATGTTATAGGTGATATATTATAGTAAATTATGAGTTTGTAAAAATAATAACTATTACATTAATTCAATTAATATTTGATCTATGATTTGACAAAAATCAATACTTTTTAACTTAATCAATAGATAAAACAAAAAATAGCAATAATTTAATTGTTTGCATGTTTAAAAAATGAGAAAAAAATTTTATAGTGGGGTTATGCAAGTGAAAGATGTTGGTTTTTATTGTTTGTAATGGAGAGTTATTATTTATTTATTTATTTTAATATTATTATTATTATTAAATTATTATTGTTACAAATTAAATAAAAGGCGGGTAATTATTGCATCGACACATTAAAAATAAGGACTTCCTATTGCATCCACCTTCTATCATGATACAACGTCTTTAGTTATCCCACTAATCTAAAATTTCTTTTCATTTTTTATTATTCTTTTCATTTTTCTATTATTCATTTCTTATTTTGTTTATCATGGTTTTTCTAATTATTATACTTTAATTTTGAATTTTATTATTTAAGTATGTAAGATAATAAGTTGATTTTTAAAAATTAAATAGTATATGATTTTTTCATATACAGTTTGCATTTTTTAATTATCTTATAAATAAATATATATGTTATTTTTTAATTTAATTCAAACCATCAAAAATTTTTTTTCGTAAAATTTATACTTATTAGAAAATACTTAAATAATTTTTTTAATATATATATATATATATATTTTTAATAAAATTTTAATAATATTTACCGTACATCACACAGGTAGACAGCTAGGTCTTATAAATATTCATATGTACATTATATACTATATTGAGGAGGGATATATTTACTCCAAGAGAAAGTGTTGATCACTTACTCCAAATCTTAACCATTGATTATCGAAAATATTTTCAAAAATAATTAGATTAAATGATCAATTAAAACCATTATTTTAATTTAAAAAATTGTAAAAATTTGAAATAAGTGTTCAACTCTTACTCTTGAAGTATATATATCTCTCCTCATATATATATATATATATATATATATATATATATATATATATATATATATATATATATATATATATATATATATATATATATATATTAAAATCCCTTTGGGAGCAAGACCACTCGAACAGTTCTCTAGACCGAGCAAGACCACCTTTAGGAGCTCATCCCTTTGAGGACCCTCCTCCTCGTAGGGTTCTTCAACTTCAATCCTTCGAATAGGGCGGAGTCTATGCGCTTTCAAGAAGACCACGTCTCCCCTGAAACTTCGGAGTGGTTGACCCAGGATGGAGACAACATGTTTGTCTTCACTACACACGTAGATCCTGGCAGTCTCCATCTTGAGTCTGGGCATCCTGTCCAATATGGAGATCTTAGCCCAACGTCAGGGACTATGAATACCCTCTTTCACTAGAGGGTCAAGTATTCATTCACCCTCACATATTCTCTATACTTGCACTCTTTTGCTCTCTTTCATACTTTTAGCATCGGCGTACCTTGCAGGTACATCCCCTCTCATTTGAAGTCCAGCAGTGGAAGGTTAGTGACGATCCACTCTGATCAGATACGATCAATAAGTTTCCTTAATTTAAAAAAACACTTTATAAAAAAATTCCATTATTTACTTTAAAATTTTTTTCAAAAATAAGACTAACAAATATTTAATTTTTTCTTTAAATTAATTTTTTAATTGATTCATAAAATAGATTGAAAGAAAAATATAAAACTCTACAACTTCAACAATCATTATATTAAATGAAAATTCATATCATATATTTTATTCAAATGTGAAAGGAAAAAAAATCACAAATGGTAAAAAGCAAATTTTAACAAAAAGTATAAAAATGCAAATAATTTATTAGTATCTTTTAATAAAATTTTAAAAATACTAATAAATAATAAATTTGATACACTATATTTGAATTAATGTTACAAAATGAAAATGGTCAATTATATTTAAAACAAATAAAATATTTAAAATAAATAAATTCAAATAAATTAATAAATGAAATTAAAAAATATAAATTATCAAATAATAAATTAATACAACATATCAAATGAATAAAAAATAAATAAATATAAAAATATATACACATTATTCGATTTAGTTTGAATTGGTTTTGAAAAATCAATTCAAATTTCGATTCAAGATATATTTTTGAATTCACATACAATAACATGGAGTTAAAGTAAGGGGAGACTCTTCCGATTATCATCTTTTATTGACTTGTAGATGATAGGATTGAAAAGGGTATATTGTTTGTGTCAATTATGATGTATGTTAGGTTTTGGGAATTTGGGGTTTTGGGAGTTATAGAGCAATTTTGGTGAAATCAAACTATTATAGAACATATATGATATTAGAGGACCCCTAAGTATGTTAGAAATATGTTAGATTTTGTTATCTGGTACTATTTTTGTGTTATATTGATGTTGGGATGAATTGGATTGAGTTGGATATGGGGAGGTGCTGTCAAAATGGTGATTTTATGCTACTGGGTACGCTGTAACGTAGCAACCGATTACAGCGTGAGAAAATAGAGAAACTGTGAATTTTTTTGTGCTATAAACGATTACACGCGCGTTGTGGAAATAGCGAATAGAAGTACATAAACGTGTAACCGGGTAGCGCCTCTGCTGTAACCGATTACACCTGATGCTTATTTTTAAAATATTTTTTAAAATTAACAACTTTCAAATCGTTGGATATGGGGAGGTGCTGTCAAAATGGTGATTTTATGCTACTGGGTACGCTGTAACCGGGAAACAGTCCTGTAGCAACCGATTACAGCGTGAGAAAATAGAGAAACTGTGAATTTTTTTGTGCTATAAACGATTACACACGCGTTGTGGAAATAGCGAATAGAGTTACATAAACGTGTAACCGGGTAGCGCCTCTACTGTAATCGATTACACCTGATGCTTATTTTTTAAATATTTTTTAAAATTAACAACTTTCAAATCGTTGATCTGTTTTTAGTGCAGTTTCGAGCATAGTGAAGCTCATGAGATATTCTATATGTTGGGATGATGAAACGGGGAGAGGCCCAATTTTATTTTAAAAATCACGACTTTATGAGTTGGTGAATTATATATTGTTGGCATGTATAATTGTATGTAACCATGTATAGTTGTGTTTATAACATGATTGTTGTGATCGGTTGGTGATTGTATGTAACCATGTATAGCTGTAATTGGTTGGTGATTGTTGTGAATATTATGGTGATGAATGATTTGTTTCGAATGATAGTGAGACATATACATACTTTATTTGGTGATGATAATGGTGAATTATGATGAGACGATGTAGTTCATCAGATCGGTGATGTTGTAAGTATGTTATATGTGTGCATTCATTCATAATTCATTTTGGTGGCCAAATCCAGGTGATGTGTTGGATCAGTGAAGGGCATAATTCTCATTGTGCAGAATTTGTGCTGGCAGGGCCGTATCATGGTGATGTTTAGATCGGTCAGATGGGTTAATCTCATGTTTGGTACCACATGCATAATGTCAGTACATTGCATATGCATAATGTTATAATATGATTGGATGAGTTCCAATGTTATATTTTGGTGATGTATCTTTCGTTGTTATTGATGAATACTTTACAAATTAATTTAAATTAACTATTTTTATTTTTCTTTTTAATGTTAATAATGTTTTTTAGTTTTTTGTTATGTTTTATTTTGTTAGGTTCTCTTCTTAGTTTTATTATTGTTTTCTAATTTTTACTTATGTTTGATTAATATATTTTTTTTAATTTTATCTAATAGGTTGTAAATGATCTTATTGATCTTTACAAATTGTTCTAAATTAATGATTTCTATTTTTCCTTTTTACTTTAATATTATTTTCTAATTTTAGTTATGTTTTATTTTGTGGTGTTCTTTTCTTAGTTTTATTTTTTTATGTTTAATTAATAATTTTTTAAATATTTTATTATTGTTTATTAATGTTTTTATTAATATTTGAAGAAGTCGAGTTGAATGAGAAAGTAACTTAGAATTTTTTTTTTCATATGGTGTTATGTGAATAACATCACATACAATAACATGAATTAAGTTAACATATATATTTTTGAATTCACAATGAATTTTTAAATTTTAAATATTTAAAAAACTATGAATGGAACAATTCATTCTTAAATAGATATAAAAAATAAACCCAAATATATTGTATTTCAAATTTTAATCTTCTATCCAATTTGATAACATGTTTATAGATGTCAAAATGAGTAGCATATTTATAGATGAATTTAAAATACATTTGGGTGTACCAACATTGTTTGGAGTCTAAATAAAAAATCAACTAATAAAAGGTATTTAAAATATTTAAAAAAAACTATTGAAATCGATTTTTATTTAAAACATTATTTTATTTTAAGAAAACAACAAAAATGAAGTGAAAAAAAATATAATTATAAAATCTAAAAATCAATGAATAGATTTACAAATCAAATCAAAATCTTGATTTTAATATTCTTAACATACTTTTCCTTAACAAAAGTAGCCACTTTTAATGGAGGAGAACCACAAAATTTTAATTCATTCATAACACATTTAAATATTTTACATTACAAGAAAAAGCCCTACATCATGTAGCTACTACTCATATACAAAGACATGAATCCATGCAAAGCAACATTGCCACCAAAATCAAAGAAAAAGAATAATCACAAAAGTGAAGGTAAAAAGATAAGATACACCAGCAACGACATGATTCTTTTGAAATTGGCAATGAAGAACTCAATGAGGAATAAAGGAAGAGAGAAGGTTGTGTTTGCAAGAAACATGGTTGTTAAAGCTAAACGTTTATCAGAAAAACATTGGAATCGTCTTTGAAACTTCCAAACCACGCCTTCTAGATTATCCATCATGTCTGATTCTCAAGATTTCTTAAGTAGTTCATTTGGTAGTTTACACTTAAATTGATCAGTTTATCATTAATCTTCAAAATTTTCTAAATAATTGATTAGGTTCTTTATATTTAACTTCTATTGGTTGGTGCACATTAATATGGTAGTCGAAAGGACTAATTCACATGTTAATATAGATTTTAAAACAAATTGTTATATTTATAATTATTGCATAAATCTATTGGTTGGTGCACATTAATATTGGTTTGCTCACCTAAAAATAAATAAATAGTACTATACACAAAACATATAGATATAAAATACGTTATCAAAATTTAATTTAGCCAATACTTATGTACTTGTAAGCAATGAAACCAAATTTCAAATGTAATTTTCCTTTCTTGGAGATGAATGACTTTAAGTCATTCTTTGTATCAAAATAGTTTCTACCATTGGTATAAATTACCGCTTTCTTGTAACCATTCAGTTTAGAGTTTATGTTTTTGTAAGGGTTGCACCTATAGTGCGATATCTTATAAATTGCTTATTTAAAAAAAATACTAGTTTTGTTTCATAAACATTTGTAACAAATTGTTATATTTATAAGTATTGCATATTATTTAACTCGTTTGAATTTTTATGGTAGAATATGTAATTCTTAAAATAATGAGATAAATTACAAATAAACTATATTAGATTGGATAATATTTTAGTGATGAGACATGATTAAATATTCTAAATTAAATTATTTATATTTATAATATAATCTAAAAGTTTAAATTTTAGCTGGAATCAAGCCAATAAAGACTGCTACAGTGTTACTTCTTAGAAATTTAGGCACTGCAGAACAATAGTTTGAATATATTGTAGTTTTCATTCATAATTTGATTGGTTGAAATTCGATAATGATTAATTGAATTTATAAATATTATAATTGACAATTAATTTAATATAATGAATTACTTCCAATAATTTTTTTTTGTAAGCAAGATATTAATTAACGGGAGATCTAAGGATTCTCCAACCTTATACACAACAAACGGTTTGAGGTCGCCTACTTACGATATTACAGACCAAATAAAATTACGACTTAAAAGGCAAATAGTCTTTGCTAAACTCATAAAAATTACAATGAGCAATATCGCCAAAAAAAAAGACCACCTCCAAACCCAAACCTTGATATTCTAAACCATATTGTTGATATTCCAACTTTGTTGCTAAAACAAAAACCATTCCTTGTCAACCAAATAATCCAAGAAGTGGCTAACCAAAACACCCTCAATTTACCAACCTTAATTCTTTTTACATGGCCCAAAGAATGCCATTCCATAAAGGACGGAATACACCCTTCCGTTGTCCCTTCCGGGAAACCCACCCACGAAGCAATTTCCTTCCAAATAATCTTAATCATTTTGCACTTAAAGAAAATATGATCTCTATCTTCCAAATGCAAGTCACAAAAAATACAATTTAAGTTAGTAGAAGTTAAATTAATACCTCTATACACCAAGAGGTCTTTGGTGGGTAACCTATTCACAAAAAGCCTCCAATCAAATGCTTTTATCTTAAAAGGGATCTCTAACCTCCAAATCAATTCCAACTCCCCATCAAATTTATTAGGCGGACCATACGGAATACGCGACGAGGCATAACAAGAATAACACAAAGACACCGTATATCCCTTATCCAAGTCAAGCGACCAAAAGACATAATCCTTCACATTGAGCACTCTCCCAAACGCAACTAGCCGGTTCCGTAATACCGTGAGCTTTGTCACCAAACCCACCTCCAAAACCACCAATTCCGAAATACCCAAGTAACCTCATCTCCATACCCGTCCATTCCATCTGCCCATCCCATCCCCGTCAATTCCAATAAATTTATGAAAGATTTGGTTACACTTTATATTTTTTAATTTTTTTTACAGAACAACACTTTATATTTCTTAAACTATGTAATTTAAACGATCCTACATTTCCATGGTATTAATATTTGAATACATAAAGGGTACCATTGCTTATAGATTTTTTTAATAGAATTTCTTCATGTGAGAATTGTTTCAACGAGATCTTGTGATAATGTAGAAATTTTATTTTATTGTTTTTTAATCAAGAAATATAATAATGGGAGAACTAAGAATTCTCCAACATCGTTTGGAATGTTAAATTCTTGGCCTAAGTGTCTAAGTGGTAGCGAGTCACACCAAACCCAATTTACCATCTCTAACTTTGTGATTATGAAAGAATAAGTGTCACTCCATAAAATTCGATAAACACTCTCCCTCCGTCCTAACCCCTTTACCCACCCAAAAAGCTATCTCACTCCATATCTTTTTAACAACCCCACAATTGAAAAAGTAATGATTCCTATCTTCCATATCAACATCAAATAATATACACTTTAAATTATCATGCGTAAAGGACATACCTGTAAGCATCAAGAGGTCTTTTGTAGGAAGCCTATTATGGAAAAGTCTCCACCAAAAAGCCTTGATTTTATATGGCATATCCAATTTCCACAAAATCCCGAAAGCTTCGGCACTCTTAACCGGGGGGCCAAAATGCATACGCAATTTCTCATTAAAAGCATAACAAGAAGCTACCGAAAAATCACCCCCCTCTTTACCTTGCCAAACCACCTCATCTTTACCTACCGACCACCCTTAAAACTCCTCCAAACGCCCCCTCATTAGGACTATATCCTCCAACACCACATCACCATTCAATCTAGCCTCGGATAAACCAAAATCACCCCAAATCCAACCATCTACACCCAACCTTCCCATGGCCGCAACCGAAACATTCTCCAAACTAGAAGCCTTGAATAATTCCGGAAAATCTTCCTTCAAAGACGAGCCTCCCAAGCATAATCCTTCCCAAAAAGGTGAATTGAAGCCATTATGAATAATTAACCTACTACAATCAACAATAGAATCACAAGAGAAAAGAGAGTTTAATTTTAAAATATCCCTCCACCAAAAATAAGCGATGGAGGAATTTTTACAATCGTTTCCACCACAAAAAACCAAAGAGGATAAATCTCCAAACCGCACGTTCAAGACTTTAAACCAAAGGGAATTATGGCCTTGAAGAATCCTCCACCTCCACTTGTTAAGGAGAGTCGTACTGAACCAAACCATATTTTTAACTCTCAATCCTCCTTTCTCAAAACGAAGTTTAACATCCTTCCATTTCACCAAATGAATTCTTCTCTTCTCCTCCACTCCGCCCCATAGAAATCTACTTTGAATGGAAATAAACCTTTTCACCACCTTCAATGGCATTGTATAAAAAGACATAGTGAAAATAGATAAAGAACTAAGCACCAACTTCAAGAGAGTAATTCTACCTCCTAAATTTAAAAAAACGATTCGTCCACCCTTCCAAACGATTCTTCAACTTTACTAAAAGAGGATTCCAAGTGGCTTTCTTCCTAGGATTGAAACCTATAGGAATTCCGAGAAAAAAAAATTACTTTCTTCCAGCTTATAAGAAAGAAAGTGTGACGCCGCATCCAATAAGTGAGCACTAGAATTTATGTCAATCAATTTACTCTTATGATAATTGATACCAATACCCGAAACTATTTCAAAGGCTCGGAGAACCACCTTAATTGCCCACACTTGTTTCCAACTTCCATCTCCCACAATAAGCGTATCATCCGCTAATTGTAAAATATCCACCCAACAAGAACCCTTAATATTGAATCTTTGAAAATCCTCTAATTCAATGGATTGTCTCACAATTCCCGTAAATCCTTCCGCCACTAAAACAAAAAGGAAAGGAGAAAGAGGATCACCTTGTATCAACCCTCTTGAAACCAAAAATTCCTTAGTTGGACTCCCGTTGACAAGAACCGACAAATTACTTTTGAACACCAACAACTTTATCCATTTCAATCATTTTATCCCAAAACCCATCCTTTGAAGCATATAACGAAGAAAACTCCAACTTACCTTATCACACGCCTTCTCAAAGTCAACTTTAAAAAGAATGCACTTCCTACCCTCATTCTTAGCAAAACCAACCACATATTTCGCCACTAGCATACCATCTAACAAATGTCTACCGGGAACAAAAGCATTTTGACCTGGAGAAACGATGGAATTTAACACTTTTTCTAATCTCCCCGACAAAAGTTTAGTCACCACTTTATACATACAACCCACTAAGCAAATTGGCCTATAATCATCCAAGCTAACCGGATTATGAGTCTTCGGAATAAAAGTCAACAAAGAAGTAATTAAAATAATTGATGAAAGCTTCTTTAAGAAAAAACCAACATTTCTTAATAAAAAGAAAAGAGTATCCATCCAGAAACGGGCTTTTAACCCCTCCACAATTCCAAATCGCCTCTTTAATTTCATTTTCTAAAAAAGGTTTCTCAATTTCCATCCCTCCTCCGCACTTACGGACTTAAAAGAAATTTCATCCAACAAAGGTCTAACCTCTTTCGTTTCAATGAATTTATTCCCAAAATGAGAATAAACGGCCTCTTTAACATCCACTACCGATTCCACCAAACCTCCTGGGGTAAGGACAGGTCCTAAATGATTATGTCTCCTTCTTTGTTTCATCACCTTATGAAAAAAAATCGCTATTAGAATCTCCCTCCTTCAACCATCTCAATCTAGATTTTTGCAATAACATACTTTATCCTCAAATTCTTAACTTACTACAAACTTCTTTCCTCAACATTATCGGCAAAAAAAGAGTTAGATTCGGAAACTAACCTTTCATCTGCAATTTTCATGTCACGAACGCCTTCCTCCATCTCCAAATCAGTTTTCCCAAAACCTCCTTATTCCAACTTCGAAGTTTATCTTTAAGAAGCCTAAACTTTTCTTTTAGAACAAAATCACCTCTTCCTTCCATCTTCGTACTTTTCCACTTTTTCTCTACAAAAGGAATGAAAGAATAAAAAAAAACCATTCATTATTGAAACTAAACGGCTTAGGTCCCCAATTCAAATGGTCTGTCGTTATCCAAATAAGACAATGATCTAAAATGTCTCTATCACCAATAAATTGACCGACCAATTCCCATCTATTCACAATGTTACTAGATAAGAGAAATCGGTCTATTCTACTCATCGCCTTACCATCCCCACCAAACCACGAGAACTTTTTCCCTTGCACGGAATGTCCACCAACGTTTTATCAATAAACTCCGAAAAAAGCTCCTTTCCTTTATGGTTCACCGTTAAAGCCCTTCCTTTCCTTTCACTACTATTTTTAATAGCATTAAAATCCCCTCCCAGGATCCATTCTCCATCTTTGAAAGACTCGTTCAAATCTAACAAGTCATTCCACAAACATTTCTTCTTGCTTAACTCACAAGACGAATAAATACTAACAAAGTAGTAAATATTACAGGATTTACATTAAAGAGGAGAAATAATGGAACAGGCAGAGGGAATATTTCATCATCATTGTAAGAAAATTACCTATGTTGGTTTCATCTTTTGTTTTTTTTTTTTAAATTTACCCATCTCTATTATCAATGTACCTATCATTTCTAGCATGGATCTGTGCAAGTGGAAATTTATCCATCTTTTGCTTTTTGTAATTCATGATTTCTCTCCTTTGACATAGGAAGGATGCCTTTCCTTTACTGTAACTCAAACCATCGGTGCTTGGTGCTTCTTGACGCTGCGCGACTACCTCTACCGCAAATCATCTCCTTTCCCTTTTGAATCGGTTTGCAATCGTTTTCATTTTGGTTTTCTTTTGCGTTTTAGTTATCGCTTTCGTCTTCGTTATTTGAATCCAGTTTAGGGTTTGGAAAAACTGTTTATTTCGTTTATGAATGTAGCGGTGGCCGGAACAGAAAGGATCTCTGATTTAAGAAATTTGTTCCTAACTTGCAGATCTACTATTGGTAATAATGAATATAAAGAGAAAGGAAGAGATATGTTAGAGACATGGACATGAGTTTTCTTATTTTAAGTTACTAAAAGGTTGTTAATTTATTTTTCTTATGTTTTTAGAAGTTGTACTTAATGATTGACAACAATTTATTCTAGAAGACATTGCTAGAGTATAGGCATGTCTAATTTCTAACACTCTTATGTGAAGTGTTTGGCTCATGCTCATGGAAGATTATATTATGGATGCCATGACAGTAGTGTTCAGGTATCAAGTTTTTAGAAGTGTGATGTAGCCTAAATCCAACGTGATGCTATCTCAAATTGAGTATGTGATAGTATCTCAACATAATGATAATAATGTTATTGCAATATTTCAGGAGATACATTTGGCCACTGGAACTATCAGTAATATACAAAGTGTTCTAAAATATTAATTGGGAAATCTAATCCTATTCATAAAGGTGTCTCACACATATACTCTATAGTGGTCTATGTAAAGTTCTAAACACCTAATTCTTGCAAGAAACATCCGGTTTCATGATATAACAAGTTTCAAAGCCTGGAATTTTTTTGAGCTTCTTGATGTTAATTTGATTGATGTCTTACCATAGTTAACTCACTGTTTTGCCAAACAACAAAATTTGCAGTCTGTTTTACAAGAAATCAAGCTAATGACAAATGCATTAAGAATATTTGAAGGTAATTGGGTGTTTATATTTAATATATTGGTCTGACATGAGAGGCTACTATTGCTTTGAATATTCTGTTGTGGTTTTCATTTATGGCTTGCCAATGGCTACTATTTTTCTAGCTAACTAATTGTATATTTTTAGTTATGCACTAACTGCATTATACTTTTGTACAGAGCTGCAAATACTGGTTGGGGTGAGAAGGACAATTCAAAATGGGATAAAATTTAAAACCCTTATAAGAAGTATATTGATTTAAATATCCATGGTCCTGTTGCTAAGATCCCTGGAAACCTCTATCTTTTTATCTATGAATTTGGCATTTAGTTTTAGAATTTATAGGTTCAACCAATGTAAAACAAACTTTCTGTAATGATTAGATTAGAAAAACAATTGATTTAACCAATTAATCAATGTGTTCAGTTATCGATTGTTGGAATATAAGGTTTAATACTAAAACTTAATTGTTTATTTTGTTGATGTATTTTGAAAAGATTAATAAAACTGCAAGATTCATTGCATCAACTACTGTAACACTAGACTAATGAAACAAGATTGGCCTTGTCTTGAATTAGTGATTTATTACTTCTTCTTTTTTTTCTTCTATTGAGTTATAATGATTATAAACTGTTTTAGAGTTAGGCCAAAACAATGTTTAAGAATTCAACTTTTTGTATCTATTATATGTTAACTACGTATTCTAAAGATGTCTTTGAATGAAAATAATTCAACAATTCCACTATCAAGCAAGTGAGTGTTACTACCAATACTCAATTTAGTTTTTGTTTGTTATACATGTGTTTTCACTTTTTACAATATAGTTAACTCGATTATTATACCATGTTGAACTTTGATTAATGCGTTTGATGATAATTTAGTTTTTGTTTGTTATACAGGTGTCTTCATGTGCAAAACACTTATACACTTAACCATAAAAACAAACATAATCAAATAAAAAAAAATCAATCATATTATTTGGAATAAATAAAAATTAATATTTAAAATTTACAAATAAGTTAATCATTTCTAATTTTCTATTTATATCTAAAAAATTTACATTTATATTTGTTAAATTTCAACTTTTTCCCTCACATGTTCTTTTTTATATAGTTATTTAATATAGTTGAATTTTAATGATTATTATTCATTTATAATTAAATTATTAATTTTAAATTTACATGTTTCTAAATATAATTTATACAATATTAAATAAATTTACATGTTATTAGGTTGTATTTTAGAGGTCACTATCAACGAAATACATATTTTTTTTATTTTTTTGATTGTTAAATTTTTTTTTATTCTCTTTTTGTCTCACGGGTCAATAAAAAGACTTTATTTTAGTTTAATCAATCATTAATTTAATTTAAGAGATAAAATCTTTATTTTTAAATATTAATTTTTTCCCCATCTCACAATTATATTTTTTTCTTCTTTTGTATATGATTAATTGATATAATTATATCTATATAAATACTGTTCATTTAAAAAAAAGTTAATCTTTTCAAATCTTGCATTTATATTTAAAATTTTATATTTGTATTTGATACTGTCTAAGTGTTATGACATATTTTATTGCTATTTTTTTTATTTCATGACTATTATTTGAAAATTCTAAAATACTATTTTTTTTTATTTATACAATATCATAATTAAATTACCCGTGCGGGAGCACGGGTCTCTTACTAGTTATTTATAAAAATATGTAACTCAAAATAACATTTTATAAAAACATTTTTTAAAAATGTTTATAAATTTAAGAAATTTTAATACCCAAAAATAATAATAGAAAATATTGAAATATTTAAAATAATTATTTAAAATATTTTTTAAACAAATATTTGTAATTTTTTAAAGAAGAAAAATATACAACACCATACAAATTATTTTTAAAAATTTGAAACAAACAAATCTTATATAATTATTTAAAAAAATACCTGAAACAAACTAGAGCTATGATATTAACTCATTATTTTCTTAAAAAAAAAAAAAATTATTATAATCTTAATTTTAAAAGTGTAACAAACTGAGCGTTACTAAAAGACTAAATAATAGAATAATATTTGAACTTAGTGTAACAAACTATTCCTATAAAATTAGTGTAACAAATTTTTCCTATAAAACGAGTGTAACAATTTTTTTTTTAATGTTACTAAAATGCTAAATAATAAATACGTTTAATTATTTTTATTCAATTTTATAAACTAATTTTTGATTGAAATTTATTTTAAATTAACAGCTAGATAACAACGACAAACACAAAGTGAAAAAAAGATGGTTACAAAATTTAAAAGAAGTCAATAGATTTCAATTATTTATAATCTTATTTTCAAATCACTTTAACAAACTTTTCCTTAAAAAAATAACAGCCTTTATCTAACTAATCTACCTATTTAATGGAGAACCACAAAATTATAATTCATTCTTTAGACTCATTTTCATATAAAAAGTCACAAGAAAAAGCCTAATTCATATAGTTACTACTCTTATACAGTAAAATGAATCCATCCAAAGCAACGTTCTCACCAATATCAAAACCAAAGAAAAACCATGATTACAAAAACAATTGTGAAAATATAAGTTATACAAGTAACAACATGATACTCTTAAAAACCGCAATGAAGAACTCGATGAAGAACAAAGGAGGGTTGGAGGCTAAGCTTGCAAATAAAATGTTTATACAGTCCAAACGTGTATCGAGAACTCAATGTTTTCTTCGTCGTCAAAACTTTCAAACCAAGCCGTCTAGATTATCCATCATGTCTACCATACAAGAAGAAGACTCGTCTGTCTCACCAATGCAATCTAAGATACACGAGGGTGAAAATATTAGATACACAAGTGACGACATTATACTCTTGAATACGGCAATGAAGAATTTAATGAAGAACAAAAGAGTGTTGGAGGCTAAGCTTGCAAATAAGAGGGCTATAGAGTCCAAACGGGTATCGACAACTCAATGTTATCTTCGTCGTCAAAACTTTCAAACTATGCCGTCTAGATTATCCATCATGTCTACCATCCAAGAAGAAGACTCATCTGTCTCACCAATGCCATCTAAGATACATAAGGGTGAAAATATAAGATACACAAGTAACGACATTATACTCTTAAATACGGCAATGAAGAATTTAATGAAGAACAAAAGAGTGTTGGAGGCTAAGCTTGCAAATAAGAGGGCTATAGAGTCCAAACGGGTATCGACAACACAATCTTATATTTGTCGTCAAAAATTTCAAACCAAGCTGTCTAGATTATCCATGATGCCAACCATCCAAGAAGAAGAAGAAGAAGAAGACTTGCCCATCTCACCATTACCGTCTAAGCTATGTTAAGTAGACTTAGGAAAGTTTTGATAATATCGGTACCGTCCTAACACCCTAAATTCCCTAAGTATGTGTGTCCAATTTGAAAAACCATTATGCCGAGACCTCGAGTTCTAAGTTTTGAAGTAGCCTCTTAAGTAGTTTATACTAGTAGTCGGCACCATCTTAAGCATGCTCTACGTAGGGGGCCGATGAATATAAGTGAATGATCCTGAAAAATAACTATCGAATGTTCGATTAAATTGAAAAAAAATGAGAATACACCTTCTAAGTTAGGTGACCCTCACCCGGTCATTTAGCCCAACGGTTGTTGATTCAAAAAAAAAAAGTAACGCCCATTGTTGGTTGGTCCATTGGTCTCTGGTATTGGACTCGGTAGGGCGAATTACGGTCCGATCCCCCACAATTGCGATGGGTTATAAAAAAAGGGGTGTGCCGCTTTTTTAACCAGAACCCTGTGCTAATGAAAAGGATCATAGTCGCTAACCGGTTTCCTTACTATGAATGTGTACGGATAACGGGCTTAATGTGATTGCGCTAGAATGAAAAGAGGTGAAAAAGAACAAAGAGTGTGGGTCGAGTTATAATGGCATAATTCATATTGGTTTTGCATAGGTGGGAGTTTTTGTCCGCGAAATGCGGGTATGTTTCACTACGATATCCTTGTTATCAATATCTAATTCCTTTCTATTTAGCACTAGCTTAGCAGCCTCATACCTTTAAGAGTTTCATCGTGCATATGACATTTCTTTTTGTTCTGTTTAATGCTATTCATCTATAGATGTCAATGATTTTTGTGACTGTAAAAGTGTTTCAAGTTGAAAGGAAAATGAAACTTCGTTGAAATTATGTTTTATCCCATTCTATCTGAGTGCATACAGTAAGGTGACTTAATTATGTTTGTAGTTTGTGATGTATCTTAGTAAGGTGACTTAGTATATGTTACTATTTTTAAAATGCCAAAAGGTTTGTTTGAAACAATTTAATTGAATTCTATTGATAGTTGTAGTGCTGATTTTGTTGCGAACTTTTTTCATCATTATTCACATCCATGGTTGTACTCTTTGCACTTAAATACAATGTTCCATATTTTTCACTCTAATTTTCTTCTACTATACTTAATTAGTTCCATTCCGTTAGATTCAGCTAACTTGTTTCATGAATTTAAATGTCATTGTTTTTAAACTTTATTTTTTTATATATTTGACATTTTAAACTAATATTTTTATCAAAAAATTATTGAATTAAAATAATAGTTATAAGATTGAAATTTAAATTTGTCTCAAAAATATCTATTAATTAAAAAAGTATACAACTGTTGAGAGATATATTTAAAAGTCTAATTCAAAAACTACTCAATAGGAGTTTAAATTGTCTCAAAAATATTTTGCTCACATGAAAATATAAATGATAAATTAAAACCGTTATATTAAAACAAAATAGAGAGTTAAGATTTGGAGTAAATTTTTAAACCTATTCTTAGAGACAATAAAACTTTTCTCATATATAATCGAGTTGACTCATGAAACTAAAGAGTAGAACTATTTATAATTCAAGTTCATCTCATTTAGTTAACAAACTTAGTTTTCTTTTTCCATATTTATCTCATTTGGTTCATGAACCAAGTTCAACAATTTAATTGTTGAATCGAATTTCGAATAATATTCAAGTTGGTTCGATTCATTGTTAGCCCTAATTACAACATATACCGACCGAAATTGTAAAAAAAAATTACCCCATCGCAACTATTATTTAAAACATTTGGTGTCACTCAAAGTCTTGTAGAAATCTATCAATGATTTTGAGTTATAAATGTTGAATTACACAACTAGTCGGTCTTTAGTAATACCATCACGTTGTATTAAATGCTTTGTGGAATAATAACGCTCTTAAAAAATACAAAATTGTTGTATATAAAAACGCTCTTAAAAAATACAAAATTGTTGTATAAAGACGCTCTTAAAAATAGAAAAGAAACACTAGATAGTTATTTTCAAAGTTCTCAAAATATTTAATTAAAATAAATTATCAAAATGTACAAACAAATTACTCATCTTCAAAAGAACATCTTTCCATATTCAAAGTAATGCTAACATACTTAGCTTCTTATACAAAGATATGTATATTCACTTTCATATAAACTTTCACAAAATTACCTCGTTCAGAAAAATTACACATCTTCAATAGAACATCTTCCGTATTTCCATTGACTTTTATAATTGAATAAGCCCCTAAAATGAAAGTAATGCAAATCAACCTCAACTCTTTTTTTTTTAATCAAGAAATATATTAAAGAATCAAAAGTTCTACAAACGATTACAAAAGATCCGGAGAAGATTACAACTTGAAAGAAAATTAACCACCAAATACAATCTAAAAAAGAAAAAGCAAAAGATCATTGCTAAATTCGTAAAAGTTATAGTTGGTGCGGGTAATTTTCCCTATGAAGTACCACCTCCAAATGAGAGTCTTAATCCTCCAAACGGTGTCGGAAACACTCCACGAATCATTCCGGAAAATAATCCCGTTTCTAAGCTTCCAAATAGACCAACAAATATACAACCAAATAGTTCATTCTTTACCGGATTTCACCTTCTTAGATTTACAAAAACCATACCACGTCATGAAGCTACCCATAATACAACCTTCATAATTGAAATCAACATAACCTAACCAAATAGCTATCTCCTTCCAAACCAAAGCAGACACCCCACAATCAAGCAAAATAGGGTTCAAAGATTCCCTCTCCAACCGACAACACACACAAGAAAAAAAATTCGCAAAAGAAATACCTCTACGGAGAAGAAGATCCTTTGTTGGCAAACGGTTGAGAAATCACCTCCAACCAAAAGCTTTAATATTTTGGGGCACCTCCAACTTCCAAAGACAACCAAAAGAATTGAAAAACTCCATTTCGGGACCAAAAGGAACGTGAAAAGCATTGGAAATAGAGTAACAACTTTTCACGGAAAACCTCTTATCCACTTCCGCCGCCCACTCCACCGTGCCTGAAACCGCCGTTACCGGTTAGACCGATCCAACGAACGATCTAAGTTGCTGAACCGCAACCTAAACATCCACCAATCTATTAGCCTCCGCTACACCGAAATCTCCCCACTCCCAAAGACCGTTCACCCAACCACCCATCCCCGCGACCGCTACAAACTTAAGATTAGAGAGATTATAAACAACGGGAAACAACTCCTTAAGACACTTTTTCTCCATCCAATTTGCATGTCAAAAAGAAGAAATAAAACCATTACAAATATTAAAACAACAATTATTAGCAAAAACATCTACCTTGTAAACTTTCTCCAAGGACATAATATCTTTCCACCACGAGGAATTAGAAGCCCCTTTACTATTCCCTCCGTAGGAAATAACATGAAGATTAATGTCACCATACCGAGCTTTCAACACTTTGTACCAAAGAGCTTCCGATCCTCCAAGAATCCTCCACCTCTATTTGTTAAGGAGAGCAAAATTAAACTCACGAACCCTTCTCAAACCAAGCCCGCCCTTCTCCCTAGAAAGACAAACAATCATCCAACTTACCCAATGTATTTTTCTTCGATCTAACGACCCCCCCAAAGAAAATTACTTTTAAACCTCGTAATCTCCTTTACAACTTTCAAAGGGGCCTTGTAAAAAGAAAGCATGAAAATGGAAAGGCTACACAGGTTTCCCACATGTTATCAAAAGATTATAGCAAAATAATTTTCAATTCATCTTCCTCCACTCAAAATACAGTCAGTGTCGCTGGAAATAATTCAACTTTTTAATATGTATATTTTCAATTCATCTTCCTCCACTTTAATATGTTTATAAATTTCTCGACAATCATATTATCGTTGAGAAAAATGACTTATCGCAACAATTTTTATAGTCGCTAAAAATAATTTTTTTAATGTTACATGTTGGGCAAAATTTTAGTGTAGTTTGTTAAAATATTTATATCTACAATCAATAATAAAAAAAATATTTTAGAATAAAATATTTAGTAAATAATACAAAATTGAAATATTTGATGGACATGGTCAAAATACTACACGTTGTTTGAAGAAGTATTTATGTCAAAATCAAATAAAATAATAATAAACTAATAAATTATTTCAATGCATATGATGAAAGTGATACGAAGACATTATATGTAGTTTGTGGATAAATTAATATTTTTTTTAAAGGCAAGAAATGTATATATATATATATATATATATATATATATATATATATATATATATATATATATATATATATATATATATATATATATATATATATATATATATATATATATAAGAGGGAGAACTAAGGGTTCTCCAACCTATATACAAAATGGCCACTAGACCAACAACCCCACAAAAAAAAAAAATTACACACCAATTAAGATTATGAGAGAAATAAAATGGGATCTCTACTAAACTCATGGAAGGAATAATTGACATGGGTAATTTTCCCACAAAAGATCACTTCCACACTAAGATCTTTATATTCCAAACAATCTCGTTGAAATTCCATTCCTCCTCCCGAAAGCACACTCCATTCCTTAGCCCGCATAAAGACCAATTAGTTGCAAGCCAAACCACATCTTGTTTGCTTTCCTCCACCTTATGAGATCGAAAAAAAGAATGTCAATCCATAAAATTCGGTAGACACTCATCCTCCACTCCACCCACTTTACCCACCCAAAGAGCTATTTCATTCCAAATCTCTTTAACCACTCTACATCCAAAAAAGAAATGCTTCCTATTTTCTACACCATACTCACACAATGTACAACATAACTTTTCTAAAGGGAAAGAGATACCTCGACGAACCAATAACTCTTTAGTAGGAAGCCTATCAAGAAGAAGTCTCCATCCAAACACCTTAATTTTGAAAGGCACGTCCGCTTTCCACACATGGCGATAAGCCTCATCATGCTTGCCATAAGGACCAAATGGTGTTAAGCTCCTTTCATAAAATTCATAATAATATGCCACCGAGAAATCCGCTCCCTCACTCCCATTCCACCACACATCATCGGTCTCCATAGTCTCCTTCGGACCTACATAATGCGATAAAGTCTCCCGCAATAACAAATTCTTCCCGTCCAACCCCCTTTCGACCAATAGATCTCTTCGGGTAAGCCGAGATCACCCCAAACCCAATTTCCATCTATCCATCCTCCCATCGCCCCAACCGCTACCCCTTTTAAAAAGGAGGCATCATATAATTCCTGATGAACATTTCTTAACGAATTTCCATCCATCCACACCGCCTCCCAAAACAGAGTCAAAAACCCATTTTGAATCTATTAAAAAACTCTTGTGATTTATATATATATATATATATATATATATATATATATATATATATATATATATATATATATATATATATATATATATATATATCTTTTTATATATGTATATGTTAAAAAGTAATTTCAATATAAGAAAAAGTAATTTCAATTTATTAATTATAATAAAATTATTTTATTATAGTCTATTAAAATTATTTGATTTTTATAAATCTCTACAATATAAGTGACATAAACGAGTAGAGTAAATATATTACATATTCAGAGAACCAATTTTTTATCAACAAATTTATACCGCTTGTTTTGATTGAAAAAGAAATAATAATAATTATAAAAATACATTAATTTTTTTGACAAAATAATAATAAACTAATTATAACCATGTTTTTTATAGAAAGTTACAAATCATATTTTTAAACTGCTTTTCTTAATTAATTATTTATCATAGATATACTAAAAACGATATAATCTATAACCATGTTTTTTTTAATGAAAAACTATTTTTTGTGGGATTTAAGGAAAATTACGTGCCTATATTTTAGTCATTAATAGTAATTGGGAGAGATAGTGGAATATATAGTTAAGGTTTTCCTATTTTTTAGTGAATTTTTTAATTAATTAATAACTAAACAATTGATTGAGAGAGATATATAGAGAATAAGTCAAAAGTGAATAATAAATTGGAGGTAATTTTTAGCGCTAAAGAATTTGGCAATTCTTAGAAGAGCACTATCTCTTAGATAACTGTTACCCATTATCTTCTCTTATGAGAATTCCTTTCTCATTATTTTTCAATTGGTTTCCAAACCAGCTTTAATTTCTTTCATAATAAGGTTAGTTTATTCTTTTTCAAGCTAAATGCATACTTTAAGATTTCATTCATTTTTATCTTAATCAATTTTGTAATTGATATGTTCATGTTTTGTCATTCTCTATTTAGTCATAGCTCCCCCAACAAGGTCCGGATTTACATATTCCAAATTCTTCGAATACAAGTAAGCAACAATAAGGTATTTATTAAACCTCTTAACATTAATTTTCTTATTCATATACTATTTGTTATCATATTTCTATCTTCAAAGTTCACATTATATTTCTCATAAATTTAATTTTTGAATCAAAATACAATAGAATATATAAATACAAGAAAATCTGGAAGAGGAAGAACTATTGGCTTAGGTATTGTAAAAAAAAGAAGAAGAGCGCTATTGGAAAATTGCAGGTTTTTATTCCAAGTGACTACAGAAAAATTATAAGTAAGATTTTCTAATGTCTTGCATATGTGGTATGAATATTTTAAGTATAGTTTATTTGTTATAAGAGTTATATTTAATGATAATGTATTATACAAGTGCTCTTCAAGAATGCTATTGATATATAGCGTCATGAGATGTTAATTGTGTTTTATGTAAAAAATGGGAGCAACATTGTTACTCTAGGAGTATGTGAACTAATATTTTTGTATAACAAAGAGTTTTAAAAATGTGTGCATATTTGTTCATTTTGTACTTTGATGCAACTTTTTACTATATTAGTTTTTTTCTATTACAGAAGAATGTATTGGAAAAGAAACTTGTACATTAATTTTTTATTGTTTTGAAATTGTAGGTCAAATAAGAGTACTTCAACTACTTCACCAAGAAAGCTTCGAAACAAAGATATAAAGAAGAGTTAATAATCATGTTGGCGAGAGCCATAAATTCATTTGTTAACTATGTAATTTTTATTTTTATATTTATGGGAACAAGGTTATTTATTAATATTTAGTTTTTGATATTTTTAGAAATTTAAATTCTTATGTCAATTGGGATAATTTGTCGTATTTTTTATTTTGATATTATATTAATTATTGTTAACATTTCTTGAAAAAAATATTATCAATGTTGTGATTTATATTGTTAAATTATGTATTTTTAAATAATAATGACAATTTAAATGAAAATAATGATGCTAATTTTAAAAAGAAGTTGAAAAATATTATTATATTTTTATTAATGACATAAATTGTTGCGAAATATAATTTATGCCAACTACGTTTATGGTTGAGGTATAGAATATATGGCAACAACTCAAATCGTTGACAAAAATAATTTTCGACAATATTTTTAGTCGTTGGCAAAAATAATTTTCGACAACATCTTTAGTTGTTGACAAAAAACATCTTTTGGTAAGGACTATGAGCATTGTACTAGATCAGATAAGGCAACAATAATTATTGTTGTAAAAACATTTGTTATGACAACGACATCAAATGTGGCTGTAAAACTTTTTGCAATGGCACTTATACCAACGATATGCAACGACATTTTTTTTGTTGCAAAAAATACATTTTGCCACAACTTCATATTTTTCTCAACAATTTTTGTCGCTGCAAAAACTAACTTTTCTTGTAGTGAATCGGTTTGAATTCATCCATGTCTTATCCATGTCTTAATTAAACTAAACAAAAACAACTAATTATTAAGGCACAAAACGGTATAATGCGTTTATGTCAAAACCAATAATAAAAGGCAACATATTCACGCAATTTCAGACAAATTCAGCACAATATTTTTCATATTTAACAATGATTTAGGTAATAAAACGCAACATATTCATCACAATAAAACGCAGGTTCAATATTTTGAGTAATAAAACACAACATATATATTCACGCAATTTCAGACAACTTAATCACAATACCAGTAATTTAAGAAAGAAATTTACCTCGGATTTTACCGAACTTAAGAAAACGTAGAGATTGAGCGTTGTACGTCGAACTAGGCCGGAAATGCTGCTAATTCAAAGGAAAGAAACCTTCTATTATAAAAAATTTCATACAATAAAAACCGACTCAACCACTAATTAGTTTATATACAAATGATACTAGAACTATCTGTAATAGCATAAAAATGTGAGTATACATAAAAATGAGGCCATACTCCATAGCTTAAAAAATATGTCAATCTTAAGAAAAAATGAGGCCATACAAATGATGCATTACTCTGTATTCAAGAATTTGAACCGCATCAATCAACTAATATAAACACAATTTGATATTAACAACAATTCAACATGCGTGACTCAATGAACATCCCCACCCTTAATCCTCAAGAATGAACAACAACACTTTAATTTCTATCATCAATTAAGCACAACAAGCATTGAGTTTCAAGAATCTACAACAACAAATATGAATTTCTAGCAATATCAATCTCAACAATTAGTGTTCAACATCAATATGAATATCAACGCAATTCTACCTCTCATTCAAATTCGTTCAACAACAACAACCTCCATAATTGAATATTCCTCATTAGGCACAACAATTTGCAAATTCAGAATTCAAGTATCATCACAAGTAGCAAGCATGTAATCATCATTATCACACTTATATTGAAACAACAAGACCCACACTAGAATTTATCATCAACTACCAACAACAATAAACAAGTTTCATCCACAATGCAAATAATTGAATCAACAACTAAAGGATCGTGAAATTACCGAGAAAATGAAGAGAAGATCGGAGGAGTAAAGACCACGATTGGAACTGCAACCAGAAGGTGAAGCCATAGTGCAAACGCAGAGTCACGGCGCGAAGCGGAAGCTCACAGCGTGAATCGAGTAGAGAAACAGAGGATTCACGGTGGAGGGAGGAAGTCCGACGAGGTTGCGGCGATGTCTGGCGATAGAGGGAGGTTGTGGTCGAAGGTTAATATTAAGGTTAACGATTTTCTTCTCCGACGGCTACAGATTGAGAACGGAGAATGGTGGCTCAAGATTTTATGAAATGGTGAGTTTTCTGAGTTGAAATGGTGGGCAACGATGGAAACGATGGCACGATGTTCTCTTGTGGGCGACGATGGAAACGATGGCTGAGATGATTTCAAAGATCTGAGATTTCTATGGGCAGCGATAGAAGAGAAAGAGGGTTTAGGGATTTGCGATGGCAAGATGGAAACGATGAAAGAGGGTTTAGGAATTATGAAACGCGTTTAGTATAATTTGTTTTTAAAAATTTTAATTTTAAAAAAGCTATGACAGCGCTTTTGAAAAGCGCCTTCGTAACTAAGGCTATACCAGCGCTTTTTAGGATAAAAGCGCTCTTGTACCCCACCCCCTATAGCAGCGCTTTTGAAAGCGCTTTCATAACCCCCCTATAAGAGCGCTTTTGAAAAGCGCTTTCGTACCCATGCTTTTACCAGCGCTTTTTGAAAGCGCTTTCGTAACCCCCCCTATAAGAGCACTTTTTTTGCGTGTTTTTTTTATTTTGTTTTTAGCGAAACCTATACAAGCGCTTTTTCCTAAAAGCGCTTTCGTAGGGGTGCTGCTAAAAGACAAATTTGGCATAGTGCTATCACCCATAATTACAGTAAGAGATGGTAATTGAAAGATTCCCTCCTTCCCTTAGACAAATTCTTGATCTTTGGTCTCTTCCTCTTTGTTCCTCTTTCACGTTCTTCGTGTTCCAACTTCTCAGTTCTTCCCCTTTTTCCGAATTTTCCTCTTTGTTTTATGAAAAATAACATTAATTAGAAAAAGGCTTTACTAACTCACACCTACTTTCTTTCTAACATCATACATTGGCACAATGCCTTAAACCTTTCATTTTCTAATTTTATTTTCCATAATTCAACATAATTCTAATATTAATTAAATTTCCAATTTAAATTAAAATTAAAATTATACGAGTGTTACAACTCTCTCCCACTAAAAGAGTTTTCATTATCGAAAATATACCTCGGGTAAAGAGTTCCGGATAATAATCCTTCATCTGGATTTCTAGCTCCCAGGTAACATTTCCCTCAGCCGGTCCTCCCCAAGCTACTCTAACCAAAGCTAATTCCTTGCCACATAATTGCTTCAGTCTTCGATCTTCAATCCTCGCAGGTAAAGTGTAACACCCTGGATTTCCGCTTACCCCGCAGGGCTTCTGGCCTACCAAGCATGTCACCAGCTTAATCAATAATCCCCCCCTAGGTCCGCTTATCGGCTGCCCAGGAAATATTGTTTTTGCCTCCCGCAGGAATCAAACCATGTACCTAGGGGTTAAGTACATATTCATAGCAATTCTTGCTACCAATTGAGCTACTAGCTCAAGTGGTAGCATGAATTGCTATGAATATGTACTTAACCCCTAGGTACATGGTTCGATTCCTGCGGGAGGCAAAAACAATATTTCCTATGCAGACGGTAAGCTGGCCTAGGGGGGATTATTGATTAAGCTGATGGCATGCTTGGAAGGCCGGAAGCCCTGCGGGGTAAGAGGAAATTCAGGGTGTTACATAAAGTCTCAACCGTCAAGTTGTCTTTCACCTGTATATCATCTACTTGGATCACATGGGACGGATCTGAAATGTATTTCCTCAACTGAGACACATGAATACATCATGCAAATTTGCAAGCATCGGCGGTAAAGAAATACGATAGGCCACTTCTCCTACTCTTTCAGAAATTTGGAACGGACCAATGAAACGCGGTGTCAACTTCTTTGACTTCAATGCCCGACCAATAACTATCATCGGAGTAACCCTCATAAACACATGGTCTCCTTCTTGAAACTCAATTGTTTTCCTCCTCTTGTCATGATAACTCTTCTGTCGACTCTGAGAAGCCTTCATCTTTTCTTGTATCATCCTAATCTTTTCTGTAGTCTGTTGCATAATTTTTGGCCCGACCACAGCATTCTCACCAGGTTCATACCAACATAATAGTGTTCGACATCTTCTACCATACAAAGCCTCAAACGGATCCATACCAATACTCGAATGATAGTTATTGTTGTAGGTAAACTCAACCAAAGGCAGATAACTATCCCAAGCACCTCCTTTTTCCAACACACAAGCACGTAACAAATATTCCAACGATTGAATCATCCTCTCAGTCTGTCCATCCGTCTGTGGATGAAATGCAGAACTCAATCTCAGCTTATTGCCCAAAACCTTCTACAAACCTTCCCAGAACTTAGACGTAAATCTCGGATCTATGTCTGACACGATACTCGAAGGAATACCATGTAAACTAACTATCTTCTCAATATACAACTGAGCCAGCTTCTTCATCAGATAATTCATTCTTACTGGTATAAAGTGTGCAGACTTCATCAACCTGTCCACAACGACCTAGATAGCTTCACAATTCTTAATAGTTCTCAGCAATCCAGACCCAAAATCCATTGATATACTATCCCACTTCCACTCAGGAATAAACATCGGTTGCATAAACTCAGATGGCTTTTGATGCTCAATCTCTGACTTCTGACACGTCAAAGTAGAATACACAAACTCAACAATTTCTTTCTTCATTCCCGGTCACCAAAACAACTTTTTCAAATCATGATACATCTTGGTCGCACCGAGATGAATACTTAAACCACTACGGTGTCCTTCATCCAGAATACTCTTTCAAAGCTCATCAGCATTGGGAACACAGACTCGATTACCAAACCTCAATATACCATTCTCGTCGATTCTGAATTCACAACCTTTACCTATGTTAATCAAAGTCATCTTATCGATTAATTCAACTTAACACTATTAGGAGTATATTCACACACCAAACTCAAGTCTATGAATTGTTCAATCAAATCCAATTCCTTCACCATTAGCATAGACATGTGCAAAGACTTCCTACTCAACGCATCAACAACAATGTTTGCCTTACCAGGATGATAATTCAAACCAAAATCATAATCCTTAAGAAATTCCAACCACCTCCTCTGTCTCATATTAAGCTTTTTCTGATCAAAGAGATATTTCAGGCTCTTATGATCACTGAACACCTCGAACCTCGAACCATACAAGTAGTGTCGCCACAACTTCAAAACCAAGACTACAGCCGCTAACTCTAAATCATGAGTCGGATAATTCTTTTCATGCACTTTGAGTTGCCTCGACACATAAGCGACCACTTGTTGATTCTCCATCAATACACCACCTAAACCCATATAATATCTCTCGAGAGTTCTTATGTTCAGAACCTGTTGATTTTTTTACTGATTTGGTGCATGTTATTAATAGATGAAACAACAAAGAAAGATAAGATATTATGCTAAAAATCTTATCAAAGAAGTCAAATATGAAGAGCTACATAACAGAGACGAGGAAAGAATCAAAACGCAAAATATAGCTCCTAGCGTTGCTTCACTTGCTGCTTTCAAAAGGCTAAAATTTGTTTTACTTTTGAAATTGAGCTAAATTACAACATAATAGTTAAAATTACAATGCTTCAAAACTATTTATTATGGGTAACTTTATTAATATTATTGGGAGGGAGAGTAGAATAAGATCATTCTTTGCTTAGGTTGCATATATATGATGGGGGTTTACCGATGTAGAAAACTTATATACATTTTTGTAATGTTTTGTATTTTTGTTTCATTGTTGAAAAAATAGAAACAAATGATTAATATTTGTTATTGATGCATAAAATAAAATAAAAGTTTATATAAATATTTAAATAAAAAATTTATATTTTTACTAACCACTATTTTAAAAAAAAATCTACAAAACTATAACTTATAGATAAATATTCATTTTTATTAATTATTGTGAGTAAAGATGGATTTTCAAGTATAAATAGTGTGTCATTAAAATTGTACGCATTTAATGACATTAAATTTATATGCTAATATAAACAATACATAAAATAAGAAGTGTAAAAAAGGAAAAGCAATCGATAAAAAAAATGGATTACAAAGTGAAATCAATAAGACAATAAATGATATTAAAAATTACATATATGATAAATTAAAGAAATTATTTTGGAGTTTAAAGGTAGTGCACTAACAGTGTAAACTAATTTTACACATATAACCAATCAAAATACTTACACTTGCTATATCATATTAGTTTTTTAAAATTAAAATTGTATTTTAATTGGATACATAGTTGTGATTGGTTGACAGTGTGAAAATATTTTACACTGTCACCTTTTCTCATTATTTTATACTATTTTTATTTATAGTATATGTTCTTATTTATAGGTTTTTAAATGAATTAATTCACTTATCTATGAACATTATTATAATTTATTTTAAATAAAATTAAAATCTTTATTATAAAAATTACATTCCCATATTAAATAATTATATTTTTTGACATTATTATAATGTAGGGAATTGGATCTCAACGATGATGCTTTCTACTATATGTTTGCTGCTTAATAATAATAATGAATGAATTATTTAGATTGGATAATAAATTTTATAAAAAAATTAAAATCAACCTTAATTAATTTTAAACTTAATTATTTTATTTCTTTTAAAAATTAATAATTAATATTGGTTTATAAAAAATATCTTTGCATAAATTTATATTTGTTAACACATTTTTCTTTTTCAAAATATGAGTTTTATTTTGAAAAGATTCAGACTTTGATATATTTTTTTAAAAATCTTCTGCTATTAATTTTAATCTCAAATTTTTTATAAAATTTTATTTTGTATATTTTTAATGACTTTTTTTTATGATATATCGTTAATAAATATTTATTATATTTTTAGTTTACAATTTTAGATAGATTAAAAAATATTTTTTAATATTTTAGAGAGATTGAAAACATATTTCATTTTTATTACATTTTAGAAACAAATGTGTGTAACATATCACTATCCGTACAGACGCATGAGTATCCATTCCAAAATTCGTGCAAATTCACTAGTTATTACATTTTTTGTATAATTAAAAAAATAAAAATAAATATATTTTAAATAATGTATGTATTGAAACACTGTCAAAACGTATGTATTTATGTTACTCATATTTATTTATACAATTAAAATAATATTTTAAATACTATGTTATTAGTGGATATTTATAAAACTAAATGATTGCGTAAATATTTTTATAAATAATGTAAAAAAGAATTAATATTTACCTAAGGAAAAATATAAGATTGATCCAAATATTTGTATATATAGAAAAACTATATTTATATTTCTGATCCAAATAAAAATAAAAGAGTGAAGACTCATTTTTGTCCCTCACAAATATTACACGAGTCAAATTAGTCCCTCACAAAAAATTAGACTTAATTTAATCCCTTATAAAATTAAACCGAATCATATAAGTCCTTCTGTTAATATTTTTTTAAACCGTTTTTTTTAGTTTTAAATTGTGACTGGACAGCCACGTTGGATTTTATTTATTTTTCATTTTTAAATTAATAATATAAAAAGTCAAAACTATTTTTTATAAGGATTGAACTCAGGCTCATGTGATTAATCTTAAACAATTATAAATTTAAAATAAAAAATACAAAATTTGTATCAATATAGTCTCAAACCTAAGTCTCTTCAGATTAAATGACAGACAATTTAATAAAATAGAAATTGATTTGTCTATTTCTAAATGATAGTCACTTTACTAACAATAGAAATTGATTTGTCTAGTTGCTATTTATAGTCACTTTACTAACCGTAAAAATTAATTTGTCTAGTTGTAAATGATAATCACTTTATTAAAAATAGAAATTGATTTATCTAGTTGTAAATGATAGTCACTTTACTAACAATAGAAATTGATTTTTCTAGTTATAAATGATAGTCACTTTACTAACAATAGAAATTGATTTTTCTAGTTGTAAAATGAAAATCATTTAACTTGAAGGGACTTGGATTTGAGACCTCATAGGTAAAAATTTATGTATAGAATTTGTTAATATTAGAAGAAATCTCGGAAATTACTTGTTTAAAAATTACTTTATAAGAAATAATTTTGGTCTTTTTGATATTATTTATTGATAACTGTTTAGAAATGAAATTAAAATTAAAAATTAGTTTACTATTTAAAAAAAATCCAACGTGTCAGTACAGTCACGGTTTAAAAGTATGAAAATAACCGGTTTAAAAGTAGGAAAAAACTGATTTGAGAAAAATATTAGCAGAAGGACTAATATGATCCGGTTAAATTTTGTAAGGGATTAAATTGGGTCAATTTTCATGTGAGGGACTAATTTGACTCGTGTAATATTTGTGAGGGACCAAAATGGGTCTTCACTCTAAATAAAAATATGTTTTTCTTTTGAAAATAATAAAAAAATTTGGTTAAATAATTTTGTCTTTCTGTTTTTTCATTCTTATTAATTTTAGAAACATATGTGCGTAACACCAGTACCCGTACGATATATTTTAAATAAAAGTAAATATATTTTAAATATTTTATGAATCCAAACACGGGAAAACTGTATTTATTTACGTTACTAATATTTATTTATACATTTAAATTAATATTTTCAAATACTAGTTTATTAGTTGATATTAATAAAATTAAATGATTGCGTAAATATTTTTATAAATAATGTCAAAAAAAATTGAATATTTACACATGGGAAAATATACTGCTGACTCAAATATTTATATATATGATATTGGATAGTATGTTTTTGGTATAACAAAAAATTTAAGCTCGAACTACAACCATAGGAAAGCAACGACATTAGTTTCTACATATGTGCATAATGGATATCTTTATCCCACTACAACACGGAAGGCCTACGAAAGCGCTTATTTTGGGCTTTAAAAGCGCTGTGAAAGCCAACGCTGGCGTAGGTAACAAAAGCGCTTCTGAAAGAGCTCTGGTAGACCCCCCCTATAAGAGCGCTTTTCTAGAAAAAGCGCTCTGGTAGACCCCCCTATAAGAGCGCTTTTCTAGAGAAAGCGCTCTGGTAGCTCCCCCTATAAGAGCGCTTTTTCCAGAAAAGCGCTCTGGTATCCCCCCTATGAGAGCGCTTTTTCTGGAAAAAACGCTCTGATAGCCCCCCCTATAAAAGCTCTGGTAGACCCCCCCTATAAGAGCGCTTTTCTAGAAAAAACGCTCTGGTAGACCTCTGCAACATGTTTGTCTTCACTACACACGTAGATCCTGGCAGTCTCCATCTTGAGTCTGGGCATCCTGTCCAATATGGAGATCTTAGCCCAACGTCAGGGACTATGAATACCCTCTTTCACTAGAGGGTCAAGTATTCATTCACCCTCACATATTCTCTATACTTGCACTCTTTTGCTCTCTTTCATACTTTTAGCATCGGCGTACCTTGCAGGTACATCCCCTCTCATTTGAAGTCCAGCAGTTGAAGGTTAGTGACGATCCACTCTGATCAGATACGATCAATAAGTTTCCTTAATTTAAAAAAACACTTTATAAAAAAATTCCATTTTTTACTTTTAAATTTTTTTCAAAAATAAGACTAACAAATATTTAATTTTTTCTTTAAATTAATTTTTTAATTGATTCATAAAATAGATTGAAAGAAAAATATAAAACTCTACAACTTCAACAATCATTATATTAAATGAAAATTCATATCATATATTTTATTCAAATGTGAAAGGAAAAAAAATCACAAATGGTAAAAGGCAAATTTTAACAACAAGTATAAAAATGCAAATAATTTATTAGTATCTTTTAATAAAATTTTAAAAATACTAATAAATAATAAATTTGATATACTATATTTGAATTAATGTTACAAAATGAAAATGGTCAATTATATTTAAAACAAATAAAATATTTAAAATAAATAAATTCAAATAAATTAATAAATGAAATTAAAAAATATAAATTATCAAATAATAAATTAATACAACATATCAAATGAATAAAAAATAAATAAATATAAAAATATATACACATTATTCGATTTAGTTTGAATTGGTTTTGAAAAATCAATTCAAATTTCGATTCAAGATATATTTTTGAATTCACATACAATAACATGGAGTTAAAGTAAGGGGAGACTCTTCCGATTATCATCTTTTATTGACTTGTAGATGATAGGATTGAAAAGGGTATATTGTTTGTGTCAATTATGATGTATGTTAGGTTTTGGGAATTTGGGGTTTTGGGAGTTATAGAGCAATTTTGGTGAAATCAAACTATTATAGAACATATATGATATTAGAGGACCCCTAAGTATGTTAGAAATATGTTAGATTTTGTTATCTGGTACTATTTTTGTGTTATATTGATGTTGGGATGAATTGGATTGAGTTGGATATGGGGAGGTGCTGTCAAAATGGTGATTTTATGCTACTGGGTACGCTGTAACGTAGCAACCGATTACAGCGTGAGAAAATAGAGAACCTGTGAATTTTTTTGTGCTATAAACGATTACACGCGCGTTGTGTAAATAGCGAATAGAGTTACATAAACGTGTAACCGGGTAGCGCCTCTGCTGTAACCGATTACACCTGATGCTTATTTTTTAAATATTTTTTAAAATTAACAACTTTCAAATCGTTGGATATGGGGAGGTGCTGTCAAAATGGTGATTTTATGCTACTGGGTACGCTGTAACCGGGAAACAGTCCTGTAGCAACCGATTACAGCGTGAGAAAATAGAGAAACTGTGAATTTTTTTGTGCTATAAACGATTACACACGCGTTGTGGAAATAGCGAATAGAGTTACGTAAACGTGTAACCGGGTAGCGCCTCTACTGTAACCGATTACACCTGATGCTTATTTTTTAAATATTTTTTAAAATTAACAACTTTCAAATCGTTGATCTGTTATTAGTGCAGTTTCGAGCATAGTGAAGCTCATGAGATATTCTATATGTTGGGATGATGAAACGGGGAGAGGCCCAATTTTATTTTAAAAATCACGATTTTATGAGTTGGTGAATTATATATTGTTGGCATGTATAATTGTATGTAACCATGTATAGTTGTGTTTATAACATGATTGTTGTGATCGGTTGGTGATTGTATGTAACCATGTATAGCTGTAATTGGTTGGTGATTGTTGTGAATATTATGGTGATGAATGATTTGTTTCGAATGATAGTGAGACATGTACATACTTTATTTGGTGATGATAATGGTGAATTATGATGAGACGATGAAGTTCATCAGATCGGTGATGTTGTAAGTATGTTATATGTGTGCATTCATTCATAATTCATTTTGGTGGCCAAATCCAGGTGATGCGTTGGATCAGTGAAGGGCATAATTCTCATTGTGCAGAATTTGTGCTGGCAGGGCCGTATCATGGTGATGTTTAGATCGGTCAGATGGGTTAATCTCATGTTTGGTACCACATGCATAATGTCAGTACATTGCATATGCATAATGTTATAATATGATTGGATGAGTTCCAATGTTATATTTTGGTGATGTATCTTTCGTTGTTATTGATGAATACTTTACAAATTAATTTAAATTAACTATTTTTATTTTTCTTTTTAATGTTAATAATGTTTTTTAGTTTTTTGTTATGTTTTATTTTGTTAGGTTCTCTTCTTAGTTTTATTATTGTTTTCTAATTTTTACTTATGTTTGATTAATATATTTTTTTTAATTTTATCTAATAGGTTGTAAATGATCTTATTGATCTTTACAAATTGTTCTAAATTAATGATTTCTATTTTTCCTTTTTACTTTAATATTATTTTCTAATTTTAGTTATGTTTTATTTTGTGGTGTTCTTTTCTTAGTTTTATTTTTTTATGTTTAATTAATAATTTTTTAAATATTTTATTATTGTTTATTAATGTTTTTATTAATATTTGAAGAAGTCGAGTTGAATGAGAAAGTAACTTAGAATTTTTTTTTTCATATGGTGTTATGTGAATAACATCACATACAATAACATGAATTAAGTTAACATATATATTTTTGAATTCACAATGAATTTTTAAATTTTAAATATTTAAAAAACTATGAATGGAACAATTCATTCTTAAATAGATATAAAAAATAAACCCAAATATATTGTATTTCAAATTTTAATCTTCTATCCAATTTGATAACATGTTTATAGATGTCAAAATGAATAGCATATTTATAGATGAATTTAAAATACATTTGGGTGTACCAACATTGTTTGGAGTCTAAATAAAAAATCAACTAATAAAAGGTATTTAAAATATTTAAAAAAAACTATTGAAATCGATTTTTATTTAAAACATTATTTTATTTTAAGAAAACAACAAAAATGAAGTGAAAAAAAATATAATTATAAAATCTAAAAATCAATGAATAGATTTACAAATCAAATCAAAATCTTGATTTTAATATTCTTAACATACTTTTCATTAACAAAAGTAGCCACTTTTAATGGAGGAGAACCACAAAATTTTAATTCATTCATAACACATTTAAATATTTTACATTACAAGAAAAAGCCCTACATCATGTAGCTACTACTCATATACAAAGACATGAATCCATGCAAAGCAACATTGCCACCAAAATCAAAGAAAAAGAATAATCACAAAAGTGAAGGTAAAAAGATAAGATACACCAGCAACGACATGATTCTTTTGAAATTGGCAATGAAGAACTCAATGAGGAATAAAGGAAGAGAGAAGGTTGTGTTTGCAAGAAACATGGTTGTTAAAGCTAAACGTTTATCAGAAAAACATTGAAATCGTCTTTGAAACTTCCAAACCACGCCTTCTAGATTATCCATCATGTCTGATTCTCAAGATTTCTTAAGTAGTTCATTTGGTAGTTTACACTTAAATTGATCAGTTTATCATTAATCTTCAAAATTTTCTAAATAATTGATTAGGTTCTTTATATTTAACTTCTATTGGTTGGTGCACATTAATATGGTAGTCGAAAGGACTAATTCACATGTTAATATAGATTTTGAAACAAATTGTTATATTTATAATTATTGCATAAATCTATTGGTTGGTGCACATTAATATTGGTTTGCTCATCTAAAAATAAATAAATAATACTATACACAAAACATATAGATATAAAATACGTTATCAAAATTTAATTTAGCCAATACTTATGTACTTGTAAGCAATGAAACCAAATTTCAAATGTAATTTTCCTTTCTTGGAGATGAATGACTTTAAGTCATTCTTTGTATCAAAATAGTTTCTACCATTGGTATAAACTAGTGTCTTACCCGTGCGTTCGCACGGGTACCGGCCGTTTCCGCGTATTTGGGTTTAGAAAAATCAGAAATGTTAGGAAAAAATTATAATTTAGATTAGAGGTTATCATAAAGAAAAATAGTGCGTGGAAAACAGAAGTTATTTTTAAAGTGTTGGGCCTAAATGTTTGTAAGAATATATTGGGCCTAATTTGATAAGTCAATTTAATAATATTTTACTGTATCGCACGCGTACCCGTCGTTTTCGCGTATTTGGATTGAGTCAAATAAAAGGTATTAGTACAAGATTATATTTTAGTTAAAATTGAAAAACTTACAGATTAGTAGGGTATGAATATGGTACTATAGTACCCGTTCCCATATATGCAGTTTAAAAAATTCACGTACTGAAGCCCATATCTGTGTGGGCATCAACGTTTGAGCCTGATCCCGTGTCCTATGAATTAAAAAATATAGCTATTATAACAGCAAAGTCAAAGGTGCATTTGGATTGAGGATAATAAAAGGTATTCATAAACAACTAAATTGTGGTTAAAATGGTTAAAATTATGAAGTTACTAATATTAAACAAATTGAATATTGAAAAAAAAGTCATTAATAATTAAACTATAATTAATATATTTTAGGACAATTAAAATACAATTAAAGTGATACAAACATATATTATATAAATATTTCAAAGTGCATATATTTAATTTATTTTTTTAACAAAAGAAAGATAATAGCATAACAAATGATAGATGCTAGTAGGGACCCGTTCCCATATCTGCAGTTTAAAAAATTCACGTACTGAAGCCCATATTCGCGTAGGCACCAACGTTTGAGGTTGTTCCTGTATCCTATAGATATTTAAATTCGTTTAATTTATTATTTTAACAAAAGAAAGATAATGACATAACAAATGATAGATGTTAGTAGGGACCTGTTCCCATATCCGCAGTTTAAAAAATTCACGTAATTAAGCCCATATTTGTGTAGGCACCAACGTTTGAGCTTGTTCCCGTATCCTATAGATATTTAAATTCGTTTAATTTATTTTTTAACAAAAGAAAGATAATGGAATAACAAATGATAGATGCTAGTAGGGACCTGTTCCCATATCTGCAGTTTAAAAAATTCACGTACTGAACCCCATATTCGCGTAGGCACCAACGTTTGAGCTTGTTTCCGTATCCTATAGATATTTTAATTTGTTTAATTTATTTTTTAACAAAAGAAAGATAACGGAGTAACAAATGATAGATGCTAGTAGGGACTCGTTCCCATATTCGCAGTTTAAAAAATTAAGCCCATATGCGCGTAGGCACCAACGTTAGAGCTTGTTCCCATATCTTATAGATATTTAAATTCATGCAATCCACCAGTACAGTTGAATGGCAGCCGTCACTTTGATTCATGTGTGTTCGTACGGGTACCCGTCGTTTTTGCGCATTTCAATTGAGGATAATAAAAGGTATTAATAAAAGACTAAATTTTGGTTAAAATGGGTAAAGTTATAAAATTACTAATATTAAATCATTTATTCATATTCTATATTAATTTAAATTAGTAACTAAATCATTTAAAAAAATAATGGTTGAAAATACTTTAACCATACAAATGAATAATTAATTGAAAATAATTTAATTATACACTTTTCATAATCACCAAAGATGTATAATAATGATATACTTCCCGTTAATATTCAATATTTTGATCAGTAATTTAATATTCCCGTTAATATTCAATATTTTTATTAGTAACTTCATGTTCCTTTATATTCAATATTTTGATTAGTAACTTCATGTTGCCGCTAATATTAATATTTTGATCAGTAACTTCATGTTCCTGTTAATATTCAATATTTTTATCAATAATTTCATGTTCCCGTTATTAGTAAATTCATGTTTCCGTTATTATTCAATATTTTGATTAGTAATTTCATGTTCCCGTTAATATTCAATATTTTGATCAGTAATTTAATATTCCCGTTAATATTCAATATTTTGATCACTAACTTCATATTTCTGTTAATATTAATCGATTAAAATAAATTTACAAATCAAATACATTATTCCATATATAAAAATATTTAAATCGATCGTATAATTATTCCTATATATAAATAATTTTGTTTGGAATTATCTATAAAAATATTTAAATCAATAGTAAACTAATTCTTGTTATTATTCAATATTTAATTAAATGTGTTAATAGCAGTATCATATACATGTATCATATAAGTACCCGTTTGTATCGGTATAAATATATGTCATTCTTATAAAAATGTCATTCAATTGATAATACTAAATCATGTTTGATGTTATGTTTCATCATTTATTTTTAATTGTACGTAATATTTTATAATTTAAAAAATAGAAAAATAAAATATAATGTATATATTATTAAATAAAAAAATTAAAGACTATTTTAAAGTAAAATTAACTTTCATTTAAAAGTAAAAAGTAGAAAAAAGAAAACAAATTAGATTATTTAATCTACCTGAATATATGTAGAAACTAACATAAAGATGATTATTTGTTAACAAAATTGTAAAGTAACACTAATTTTTAGAATTTATTTTAAAACTTCAAATATAAAAATTTGACTCGTTTCTAATATTTGGCTCGTTTTAATAGTCTTAAAAGTAAAATAAGAGATATTGGAGAACAAAAATAAGAGACAAAAATAATATCATTTATACAAATATTTGAAATAATGATATATTATTTTCCCGTATGTTGACATCATTTATAAGTAATCTGTAACCATAGTTATTTTTAAAATAAGTATTGAGAATAAGCATTGAAAATTGATAATTGTGAAAAATAAAAATTAATTCCATGTATTATTATCATAAAAAAGATTGTATCTTAAATGGAAACCATAAATATTACAATATAAAATTAGAAAGATTTATCACTTAAAGTCAAATAATCATTGAGAAATTTGAAAGGTAGTGCAATTAAAACCAAATAATATATAATTTATTCGTATCCTTAGTGACAAAATATTTATACAAAATAGTACTGGTTACGAAGAATGAAAAGTTAAATCCCCTTCACATAATAAGTATTAAATTCATACATTTAAGTATTAAAATCATACATTTAATCATCTTGAATAAAAAATAATCAAAGGACATAATTATTAAGTATCAATAATTATTATTGTTTTAAGTTGAAATTAAACTCACAACGAAAAATTAAAAACATAAATGTCAATAATTTAATCGTGTACAAATATAATCATGTGTTATTATATTGACTTTTGAATTTCTTTGTATTATTAAGTTTTTTTTTAAAATATTTTCATATTATTTTACTTCTCTCAATCGCACATGTTATTATACTAATATTATTATGAATAAAATTATACTAATTCTACAATATATGATAGTATAAGACTAATTTTAATATTAATAAAATTTTCATTTAAAATTTTGTGGTATTATATTAATAAAATTATGAATATTTTCATTTTTATGATAAATAAAATATAAAGTTATATATAACATAATAATATTAGTAGAAAATATATTAATATGATAATATAATTGTTATATGTAACATTAATAAAATAATTTAATATATTATAATTATAAAATAAATATTAATATTATAAAATTCGATTTGAAATACCAGTGTATCGCACGGGTCAATGATCTAGTAATTTTCAATCATCATATTATGTAATATACAAACACAATATATACATATATTTGGAATGATTTAAGGCCTATAATATTTTCATAAGTGTAACAGAAACGGTCCTATTTTGTTAATATTGCTTTAAATGACAACAATAATTGATATGTGATTTGTTTTAAGGTGTTGCTTTTAAAAAGAAATAAAAGAGAAAATATTTTCTAACTTTATAGGAAATAATTTAAAATCATCAATTATGTGAACAAACGTGAGTTATAACATGTAGTACATTAATTACAATTAATTAAATTTAACGATTAAAATAGAAAATTAATAGAAGAAAATTATGTATCTTCGATATTTTTATCTTTTTATCACATTATTAATATTTATTATTATAATATAGTATTATTTTTAATTGGTTGATAAAAAATATATGAACCAATTTATTTTAAGTTTTCTTTGGCACATAAGGTTTACGTCTTCTTTGCCCATACATTTCATGTCGCTAAAAGGTAAAGTACATAAAATCTTCTATGTCTATATAAGAGTAAAAATTAGAAATAAATGGTATGATTAATAAAAAAAAATATCATACAATATTTATGCAATAAGAATTATGAAGGAAAAAAATTAGATACAAATATAAAAGAAATAACTAATCAAATATAAATATATAATTGCAATTAATGGTAGTATATTTTTGGCAATCATTGTTTTAATTACTACTAATATATAATGTTTTGAAAAGACATTGATATAAAAAAATTAGTAATTTTTTTAATACACTTATATAAAATATTATACTAATTTATACTAATTTTATAAATAAAAACTAATTTTACAATAAAACTAATAACTTTTTTTTATTTAAAATCTAAACTCTTCAAACTAATCTCAAATAGAGACATTAAAGGGATATTACTTTTCATTATATTAATACTGTAACTTTTTAAATATATACATTAAGTTTTTATTTTAAATCATGTACTCCTTAGAAAATATGACAAAAGCAAAGAAAAAGAAAAAGAGATAGCAGCTCAGTATATATATATATATATATATATATATATATATATATATATATATATATATATATATATATATATATATATATATATATATATATATATCATCAAAGTGAATAGAAGGTTCTTACTTAAATAATATGGATTACATCCAATTTTAAACCCAATTTGGTATATACTTTAATTTGTTGGTATAAAAAAATATTAACCCAATTTGGTATACTTAAATTTGTTTTAATAATAAATCCTATTACTTAAATAATTTGTTTATTATATGTTACAATATATTCTTCATTTTCCTTTTCTAATTGATATCGTATAATTTACTAAAAGATACGAAACGAAATATCCAACAAATAATTTATCATTTCTTATGTCCAAAGTAAAACAAAATAAAACAAATATTGAAAAATGGATGAAACATATTCTTGAAATCATTACTTGCTAAAATCAATAATATATTCTTGAAATCATTGGAACATCTTCCTCTTTGATCAACAATCCTCCATTTGCATTTTTCAACTCCCATGCAAATAACTCAGGCCAAGACATAATATCTTCTTCCATCTCCATTATCACATCACCATTTTCTTTTTTTTTCATAATCAGATTCTTTGTCTTGTTTTTTTCATTCTTAGTTTGGTTTCTTTGATGATTTTGTTCAATATTTTCTCCCAACCAAATATTATTATTAACCTAAAAAATCAGAATGCAACACCACAATAATAAGGAAACCATATTAATTCATATTAACAAATGCTATATATGCAGCACTTACTGAATTTGTGGTGGCATTGAGTTCAACAACAGTGTTATTTCTGCAGTGAAAGAAATTGTAATTGTGATTTAAAATTTACAAAAGCCATCACAACCTAAATGAACTAAATCAATTCCTTCATGTTACATTCATCTTATGTGACAATTAAATTAACAAAGTAGATCGAATGATTTTCAACACGGAAACATACATGAAAACGAAGCAAATTAGCATCCTTCACAGCCATCTTCGATTGCTTAGTTCCAGCACCAGCGTCCTTGCGCTTCAACCTACCAAACAAAAACGAACACGAGATCGGAAACATTAAATCGAAAAAACGAAATCGGGAGAAGAAACTCACATGTTATCAGCATGTTTCGCGGTGGATGGATATCGAATTGAAGGAAAAAAGAAACCCTAAATGGAGAAGAAAAGTGAAAGGAAAACCATAAATGGATCGTGGAGTAGTGAGAGATATATATGTAAACCATTACATGAGACCATTTATGTGTGTAAACCGTTTGGAAAGTGGATGGCTAGAGGGAGGCAAAGAATCATAACTAAAGCATCATGAATGTGTGAGAAGTTGAATGTAGCAGAAGTTAAATGATCAAATAACAGCATGTGATCAGCAACACACAATTGGAAGTGATGACGTGGATTTTTGTGGGAAGAGAAGATGATGTGGCATAGCTAAGAGATGAGGAAATGGTAGACTTTTCTTATATGATAGATTACTGCTTTCTTGTAACCATTCAGTTTAGAGTTTATGTTTTTGTAAGGGTTGCACCTATAGTGCGATATCTTATAAATTGCTTATTTAAAAAAAATACTAGTTTTGTTTCATAAACATTTGTAACAAATTGTTATATTTATAAGTATTGCATATTATTTAACTCGTTTGAATTTTTATGGTAGAATATGTAATTCTTAAAATAATGAGATAAATTACAAATAAACTATATTAGATTGGATAATATTTTAGTGATGAGACATGAATAAATATTCTAAATTAAATTATTTATATTTATAATATAATCTAAAAGTTTAAATTTTAGCTGGAATCAAGCCAATAAAGACTGCTACAGTGTTACTTCTTAGAAATTTAGGCACTGCAGAACAATAGTTTGAATATATTGTAGTTTTCATTCATAATTTGATTGGTTGAAATTCGATAATGATTAATTGAATTTATAAATATTATAATTGACAATTAATTTAATATAATGAATTACTTCCAATAATTTTTTTTGTAAGGAAGATATTAATTAACGGGAGATCTAAGGATTCTCCAACCTTATACACAACAAACGGTTTGAGGTCGCCTACTTACGATATTACAGACCAAATAAAATTACGACTTAAAAGGCAAATAGTCTTTGCTAAACTCATAAAAATTACAATGAGCAATATCGCCAAAAAAAAAGACCATCTCCAAACCCAAACCTTGATATTCTAAACCATATTGTTGATATTCCAACTTTGTTGCTAAAACAAAAATCATTCCTTGTCAACCAAATAATCCAAGAAGTGGCTAACCAAAACACCCTCAATTTACCAACCTTAATTCTTTTTACATGGCCCAAAGAATGCCATTCCAAAAAGGACGGAATACACCCTTCCGTTGTCCCTTCCGGGAAACCCACCCACGAAGCAATTTCCTTCCAAATAATCTTAATCATTTTGCACTTAAAGAAAATATGATCTCTATCTTCCAAATGCAAGTCACAAAAAATACAATTTAAGTTAGTAGAAGTTAAATTAATACCTCTATACACCAAGAGGTCTTTGGTGGGTAACCTATTCACAAAAAGCCTCCAATCAAATGCTTTTATCTTAAAAGGGATCTCTAACCTCCAAATCAATTCCAACTCCCCATCAAATTTATTAGGCGGACCATACGGAATACGCGACGAGGCATAACAAGAATAACACAAAGAAACCGTATATCCCTTATCCAAGTCAAGCGACCAAAAGACATAATCCTTCACATTGAGCACTCTCCCAAACGCAACTAGCCGGTTCCGTAATACCGTGAGCTTTGTCACCAAACCCACCTCCAAAACCACCAATTCCGAAATACCCAAGTAACCTCATCTCCATACCCGTCCAATCCACCTGCCCATCCCATCCCCGTTAATTCCAATAAATTTATGAAAGATTTGGTTACACTTTATATTTTTTATTTTTTTTTACAGAACAACACTTTATATTTCTTAAACTATGTAATTTAAATGATCCTACATTTCCATGGTATTAATATTTGAATACATAAAGGGTACCATTGCTTATAGATTTTTTTAATAGAATTTCTTCATGTGAGAATTGTTTCAACGAGATCTTGTGATAATGTAGAAATTTTATTTTATAGTTTTTTAATCAAGAAATATAATAATGGGAGAACTAAGGATTCTCCAACATCGTTTGGAATGTTAAATTCTTGGCCTAAGTGTCTAAGTGGTAGCGAGTCACACCAAACCCAATTTACAATCTCTAACTTTGTGATTATGAAAGAATAAGTGTCACTCCATAAAATTCGATAAACACTCTTCCTCCGTCCTAACCCCTTTACCCACCCAAAAAGCTATCTCACTCCATATCTTTTTAACAACCCCACAATTGAAAAAGTAATGATTCCTATCTTCCATATCAACATCAAATAATATACACTTTAAATTATCATGCGTAAAGGACATACCTGTAAGCATCAAGAGGTCTTTTGTAGGAAGCCTATTATGGAAAAGTCTCCACCAAAAAGCCTTGATTTTATACGGCATATCCAATTTCCACAAAATCCCGAAAGCTTCGGCACTCTTAACCGGGGGGCCAAAATGCATACGCAATTTCTCATTAAAAGCATAACAAGAAGCTACCGAAAAATCACCCCCCTCTTTACCTTGCCAAACCACCTCATCTTTACCTACCGACCACCCTTAAAACTCCTCCAAACGCCCCCTCATTAGGACTATATCCTCCAACACCGCATCACCATTCAATCTAGCCTCGGATAAACCAAAATCACCCCAAATCTAACCATCTACACCCAACCTTCCCATGGCCGTAACCGAAACATTCTCCAAACTAGAAGCCTTGAATAATTCCGAAAAATCTTCCTTCAAAGACGAGCCTCCCAAGCATAATCCTTCCAAAAAAGGTGAATTGAAGCCATTATGAATAATGAACCTACTACCATCAACAATAGAATCACAAGAGAAAAGAGAGTTTAATTTTAAAATATCCCTCCACCAAAAATAAGCGATGGAGGAATTTTTACAATCGTTTCCACCACAAAAAACCAAAGAGGATAAATCTCCAAACCGCACGTTCAAGACATTAAACCAAAGGGAATTATGGCCTTGAAGAATCCTCCACCTCCACTTGTTAAGGAGAGCCGTACTGAACCAAACCATATTTTTAACTCTCAATCCTCCTTTCTCAAAACGAAGTTTAACATCCTTCCATTTCACCAAATGAATTCTTCTCTTCTCCTCCACTCCGCCCCATAGAAATCTACTTTGAATGGAAATAAACCTTTTCACCACCTTCAATGGCATTGTATAAAAAGACATAGTGAAAATAGATAAAGAACTAAGCACCAACTTCAAGAGAGTAATTCTACCTCCTAAATTTAAAAAAACGATTTGTCCACCCTTCCAAACGATTCTTCAACTTTACTAAAAGAGGATTCCAAGTGGCTTTCTTCCTAGGATTGAAACCTATAGGAATTCCGAGAAAAAAAATTACTTTCTTCCAGCTTATAAGAAAGAAAGTGTGACGCCACATCCAATAAGTGAGCACTAGAATTTATGTCAATCAATTTACTCTTATGATAATTGATACCAATACCCAAAACTATTTTAAAGGCTCGGAGAACCACCTTAATTGCCCACACTTGTTTCCAACTTCCATCTCCCACAATAAGCGTATCATCCGCTAATTGTAAAATATCCACCCAACAAGAACCCTTAATATTGAATCTTTGAAAATCCTCTAATTCAATGGATTGTCTCACAATTCCCGTAAATCCTTCCGCCACTAAAACAAAAAGGAAAGGAGAAAGAGGATCACCTTGCATCAACCCTCTTGAAACCAAATATTCCTTAGTTGGACTCCCGTTGACAAGAACCGACAAATTACTTTTGAACACCAACAACTTTATCCATTTCAACCATTTTATCCCAAAACCCATCCTTTGAAGCATATAACGAAGAAAACTCCAACTTACCTTATCACACGCCTTCTCAAAGTCAACTTTAAAAAGAATGCACTTCCTACCCTCATTCTTAGAAAAACCAACCACATATTTCGCTACTAGCATACCATCTAACAAATGTCTACCGGGAACAAAAGCATTTTGACCTGGAGAAACGATGGAATTTAACACTTTTTCTAATCTCCCCGACAAAAGTTTAGTCACCACTTTATACATACAACCCACTAAGCAAATTGGCCTATAATCATCCAAGCTAACCGGATTATGAGTCTTCGGAATAAAAGTCAACAAAGAAGTAATTAAAATAATTGATGAAAGCTTCTTTAAGAAAAAACCAACATTTCTTAATAAAAAGAAAAGAGTATCCATCCAGAAACGGGCTTTTAACCCCTCCACAATTCCAAATCGCCTCTTTAATTTCATTTTCTAAAAAAGGTTTCTCAATTTCCATCCCTCCTCCGCACTTATGGACTTTAAAGAAATTTCATCCAACAAAGGTCTAACCTCTTCCGTTTCAATGAATTTATTCCCAAAATGAGAATAAACGGCCTCTTTAACATCCACTACCGATTCCACCAAACCTCCTGGGGTAAGGACAGGTCCTAAATGATTATGTCTCCTTCTTTGTTTCATCACCTTATGAAAAAAATCGCTATTAGAATCTCCCTTCTTCAACCATCTCAATCTAGATTTTTGCAATAACATACTTTCCTTTATCCTCAAATTCTTAACTTACTACAAACTTCTTTCCTCAACATTATCGGCAAAAAAAGAGTTAGATTCGGAAACAAACCTTTCATCTGCAATTTTCATGTCACGAACGCCTTCCTCCATCTCCAAATCAGTTTTCCCAAAACCTCCTTATTCCAACTTCGAAGTTTATCTTTAAGAAGCCTAAACTTTTCTTTTAGAACAAAATCACCTCTTCCTTCCATCTTCGTACTTTTCCACTTTTTCTCTACAAAAGGAATGAAGGAATAAAAAAAAACCATTCATTATTGAAACTAAACGGCTTAGGTCCCCAATTCAAATGGTCTGTCGTTATCCAAATAAGACAATGATCTAAAATGTCTCTATCACCAATAAATTGACCGACCAATTCCCATCTATTCACAATGTTACTAGATAAGAGAAATCAGTCTATTCTACTCATCGCCTTACCATCCCCACCAAACCACGAGAACTTTTTCCCTTGCACGGAATGTCCACCAACGTTTTATCAATAAACTCCGAAAAAAGTTCCTTTCCTTTATGGTTCACCGTTAAAGCCCTTCCTTTCCTTTCACTACTATTTTTAATAGCATTAAAATCCCCTCCCAGGATCCATTCTCCATCTTTGAAAGACTCGTTCAAATTTAACAAGTCATTCCACAAACATTTCTTCTTGCTTAACTCACAAGACGAATAATATTAACAAAGTAGTAAATATTACAGGATTTACATTAAAGAGGAGAAATAATGGAACAGGCAGAGGGAATATTTCATCATCATTGTAAGAAAATTACCTATGTTGGTTTCATCTTTTGTTTTTTTTTTTAAAATTTACCCATCTCTATTATCAATGTACCTATCATTTCTAGCATGGATCTGTGCAAGTGGAAATTTATCCATCTTTTGCTTTTTGTAATTCATGATTTCTCTCCTTTGACATATGAAGGATGCCTTTCCTTTACTGTAACTCAAACCATCGGTGCTTGGTGCTTCTTGACGTTGCGCGACTACCTCTACCGCAAATCATCTCCTTTCCCTTTTGAATCGGTTTGCAATCGTTTTCATTTTGGTTTTCTTTTGCGTTTTAGTTATCGCTTTCGTCTTCGTTATTTGAATCCAGTTTAGGGTTTGGAAAAACTGTTTATTTCATTTATGAATGTAGCGGTGGCCGGAACAGAAAGGATCTCTGATTTAAGAAATTTGTTCCTAACTTGCAGATCTACTATTGGTAATAATGAATATAAAGAGAAAGGAAGAGATATGTTAGAGACATGGACATGAGTTTTCTTATTTTAAGTTACTAAAAGGTTGTTAATTTATTTTTTTTATGTTTTTAGAAGTTGTACTTAATGATTGACAACAATTTATTCTAGAAGACATTGCTAGAGTATAGGCATGTCTAATTTCTAACACTCTTATGTGAAGTGTTTGGCTCATGCTCATGGAAGATTATATTATAGATGCCATGACAGTAGTGTTCAAGTATCAAGTTTTTAGAAGTGTGATGTAGCCTAAATCCAACGTGATGCTATCTCAAATTGAGTATGTGATAGTATCTCAACATAATGATAATAATGTTATTGCAATATTTCAGGAGATACATTTGGCCACTGGAACTATCAGTAATATACAAAGTGTTCTAAAAGATTAATTGGGAAATCTAATCCTATTCATAAAGGTGTCTCACACATATACTCTATAGTGGTCTATGTAAAGTTCTAAACACCTAATTCTTGCAAGAAACATCCGGTTTCATGATATAACAAGTTTCAAAGCCTGGAATTTTTTTGAGCTTCTTGATGTTAATTTGATTGATGTCTTACCATAGTTAACTCACTGTTTTGCCAAACAACAAAATTTGCAGTCTGTTTTACAAGAAATCAAGCTAATGACAAATGCATTAAGAATATTTGAAGGTAATTGGGTGTTTATATTTAATATATTGGTCTGACATGAGAGACTATTATTGCTTTGAATATTCTGTTGTGGTTTTCATTTATGGCTTGCCAATGGCTACTATTTTTCTAGCTAACTAATTGTATATTTTTAGTTCTGCACTAACTGCATTATACTTTTGTACAGAGCTGCAAATACTGGTTGGGGTGAGAAGGACAATTCAAAATGGGATAAAATTTAAAACCCTTATAAGAAGTATATTGATTTAAATATCCATGGTCCTGTTGCTAAGATCCCTGGAAACCTCTATCTTTTTATCTATGAATTTGGCATTTAGTTTTAGAATTTATAGGTTCAACCAATGTAAAACAAACTTTCTGTAATGATTAGATTAGAAAAACAATTGATTTAACCAATTAATCAATGTGTTCAGTTATCGATTGTTGGAATATAAGGTTTAATACTAAAACTTAATTGTTTATTTTGTTGATGTATTTTGAAAAGATTAATAAAACTGCAAGATTCATTGCATCAACTACTGTAACACTAGACTAATGAAACAAGATTGGCCTTGTCTTGAATTAGTGATTTATTACTTCTTCTTTTTTTTCTTCTATTGAGTTATAATGATTATAAACTGTTTTAGAGTTAGGCCAAAACAATGTTTAAGAATTCAACTTTTTGTATCTATTATATGTTAACTACGTATTCTAAAGATGTCTTTGAATGAAAATAATTCAACAATTCCACTATCAAGCAAGTGAGTGTTACTACCAATACTCAATTTAGTTTTTGTTTGTTATACATGTGTTTTCACTTTTTACAATATAGTTAACTCGATTATTATACCATGTTGAACTTTGATTAATGCGTTTGATGATAATTTAGTTTTTGTTTGTTATACAGGTGTCTTCATGTGCAAAACACTTATACACTTAACCATAAAAACAAACATAATCAAATAAAAAAAAATCAATCATATTATTTGGAATAAATAAAAATTAATATTTAAAATTTACAAATAAGTTAATCATTTCTAATTTTCTATTTATATCTAAAAAATTTACATTTATATTTGTTAAATTTCAACTTTTTCCCTCACATGTTCTTTTTTATATAGTTATTTAATATAGTTGAATTTTAATGATTATTATTCATTTATAATTAAATTATTAATTTTAAATTTACATGTTTCTAAATACAATTTATACAATATTAAATAAATTTACATGTTATTAGGTTGTATTTTAGAGGTCACTATCAACGAAATACATATTTTTTTTATTTTTTCGATTGTTAAAATTCTTTTTATTCTCTTTTTGTCTCACGGGTCAATAAAAAGACTTTATTTTAGTTTAATCAATCATTAATTTAATTTAAGAGATAAAATCTTTATTTTTAAATATTAATTTTTTCCCCATCTCACAATTATATTTTTTTCTTCTTTTGTATATGATTAATTGATATAATTATATCTATATAAATACTGTTCATTTAAAAAAAAGTTAATCTTTTCAAATCTTGCATTTATATTTAAAATTTTATATTTGTATTTGATACTGTCTAAGTGTTATGACATATTTTATTGCTATTTTTTTTATTTTATGACTATTATTTGAAAATTCTAAAATACTATTTTTTTTATTTATACAATATCATAATTAAATTACCCGTGCGGGAGCACGGGTCTCTTACTAGTTATTTATAAAAATATGTAACTCAAAATAACATTTTATGAAAACATTTTTTAAAAATGTTTATAAATTTAAGAAATTTTAATATCCAAAAATAATAATAGAAAATATTGAAATATTTAAAATAATTATTTAAAATATTTTTTAAACAAATATTTGTAATTTTTTAAAGAAGAAAAATATACAACACCATACAAATTATTTTTAAAAATTTGAAACAAACAAATCTTATATAATTATTTAAAAAAATACCTGAAACAAACTAGAGCTATGATATTAACTCATTATTTTCTTAAAAAAAAAACAAATTATTATAATCTTAATTTTAAAAGTGTAACAAACTGAGCGTTACTAAAAGACTAAATAATAGAATAATATTTGAACTTAGTGTAACAAACTATTCCTATAAAATTAGTGTAACAAATTTTTCCTATAAAACGAGTGTAACAATTTTTTTTTTAATGTTACTAAAATGCTAAATAATAAATACGTTTAATTATTTTTATTCAATTTTATAAACTAATTTTTGATTGAAATTTATTTTAAATTAACAGCTAGATAACAACGACAAACACAAAGTGAAAAAAAGATGGTTACAAAATTTAAAAGAAGTCAATAGATTTCAATTATTTATAATCTTATTTTCAAATCACTTTAACAAACTTTTCCTTAAAAAAATAACAGCCTTTATCTAACTAATCTACCTATTTAATGGAGAACCACAAAATTATAATTCATTCTTTAGACTCATTTTCATATAAAAAGTCACAAGAAAAAGCCTAATTCATATAGTTACTACTCTTATACAGTAAAATGAATCCATCCAAAGGAACGTTCTCACCAATATCAAAACCAAAGAAAAACCATGATTACAAAAACAATTGTGAAAATATAAGTTATACAAGTAACAACATGATACTCTTAAAAACCGCAATGAAGAACTCGATGAAGAACAAAGGAGGGTTGGAGGCTAAGCTTGCAAATAAAATGTTTATACAGTCCAAACGTGTATCGAGAACTCAATGTTTTCTTCGTCGTCAAAACTTTCAAACCAAGCCGTCTAGATTATCCATCATGTCTACCATACAAGAAGAAGACTCGTCTGTCTCACCAATGCAATCTAAGATACACGAGGGTGAAAATATTAGATACACAAGTGACGACATTATACTCTTGAATACGGCAATGAAGAATTTAATGAAGAACAAAAGAGTGTTGGAGGCTAAGCTTGCAAATAAGAGGGCTATAGAGTCCAAACGGGTATCGACAACTCAATGTTATCTTCGTCGTCAAAACTTTCAAACCATGCCGTCTAGATTATCCATCATGTCTACCATCCAAGAAGAAGACTCATCTGTCTCACCAATGCCATCTAAGATACATAAGGGTGAAAATATAAGATACACAAGTAACGACATTATACTCTTAAATACGGCAATGAAGAATTTAATGAAGAACAAAAGAGTGTTGGAGGCTAAGCTTGCAAATAAGAGGGCTATAGAGTCCAAACGGGTATCGACAACACAATCTTATATTTGTCGTCAAAAATTTCAAACCAAGCTGTCTAGATTATCCATGATGCCAACCATCCAAGAAGAAGAAGAAGAAGACTTGCCCATCTCACCATTACCGTCTAAGCTATGTTAAGTAGACTTAGGAAAGTTTTGATAATATCGGTACCGTCCTAACACCCTAAATTCCCTAAGTATGTGTGTCCAATTTGAAAAACCATTATGCCGAGACCTCGAGTTCTAAGTTTTGAAATAGCCTCTTAAGTAGTTTATACTAGCAGTCGGCACCATCTTAAGCATGCTCTACGTAGGGGGCCGATGAATATAAGTGAATGATCCTGAAAAATAACTATCGAATGTTCGATTAAATTGAAAAAAAATGAGAATACACCTTCTAAGTTAGGTGACCCTCACCCGGTCATTTAGCCCAACGGTTGTTGATTCAAAAAAAAAAGTAACGCCCATTGTTGGTTGGTCCATTGGTCTCTGGTATTGGACTCGGTAGGGCGGATTACGGTCCGATCCCCCACAATTGCGATGGGTTATAAAAAAAGGGGTGTGCCGCTTTTTTAACCAGAACCCTGTGCTAATGAAAAGGATCATAGTCGCTAACCGGTTTCCTTACTATGAATGTGTACGGATAACGGGCTTAATGTGATTGCGCTAGAATGAAAAGAGGTGAAAAAGAACAAAGAGTGTGGGTCGAGTTATAATGGCATAATTCATATTGGTTTTGCATAGGTGGGAGTTTTTGTCCGCGAAATGCGGGTATGTGTCACTACGATATCCTTGTTATCAATATCTAATTCCTTTCTATTTAGAACTAGCTTAGCAGCCTCATACCTTTAAGAGTTTCATCGTGCATATGACATTTCTTTTTGTTCTGTTTAATGCTATTCATCTATAGATGTCAATGATTTTTGTGACTGTAAAAGTGTTTCAAGTTGAAAGGAAAATGAAACTTCGTTGAAATTATGTTTTATCCCATTCTATCTGAGTGCATACAGTAAGGTGACTTAATTATGTTTGTAGTTTGTGATGTATCTTAGTAAGGTGACTTAGTATATGTTACTATTTTTAAAATGCCAAAAGGTTTGTTTGAAACAATTTAATTGAATTCTATTGATAGTTGTAGTGCTGATTTTGTTGCGAACTTTTTTCATCATTATTCACATCCATGGTTGTGCTCTTTGCACTTAAATACAATGTTCCATATTTTTCACTCTAATTTTCTTCTACTATACTTAATTAGTTCCATTCCGTTAGATTCAGCTAACTTGTTTCATGAATTTAAATGTCATTGTTTTTAAACTTTATTTTTTTATATATTTGACATTTTAAACTAATATTTTTATCAAAAAAATATTGAATTAAAATAATAGTTATAAGATTGAAATTTAAATTTGTCTAAAAAATATCTATTAATTAAAAAAGTATACAACTGTTGAGAGATATATTTAAAAGTCTAATTCAAAAACTACTCAATAGGAGTTTAAATTGTCTCAAAAATATTTTGCTCACATGAAAATATAAATGATAAATTAAAACCGTTATATTAAAACAAAATAGAGAGTTAAGATTTGGAGTAAATTTTTAAACCTATTCTTAGAGACAATAAAACTTTTCTCATGTATAATCGAGTTGACTCATGAAACTAAAGAGTAGAACTATTTATAGTTCAAGTTCATCTCATTTAGTTAACAAACTTAGTTTTCTTTTTCCATATTTATCTCATTTGGTTCATGAACCAAGTTCAACAATTTAATTGTTGAATCGAATTTCGAATAATATTCAAGTTGGTTCGATTCATTGTTAGCCCTAATTACAACATATACCGACCGAAATTGTAAAAAAAAATTACCCCATCGCAACTATTATTTAAAACATTTGGTGTCACTCAAAGTCTTGTAGAAATCTATCAATGATTTTGAGTTATAAATGTTGAATTACACAACTAGTCGGTCTTTAGTAATACCATCACGTTGTATTAAATGCTTTGTGGAATAATAACGCTCTTAAAAAATACAAAATTGTTGTATAAAAACGCTCTTAAAAAATACAAAATTGTTGTATAAAGACGCTCTTAAAAATAGAAAAGAAACACTAGATAGTTATTTTCAAAGTTCTCAAAATATTTAATTAAAATAAATTATCAAAATGTACAAACAAATTACTCATCTTCAAAAGAACATCTTTCCATATTCAAAGTAATGCTAACATACTTAGCTTCTTATACAAAGATATGTATATTCACTTTCATATAAACTTTCACAAAATTACCTCGTTCAGAAAAATTACACATCTTCAATAGAACATCTTCCGTATTTCCATTGACTTTTATAATTGAATAAGCCCCTAAAATGAAAGTAATGCAAATCAACCTCAACTCTTTTTTTTTTAATCAAGAAATATATTAAAGAATCAAAAGTTCTACAAACGATTACAAAAGATCCGGAGAAGATTACAACTTGAAAGAAAATTAACCACCAAATACAATCTAAAAAAGAAAAAGCAAAAGATCATTGCTAAATTCGTAAAAGTTATAGTTGGTGCGGGTAATTTTCCCTATGAAGTACCACCTCCAAATGAGAGTCTTAATCCTCCAAACGGTGTCGGAAACACTCCACGAATCATTCCGGAAAATAATCCCGTTTCTAAGCTTCCAAATAGACCAACAAATATACAACCAAATAGTTCATTCTTTACCGGATTTCACCTTCTTAGATTTACAAAAACCATACCACGTCATGAAGCTACCCATAATACAACCTTCATAATTGAAATCAACATAACCTAACCAAATAGCTATCTCCTTCCAAACCAAAGCAGACACCCCACAATCAAGCAAAATAGGGTTCAAAGATTCCCTCTCCAACCGACAACACACACAAGAAAAAAAATTCGCAAAAGAAATACCTCTACGGAGAAGAAGATCCTTTGTTGGCAAACGGTTGAGAAATCACCTCCAACCAAAAGCTTTAATATTTTGGGGCACCTCCAACTTCCAAAGACAACCAAAAGAATTGAAAAACTCCATTTCGGGACCAAAAGGAACGTGAAAAGCATTGGAAATAGAGTAACAACTTTTCACGGAAAACCTCTTATCCACTTCCGCCGCCCACTCCACCGTGCCTGAAACCGCCGTTACCGGTTAGACCGATCCAACGAACGATCTAAGTTGCTGAACCGCAACCTAAACATCCACCAATCTATTAGCCTCCGCTACACCGAAATCTCCCCACTCCCAAAGACCGTTCACCCAACCACCCATCCCCGCGACCGCTACAAACTTAAGATTAGAGAGATTATAAACAACGGGAAACAACTCCTTAAGACACTTTTTCTCCATCCAATTTGCATGTCAAAAAGAAGAAATAAAACCATTACAAATATTAAAACAACAATTATTAGCAAAAACATCTACCTTGTAAACTTTCTCCAAGGACATAATATCTTTCCACCACGAGGAATTAGAAGCCCCTTTACTATTCCCTCCGTAGGAAATAACATGAAGATTAATGTCACCATACCGAGCTTTCAACACTTTGTACCAAAGAGCTTCCGATCCTCCAAGAATCCTCCACCTCTATTTGTTAAGGAGAGCAAAATTAAACTCACGAACCCTTCTCAAACCAAGCCCGCCCTTCTCCCTAGAAAGACAAACAATCATCCAACTTACCCAATGTATTTTTCTTCGATCTAACGACCCCCCCAAAGAAAATTACTTTTAAACCTCGTAATCTCCTTTACAACTTTCAAAGGGGCCTTGTAAAAAGAAAGCATGAAAATGGAAAGGCTACACAGGTTTCCCACATGTTATCAAAAGATTATAGCAAAATAATTTTCAATTCATCTTCCTCCACTCAAAATACAGTCAGTGTCGCTGGAAATAATTCAACTTTTTAATATGTATATTTTCAATTCATCTTCCTCCACTTTAATATGTTTATAAATTTCTCGACAATCATATTATCGTTGAGAAAAATGACTTATCGCAACAATTTTTATAGTCGCTAAAAATAATTTTTTTAATGTTACATGTTGGGCAAAATTTTAGTGTAGTTTGTTAAAATATTTATATCTACAATCAATAATAAAAAAAATATTTTAGAATAAAATATTTAGTAAATAATACAAAATTGAAATATTTGATGGACATGGTCAAAATACTACACGTTGTTTGAAGAAGTATTTATGTCAAAATCAAATAAAATAATAATAAACTAATAAATTATTTCAATGCATATGATGAAAGTGATACGAAGACATTATATGTAGTTTGTGGATAAATTAATATTTTTTTTAAAGGCAAGAAATGATATATATATATATATATATATATATATATATATATATATATATATATATATATATATATATATATATATATATATATATATATATATATATATATATATATATATATATATATATATATATATATAAGAGGGAGAACTAAGGGTTCTCCAACCTATATACAAAATGGCCACTAGACCAACAACCCCACAAAAAAAAAATTACACACCAATTAAGATTATGAGAGAAATAAAATGGGATCTCTACTAAACTCATGGAAGGAATAATTGACATGGGTAATTTTCCCACAAAAGATCACTTCCACACTAAGATCTTTATATTCCAAACAATCTCGTTGAAATTCCATTCCTCCTCCCGAAAGCACACTCCATTCCTTAGCCCGCATAAAGACCAATTAGTTGCAAGCCAAACCACATCTTGTTTGCTTTCCTCCACCTTATGAGATCGAAAAAAAGAATGTCAATCCATAAAATTCGGTAGACACTCATCCTCCACTCCACCCACTTTACCCACCCAAAGAGCTATTTCATTCCAAATCTCTTTAACCACTCTACATCCAAAAAAGAAATGCTTCCTATTTTCTACACCATACTCACACAATGTACAACATAACTTTTCTAAAGGGAAAGAGATACCTCGACGAACCAATAACTCTTTAGTAGGAAGCCTATCAAGAAGAAGTCTCCATCCAAACACCTTAATTTTGAAAGGCACGTCCGCTTTCCACACATGGCGATAAGCCTCATCATGCTTGCCATAAGGACCAAATGGTGTTAAGCTCCTTTCATAAAATTCATAATAATATGCCACCGAGAAATCCGCTCCCTCACTCCCATTCCACCACACATCATCGGTCTCCATAGTCTCCTTCGGACCTACATAATGCGATAAAGTCTCCCGCAATAACAAATTCTTCCCGTCCAACCCCCTTTCGACCAATAGATCTCTTCGGGTAAGCCGAGATCACCCCAAACCCAATTTCCATCTATCCATCCTCCCATCGCCCCAACCGCTACCCCTTTTAAAAAGGAGGCATCATATAATTCCTGATGAACATTTCTTAACGAATTTCCATCCATCCACACCGCCTCCCAAAACAGAGTCAAAAACCCATTTTGAATCTATTAAAAAACTCTTGTGATTTATATATATATATATATATATATATATATATATATATATATATATATATATATATATATATATATATATATATATATATATATCTTTTTATATATGTATATGTTAAAAAGTAATTTCAATATAAGAAAAAGTAATTTCAATTTATTAATTATAATAAAATTATTTTATTATAGTCTATTAAAATTATTTGATTTTTATAAATCTCTACAATATAAGTGACATAAACGAGTAGAGTAAATATATTACATATTCAGAGAACCAATTTTTTATCAACAAATTTATACCGCTTGTTTTGATTGAAAAAGAAATAATAATAATTATAAAAATACATTAATTTTTTTGACAAAATAATAATAAACTAATTATAACCATGTTTTTTATAGAAAGTTACAAATCATATTTTTAAACTGCTTTTCTTAATTAATTATTTATCATAGATATACTAAAAACGATATAATCTATAACCATGTTTTTTTTAATGAAAAACTATTTTTTGTGGGATTTAAGGAAAATTACGTGCCTATATTTTAGTCATTAATAGTAATTGGGAGAGATAGTGGAATATATAGTTAAGGTTTTCCTATTTTTTAGTGAATTTTTTAATTAATTAATAACTAAACAATTGATTGAGAGAGATATATAGAGAATAAGTCAAAAGTGAATAATAAATTGGAGGTAATTTTTAGCGCTAAAGAATTTGGCAATTCTTAGAAGAGCACTATCTCTTAGATAACTGTTACCCATTATCTTCTCTTATGAGAATTCCTTTCTCATTATTTTTCAATTGGTTTCCAAACCAGCTTTAATTTCTTTCATAATAAGGTTAGTTTATTCTTTTTCAAGCTAAATGCATACTTTAAGATTTCATTCATTTTTATCTTAATCAATTTTGTAATTGATATGTTCATGTTTTGTCATTCTCTATTTAGTCATAGCTCCCCCAACAAGGTCCGGATTTACATATTCCAAATTCTTCGAATACAAGTAAGCAACAATAAGGTATTTATTAAACCTCTTAACATTAATTTTCTTATTCATATACTATTTGTTATCATATTTCTATCTTCAAAGTTCACATTATATTTCTCATAAATTTAATTTTTGAATCAAAATACAATAGAATATATAAATACAAGAAAATCTGGAAGAGGAAGAACTATTGGCTTAGGTATTGTAAAAAAAAGAAGAAGAGCGCTATTGGAAAATTGCAGGTTTTTATTCCAAGTGACTACAGAAAAATTATAAGTAAGATTTTCTAATGTCTTGCATATGTGGTATGAATATTTTAAGTATAGTTTATTTGTTATAAGAGTTATATTTAATGATAATGTATTATACAAGTGCTCTTCAAGAATGCTATTGATATATAGCGTCATGAGATGTTAATTGTGTTTTATGTAAAAAATGGGAGCAACATTGTTACTCTAGGAGTATGTGAACTAATATTTTTGTATAACAAAGAGTTTTAAAAATGTGTGCATATTTGTTCATTTTGTACTTTGATGCAACTTTTTACTATATTAGTTTTTTTCTATTACAGAAGAATGTATTGGAAAAGAAACTTGTACATTAATTTTTTATTGTTTTGAAATTGTAGGTCAAATAAGAGTACTTCAACTACTTCACCAAGAAAGCTTCGAAACAAAGATATAAAGAAGAGTTAATAATCATGTTGGCGAGAGCCATAAATTCATTTGTTAACTATGTAATTTTTATTTTTATATTTATGGGAACAAGGTTATTTATTAATATTTAGTTTTTGATATTTTTAGAAATTTAAATTCTTATGTCAATTGGGATAATTTGTCGTATTTTTTATTTTGATATTATATTAATTATTGTTAACATTTCTTGAAAAAAATATTATCAATGTTGTGATTTATATTGTTAAATTATGTATTTTTAAATAATAATGACAATTTAAATGAAAATAATGATGCTAATTTTAAAAAGAAGTTGAAAAATATTATTATATTTTTATTAATGACATAAATTGTTGCGAAATATAATTTATGCCAACTACGTTTATGGTTGAGGTATAGAATATATGGCAACAACTCAAATCGTTGACAAAAATAATTTTCGACAATATTTTTAGTCGTTGGCAAAAATAATTTTCGACAACATCTTTAGTTGTTGACAAAAAACATCTTTTGGTAAGGACTATGAGCATTGTACTAGATCAGATAAGGCAACAATAATTATTGTTGTAAAAACATTTGTTATGACAACGACATCAAATGTGGCTGTAAAACTTTTTGCAATGGCACTTATACCAACGATATGCAACGACATTTTTTTTGTTGCAAAAAATACATTTTGCCACAACTTCATATTTTTCTCAACAATTTTTGTCGCTGCAAAAACTAACTTTTCTTGTAGTGAATCGGTTTGAATTCATCCATGTCTTATCCATGTCTTAATTAAACTAAACAAAAACAACTAATTATTAAGGCACAAAACGGTATAATGCGTTTATGTCAAAACCAATAATAAAAGGCAACATATTCACGCAATTTCAGACAAATTCAGCACAATATTTTTCATATTTAACAATGATTTAGGTAATAAAACGCAACATATTCATCACAATAAAACGCAGGTTCAATATTTTGAGTAATAAAACACAACATATATATTCACGCAATTTCAGACAACTTAATCACAATACCAGTAATTTAAGAAAGAAATTTACCTCGGATTTTACCGAACTTAAGAAAACGTAGAGATTGAGCGTTGTACGTCGAACTAGGCCGGAAATGCTGCTAATTCAAAGGAAAGAAACCTTCTATTATAAAAAATTTCATACAATAAAAACCGACTCAACCACTAATTAGTTTATATACAAATGATACTAGAACTATCTGTAATAGCATAAAAATGTGAGTATACATAAAAATGAGGCCATACTCCATAGCTTAAAAAATATGTCAATCTTAAGAAAAAATGAGGCCATACAAATGATGCATTACTCTGTATTCAAGAATTTGAACCGCATCAATCAACTAATATAAACACAATTTGATATTAACAACAATTCAACATGCGTGACTCAATGAACATCCCCACCCTTAATCCTCAAGAATGAACAACAACACTTTAATTTCTATCATCAATTAAGCACAACAAGCATTGAGTTTCAAGAATCTACAACAACAAATATGAATTTCTAGCAATATCAATCTCAACAATTAGTGTTCAACATCAATATGAATATCAACGCAATTCTACCTCTCATTCAAATTCGTTCAACAACAACAACCTCCATAATTGAATATTCCTCATTAGGCACAACAATTTGCAAATTCAGAATTCAAGTATCATCACAAGTAGCAAGCATGTAATCATCATTATCACACTTATATTGAAACAACAAGACCCACACTAGAATTTATCATCAACTACCAACAACAATAAACAAGTTTCATCCACAATGCAAATAATTGAATCAACAACTAAAGGATCGTGAAATTACCGAGAAAATGAAGAGAAGATCGGAGGAGTAAAGACCACGATTGGAACTGCAACCAGAAGGTGAAGCCATAGTGCAAACGCAGAGTCACGGCGCGAAGCGGAAGCTCACAGCGTGAATCGAGTAGAGAAACAGAGGATTCACGGTGGAGGGAGGAAGTCCGACGAGGTTGCGGCGATGTCTGGCGATAGAGGGAGGTTGTGGTCGAAGGTTAATATTAAGGTTAACGATTTTCTTCTCCGACGGCTACAGATTGAGAACGGAGAATGGTGGCTCAAGATTTTATGAAATGGTGAGTTTTCTGAGTTGAAATGGTGGGCAACGATGGAAACGATGGCACGATGTTCTCTTGTGGGCGACGATGGAAACGATGGCTGAGATGATTTCAAAGATCTGAGATTTCTATGGGCAGCGATAGAAGAGAAAGAGGGTTTAGGGATTTGCGATGGCAAGATGGAAACGATGAAAGAGGGTTTAGGAATTATGAAACGCGTTTAGTATAATTTGTTTTTAAAAATTTTAATTTTAAAAAAGCTATGACAGCGCTTTTGAAAAGCGCCTTCGTAACTAAGGCTATACCAGCGCTTTTTAGGATAAAAGCGCTCTTGTACCCCACCCCCTATAGCAGCGCTTTTGAAAGCGCTTTCATAACCCCCCTATAAGAGCGCTTTTGAAAAGCGCTTTCGTACCCATGCTTTTACCAGCGCTTTTTGAAAGCGCTTTCGTAACCCCCCCTATAAGAGCACTTTTTTTGCGTGTTTTTTTTATTTTGTTTTTAGCGAAACCTATACAAGCGCTTTTTCCTAAAAGCGCTTTCGTAGGGGTGCTGCTAAAAGACAAATTTGGCATAGTGCTATCACCCATAATTACAGTAAGAGATGGTAATTGAAAGATTCCCTCCTTCCCTTAGACAAATTCTTGATCTTTGGTCTCTTCCTCTTTGTTCCTCTTTCACGTTCTTCGTGTTCCAACTTCTCAGTTCTTCCCCTTTTTCCGAATTTTCCTCTTTGTTTTATGAAAAATAACATTAATTAGAAAAAGGCTTTACTAACTCACACCTACTTTCTTTCTAACATCATACATTGGCACAATGCCTTAAACCTTTCATTTTCTAATTTTATTTTCCATAATTCAACATAATTCTAATATTAATTAAATTTCCAATTTAAATTAAAATTAAAATTATACGAGTGTTACAACTCTCTCCCACTAAAAGAGTTTTCATTATCGAAAATATACCTCGGGTAAAGAGTTCCGGATAATAATCCTTCATCTGGATTTCTAGCTCCCAGGTAACATTTCCCTCAGCCGGTCCTCCCCAAGCTACTCTAACCAAAGCTAATTCCTTGCCACATAATTGCTTCAGTCTTCGATCTTCAATCCTCGCAGGTAAAGTGTAACACCCTGGATTTCCGCTTACCCCGCAGGGCTTCTGGCCTACCAAGCATGTCACCAGCTTAATCAATAATCCCCCCTAGGTCCGCTTATCGGCTGCCCAGGAAATATTGTTTTTGCCTCCCGCAGGAATCAAACCATGTACCTAGGGGTTAAGTACATATTCATAGCAATTCTTGCTACCAATTGAGCTACTAGCTCAAGTGGTAGCATGAATTGCTATGAATATGTACTTAACCCCTAGGTACATGGTTCGATTCCTGCGGGAGGCAAAAACAATATTTCCTATGCAGACGGTAAGCTGGCCTAGGGGGGGTTATTGATTAAGCTGATGGCATGCTTGGAAGGCCGGAAGCCCTGCGGGGTAAGAGGAAATTCAGGGTGTTACATAAAGTCTCAACCGTCAAGTTGTCTTTCACCTGTATATCATCTACTTGGATCACATGGGACGGATCTGAAATGTATTTCCTCAACTGAGACACATGAATACATCATGCAAATTTGCAAGCATCGGCGGTAAAGAAATACGATAGGCCACTTCTCCTACTCTTTCAGAAATTTGGAACGGACCAATGAAACGCGGTGTCAACTTCTTTGACTTCAATGCCCGACCAATAACTATCATCGGAGTAACCCTCATAAACACATGGTCTCCTTCTTGAAACTCAATTGTTTTCCTCCTCTTGTCATGATAACTCTTCTGTCGACTCTGAGAAGCCTTCATCTTTTCTTGTATCATCCTAATCTTTTCTGTAGTCTGTTGCATAATTTTTGGCCCGACCACAGCATTCTCACCAGGTTCATACCAACATAACAGTGTTCGACATCTTCTACCATACAAAGCCTCAAACGGATCCATACCAATACTCGAATGATAGTTATTGTTGTAGGTAAACTCAACCAAAGGCAGATAACTATCCCAAGCACCTCCTTTTTCCAACACACAAGCACGTAACAAATATTCCAACGATTGAATCATCCTCTCAGTCTGTCCATCCGTCTGTGGATGAAATGCAGAACTCAATCTCAGCTTATTGCCCAAAACCTTCTACAAACCTTCCCAGAACTTAGACGTAAATCTCGGATCTATGTCTGACACGATACTCGAAGGAATACCATGTAAACTAACTATCTTCTCACTATACAACTGAGCCAGCTTCTTCATCAGATAATTCATTCTTACTGGTATAAAGTGTGCAGACTTCATCAACCTGTCCACAATGACCTAGATAGCTTCACAATTCTTAATAGTTCTCAGCAATCCAGACCCAAAATCCATTGATATACTATCCCACTTCCACTCAGGAATAAACATCGGTTGCATAAACCCAGATGGCTTTTGATGCTCAATCTCTGACTTCTGACACGTCAAAGTAGAATACACAAACTCAACAATTTCTTTCTTCATTCCCGGTCACTAAAACAACTTTTTCAAATCATGATACATCTTGGTCGCACCGAGATGAATACTTAAACCACTACGGTGTCCTTCATCCAGAATACTCTTTCAAAGCTCATCAGCATTGGGAACACAGACTCGATTACCAAACCTCAATATACCATTCTCGTCGATTCTGAATTCACCACCTTTACCTATGTTAATCAAAGTCATCTTATCGATTAATTCAACTTAACACTATTAGGAGTATCTTCACACACCAAACTCAAGTCTATGAATTGTTCAATCAAATCCAATTCCTTCACCATTAGCATAGACATGTGCAAAGACTTCCTACTCAACGCATCAACAACAATGTTTGCCTTACCAGGATGATAATTCAAACCAAAATCATAATCCTTAAGAAATTCCAACCACCTCCTCTGTCTCATATTAAGCTTTTTCTGATCAAAGAGATATTTCAGGCTCTTATGATCACTGAACACCTCGAACCTCGAACCATACAAGTAGTGTCGCCACAACTTCAAAACCAAGACTACAGCCGCTAACTCTAAATCATGAGTCGGATAATTCTTTTCATGCACTTTGAGTTGCCTCGACACATAAGCGACCACTTGTTGATTCTCCATCAATACACCACCTAAACCCATATAATATCTCTCGAGAGTTCTTATGTTCAGAACCTGTTGATTTTTTTACTGATTTGGTGCATGTTATTAATAGATGAAACAACAAAGAAAGATAAGATATTATGCTAAAAATCTTATCAAAGAAGTCAAATATGAAGAGCTACATAACAGAGACGAGGAAAGAATCAAAACGCAAAATATAGCTCCTAGCGTTGCTTCACTTGCTGTTTTCAAAAGGCTAAAATTTGTTTTACTTTTGAAATTGAGCTAAATTACAACATAATAGTTAAAATTACAATGCTTCCAAACTATTTATTATGGGTAACTTTATTAATATTATTGGGAGGGAGAGTAGAATAAGATCATTCTTTGCTTAGGTTGCATATATATCATGGGGGTTTACCGATGTAGAAAACTTATATACATTTTTGTAATGTTTTGTATTTTTGTTTCATTGTTGAAAAAATAGAAACAAATGATTAATATTTGTTATTGATGCATAAAATAAAATAAAAGTTTATATAAATATTTAAATAAAAAATTTATATTTTTACTAACCACTATTTTAAAAAAAATCTACAAAACTATAACTTATAGATAAATATTCATTTTTATTAATTATTGTGAGTAAAGATGGATTTTCAAGTATAAATAGTGTGTCATTAAAATTGTACGCATTTAATGACATTAAATTTATATGCTAATATAAACAATACATAAAATAAGAAGTGTAAAAAAGGAAAAGCAATCGATAAAAAAAATGGATTACAAAGTGAAATCAATAAGACAATAAATGATATTAAAAATTAAATATATGATAAATTAAAGAAATTATTTTGGAGTTTAAAGGTAGTGCACTAACAGTGTAAACTAATTTTACACATATAACCAATCAAAATACTTACACTTGCTATATCATATTAGTTTTTTAAAATTAAAATTGTATTTTAATTGGATACATAGTTGTGATTGGTTGACAGTGTGAAAATATTTTACACTGTCACCTTTTCTCATTATTTTATACTATTTTTATTTATAGTATATGTTCTTATTTATAGGTTTTTAAATGAATTAATTCACTTATCTATGAACATTATTATAATTTATTTTAAATAAAATTAAAATCTTTATTATAAAAATTACATTCCCATATTAAATAATTATATTTTTTGACATTATTATAATGTAGGGAATTGAATCTCAACGATGATGCTTTCTACTATATGTTTGCTGCTTAATAATAAAAATGAATGAATTATTTAGATTGGATAATAAATTTTATAAAAAAATTAAAATCAACCTTAATTAATTTTAAACTTAATTATTTTATTTCTTTTAAAAATTAATAATTAATATTGGTTTATAAAAAATATCTTTGCATAAATTTATATTTGTTAACACATTTTTCTTTTTCAAAATATGAGTTTTATTTTGAAAAGATTCAGACTTTGATATATTTTTTTAAAAATCTTCTGCTATTAATTTTAATCTCAAATTTTTTATAAAATTTTATTTTGTATATTTTTAATGACTTTTTTTTATGATATATCGTTAATAAATATTTATTATATTTTTAGTTTACAATTTTAGATAGATTAAAAAATATTTTTTAATAGTTTAGAGAGATTGAAAACATATTTCATTTTTATTACATTTTAGAAACAAATGTGTGTAACATATCACTATCCGTACAGACGCATGAGTATCCATTCCAAAATTCGTGCAAATTCACTAGTTATTACATTTTTTGTATAATTAAAAAAATAAAAATAAATATATTTTAAATAATGTATGTATTGAAACACTGTCAAAACGTATGTATTTATGTTACTCATATTTATTTATACAATTAAAATAATATTTTAAATACTATGTTATTAGTGGATATTTATAAAACTAAATGATTGCGTAAATATTTTTATAAATAATGTAAAAAAAATTAATATTTACCTATGGAAAAATATAAGATTGATCCAAATATTTGTATATATAGAAAAACTATATTTATATTTCTGATCCAAATATAAATAAAAGAGTGAAGACTCATTTTTGTCCCTCACAAATATTACACGAGTCAAATTAGTCCTTCACAAAAAATTAGACTTAATTTAATCCCTTATAAAATTAAACCGAATCATATAAGTCCTTCTGTTAATATTTTTTTAAACCGTTTTTTTTAGTTTTAAACTGTGATTGGACAGCCACGTTGGATTTTATTTATTTTTCATTTTTAAATTAATAATATAAAAAGTCAAAACTATTTTTTATAAGGATTGAACTCAGGCTCATGTGATTAATCTTAAACAATTATAAATTTAAAATAAAAAATACAAAATTTGTATCAATATAGTCTCAAACCTAAATCTCTTCAGATTAAATGACAGACAATTTAATAAAATAGAAATTGATTTGTCTATTTCTAAATGATAGTCACTTTACTAACAATAGAAATTGATTTATCTAGTTGTAAATGATAGTCACTTTACTAACAATAGAAATTGATTTTTCTAGTTATAAATGATAGTCACTTTACTAACAATAGAAATTGATTTTTCTAGTTGTAAAATGAAAATCATTTAACTTGAAGGGACTTGGATTTGAGACCTCATAGGTAAAAATTTATGTATAGAATTTGTTAATATTAGAAGAAATCTCGGAAATTACTTGTTTAAAAATTACTTTATAAGAAATAATTTTGGTCTTTTTGATATTATTTATTGATAACTGTTTAGAAATGAAATTAAAATTAAAAATTAGTTTACTATTTAAAAAAAAATCCAACGTGTCAGTACAGTCACGGTTTAAAAGTATGAAAAGAACCGGTTTAAAAGTAGGAAAAAACTGATTTGAGAAAAATATTAGCAGAAGGACTAATATGATCCGGTTAAATTTTGTAAGGGATTAAATTGGGTCAATTTTCATGTGAGGGACTAATTTGACTCGTGTAATATTTGTGAGGGACCAAAATGGGTCTTCACTCTAAATAAAAATATGTTTTTCTTTTGAAAATAATAAAAAAATTTGGTTAAATAATTTTGTCTTTCTGTTTTTTCATTCTTATTAATTTTAGAAACATATGTGCGTAACACCAGTACCCGTACGATATATTTTAAATAAAAGTAAATATATTTTAAATATTTTATGAATCCAAACACGGGAAAACTGTATTTATTTACGTTACTAATATTTATTTATACAGTTAAATTAATATTTTCAAATACTAGGTTATTAGTTGATATTAATAAAATTAAATGATTGCGTAAATATTTTTATAAATAATGTCAAAAAAAATTGAATATTTACACATGGGAAAATATACTGCTGACTCAAATATTTATATATATGATATTGGATAGTATGTTTTTGGTATAACAAAAAATTTAAGCTGGAACTACAACCATAGGAAAGCAACGACATTAGTTTCTACATATGTGCATAATGGATATCTTTATCCCACTACAACACGGAAGGCCTACGAAAGCGCTTATTTTGGGCTTTAAAAGCGCTGTGAAAGCCAACGCTGGCGTAGGTAACAAAAGCGCTTCTGAAAGAGCTCTGGTAGACCCCCCTATAAGAGCGCTTTTCTAGAAAAAGCGCTCTGGTAGATCCCCCTATAAGAGCGCTTTTCTAGAGAAATCGCTCTGGTAGCTCCCCCTATAAGAGCGCTTTTCCAGAAAAGCGCTCTGGTATCCCCCCTATGAGAGCGCTTTTTCTGGAAAAAACGCTCTGATAGCCCCCCCTATAAGAGCTCTGGTAGACCCCCCCTATAGACCTCTGCAACATGTTTGTCTTCACTACACACGTAGATCCTGGCAGTCTCCATCTTGAGTCTGGGCATCCTGTCCAATATGGAGATCTTAGCCCAACGTCAGGGACTATGAATACCCTCTTTCACTAGAGGGTCAAGTATTCATTCACCCTCACATATTCTCTATACTTGCACTCTTTTGCTCTCTTTCATACTTTTAGCATCGGCGTACCTTGCAGGTACATCCCCTCTCATTTGAAGTCCAGCAGTTGAAGGTTAGTGACGATCCACTCTGATCAGATACCATCAATATGTTTCCTTAATTTAAAAAAACACTTTATAAAAAAATTCCATTATTTACTTTTAAATTTTTTTCAAAAATAAGACTAACAAATATTTAATTTTTTCTTTAAATTAATTTTTTAATTGATTCATAAAATAGATTGAAAGAAAAATATAAAACTCTACAACTTCAACAATCATTATATTAAATGAAAATTCATATCATATATTTTATTCAAAGGAAAAAAAATCACAAATGGTAAAAGGCAAATTTTAACAACAAGTATAAAAATGCAAATAATTTATTAGTATCTTTTAATAAAATTTTAAAAATACTAATAAATAATAAATTTGATATACTATATTTGAATTAATGTTACAAAATGAAAATGGTCAATTATATTTAAAACAAATAAAATATTTAAAATAAATAAATTCAAATAAATTAATAAATGAAATTAAAAAATATAAATTATCAAATAATAAATTAATACAACATATCAAATGAATAAAAAATAAATAAATATAAAAATATATACACATTATTCGATTTAGTTTGAATTGGTTTTGAAAAATCAATTCAAATTTCGATTCAAGATATATTTTCGAATTCACATACAATAACATGGAGTTAAAGTAAGGGGAGACTCTTCCGATTATCATCTTTTATTGACTTGTAGATGATAGGATTGAAAAGGGTATATTGTTTGTGTCAATTATGATGTATGTTAGGTTTTGGGAATTTGGGGTTTTGGGAGTTATAGAGCAATTTTGGTGAAATCAAACTATTATAGAACATATATGATATTAGAGGACCCCTAAGTATGTTAGAAATATGTTAGATTTTGTTATCTGGTACTATTTTTGTGTTATATTGATGTTGGGATGAATTGGATTGAGTTGGATATGGGGAGGTGCTGTCAAAATGGTGATTTTATGCTACTGGGTACGCTGTAACGTAGCAACCGATTACAGCGTGAGAAAATAGAGAACCTGTGAATTTTTTTGTGCTATAAACGATTACACGCGCGTTGTGGAAATAGCGAATAGAGTTACATAAACGTGTAACCGGGTAGCGCCTCTGCTGTAACCGATTACACCTGATGCTTATTTTTTAAATATTTTTTAAAATTAACAACTTTCAAATCGTTGGATATGGGGAGGTGCTGTCAAAATGGTGATTTTATGCTACTGGGTACGCTGTAACCGGGAAACAGTCCTGTAGCAACCGATTACAGCGTGAGAAAATAGAGAAACTGTGAATTTTTTTGTGCTATAAACGATTACACACGCGTTGTGGAAATAGCGAATAGAGTTACATAAACGTGTAACCGGGTAGCGCCTCTACTGTAACCGATTACACCTGATGCTTATTTTTTAAATATTTTTTAAAATTAACAACTTTCAAATCGTTGATCTGTTTTTAGTGCAGTTTCGAGCATAGTGAAGCTCATGAGATATTCTATATGTTGGGATGATGAAATGGGGAGAGGCCCAATTTTATTTTAAAAATTACGATTTTATGAGTTGGTGAATTATATATTGTTGGCATGTATAATTGTATGTAACCATGTATAGTTGTGTTTATAACATGATTGTTGTGATCGGTTGGTGATTGTATGTAACCATGTATAGCTGTAATTGGTTGGTGATTGTTGTGAATATTATGGTGATGAATGATTTGTTTCGAATGATAGTGAGACATGTACATACTTTATTTGGTGATGATAATGGTGAATTATGATGAGACGATGTAGTTCATCAGATCGGTGATGTTGTAAGTATGTTATATGTGTGCATTCATTCATAATTCATTTTGGTGGCCAAATCCAGGTGATGTGTTGGATCAGTGAAGGGCATAATTCTCATTGTGCAGAATTTGTGCTGGCAGGGCCGTATCATGGTGATGTTTAGATCGGTCAGATGGGTTAATCTCATGTTTGGTACCACATGCATAATGTCAGTACATTGCATATGCATAATGTTATAATATGATTGGATGAGTTCCAATGTTATATTTTGGTGATGTATCTTTCGTTGTTATTGATGAATACTTTACAAATTAATTTAAATTAACTATTTTTATTTTTCTTTTTAATGTTAATAATGTTTTTTAGTTTTTTGTTATGTTTTATTTTGTTAGGTTCTCTTTTTAATTTTATTATTGTTTTCTAATATTTACTTATGTTTGATTAATATATTTTTTTTAATTTTATCTAATAGGTTGTAAATGATCTTATTGATCTTTACAAATTGTTCTAAATTAATGATTTCTATTTTTCCTTTTTACTTTAATATTATTTTCTAATTTTAGTTATGTTTTATTTTGTGGTGTTCTTTTCTTAGTTTTATTTTTTTATGTTTAATTAATAATTTTTTAAATATTTTATTATTGTTTATTAATGTTTTTATTAATATTTGAAGAAGTCGAGTTGAATGAGAAAGTAACTTAGAATTTTTTTTTTCATATGGTGTTATGTGAATAACATCACATACAATAACATGAATTAAGTTAACATATATATTTTTGAATTCACAATGAATTTTTAAATTTTAAATATTTAAAAAACTATGAATGGAACAATTCATTCTTAAATAGATATAAAAAATAAACCCAAATATATTGTATTTCAAATTTTAATCTTCTATCCAATTTGATAACATGTTTATAGATGTCAAAATGAATAGCATATTTATAGATGAATTTAAAATACATTTGGGTGTACCAACATTGTTTGGAGTCTAAATAAAAAATCAACTAATAAAAGGTATTTAAAATTGTGGACCTCCGATTTTTTTTAATACCGGGCCATACCTCTGATCTGTAGAGATACGTGAACTGACTCTTTTTTGTCGCTTAATGCTTTCGCATTTTTGAAAATATCACAGAGTCGCCACCGACCTTTTATTTTATCCAATTAAGGAAAGGTTTATAAAAGAAACAGAAAAAAGACCTTTAAGAAATTCTGGGTAAGGGGGTAGGTTATACAAAGGGAAGGTGTTAGCACCCTTTGTATCCATGGTTATCCATGGGCTCTTAAGTTTGCTTAGCTCACTTGTTTTTCGATCACTTTTCAATTGCTCTGAAATTGCTCATATGTGGTTTCAAATACTTTTGTAAATTGAATTTTGTAATGATCCGTGTGTGGATGTATACAAAATGCTTGTTTATCTTTCGAAAGATGTTTTGAAAAGAACGTTAACTTTGTAATAACCCGTGTTTGGATGTATACAAAGTATTGTCTTTTTTGAAAGTTTTGAAAAATCAACAGTGTATGAGAATCTTGTTTGTTTTGATTTGAGCAAGCAAACTAGGAGGTCTACCCTGAGTTGTAAGGTCTTTATCCTATTTCCTTTAAAAATCTATCCTTTCAATTAAAGCAAGGTTCGATTTTGTACTCAAAACAGTGGAATTTTGACTTTGATTTTGAAAGGAATGAGAAGGGATTACTTTAAGAGGTGCAAGTGTGATTGTGATTGGATTCAGATATTTATCTTTGAAGTTAGTGATCTAACGGTTCAATTTTATCTTTGACATACACGCAGTTTATATGTGCTGGAAATTAAAATGCGGAAATGTAAAGTGTGGAAAGTAAATCTACGCTATTACATCGATTGTGCAGGAAATGTAAACTAGCCTATTTACATGAATTTGACATCCTATACATTTATCTAGGAATTTTAAATTGCAAGAAAAATAAAAGGCATGTTTTTGGAATTTTTATGATTGGTTTTAATTATAATTAATGCATAATTAATTAAATTAAAATGAAGAAAAAGATGAAAATAAATTTAAACCTAGAAATTAAGTTCAAAATATGTACAAAATATTTGTCAATTAATTTTAAAACAAAACTAATTTTTTGGAATTTTTGAAATTGATTTGAAATTGATTAAGTTAATTAATACATAATTATGCAAATAATTATATAAATAATTAAAACTTAAAGAGAAAATTATTCAAAATATGTACAAAATTAGTTTATAATATATAAACAATATTTAACACAAAGAACAATTTTTTTTTATGATTTTTGATTGGTTAGAATAATTAAAAAGCCAATATATAAATATATACTAATTAATTATGTAAAATATTTAAATTTTGAAGAAAAATAAAATATTTTTATTTCAGAAAATAGTATATTATTTTAGAAGTATAAAAATATTTTTTGTGTATTTTTTGGATTTTTAAAACTATTTTTAATTAATTTAACAAAGAAATTAAAACAAAATAGAAAAATAAAATAGAAAATAAAAAGGATACTGATCCTGTGTGGTGGTTTATGAGGGAGCATGATAAGCTGTGTAATCTGGTGCGTTAGATGAAGAATTGATGGAAATCTATGGCCCAGATGCGTGGGCACATGGTATACATGCGTGGGAGTGATCACGTGGGATCACAAAGACTTTCAACAAGTCTGTTGGGCCCCACCATGCACATGTGGCTAGCGAGACTTGCTGACCAGCGAATGGGAAGCGCCAGAAATGCCACGCGTGCTGGTCAATGTTTCCAACTCACTATTCATCTTCTTCAACCTCTTACCTATGGATTTAGCTGCGGATTTTGTTTCAAATTTCCATGCTTCTGAAAACCTACAAAAACAACCATGAGCAAAAACAAAAGGGACCCAGATCGACTTAAAATCACCTCCTGAACATGATGGTGGTGTTAGTTTGGCTATTTGAACGCTGTAGCTATGGATTCGAAGAGATTAAAGTTTGAACATGCATGAACATTCATCAATGGTATCAAGCAATATTCACGTGGAAACCAACATGTTAAAGCCCAGACCTGCCTTATAGGACCTCATTAACTTATTAGAATGATTAGTTTATATTGAGGTTGATTAAATATATGAAAACGAAAGTTGATCATGTATGAATATGAACAACACTTATGCATGTGATACGACTCTCATGGGGTCTCACAAAGAGTTTATTCTTACTTTATATGATCTTAGAAGATGATTGGAATGATTGTTTGGTATTGATATTGATTGGAATATGGAAATTGAAAATTACAAAGTATATGGAATTTTTGAGAGATTTGATGAGTTTTCTTGCTATACTCTTGCTATATTTCGTGGGTCTTTTGGCTCCCTTTGCTTATGAAATATGCAGCTTCATTTATAGGCCTTGAGGTGCTTAAAATTGAAGCTAAAAGCAATGATTGCCTTTGTTGAATTTTGACTTTCAAGCTTGGAACTCAAGCAACCTTGGCTTGCTCTTTCCTTAGCCTTTCCTTGCAGCTTTCTTGCTTCATAATTAAGCCACATGTGTGAGCTTTTAGCTTAAAAAATAAGCTATGATTTATCCTTCCTTTTTTCCTTTTTAATTTAATCTTAAATGTTAAAATTAAATCAAAAAAAATGGAGAAAAATGATGTGGGCTTTGTCTTGGTCGTGGGAGGCCCATAGTAACATGGCAAAGATGTTTGAACCATAAAAACTTGGCCCCTTTTGGAAAAAATGCAATTTTGAACAATGTTGGTTTCATGCATTTTCCAAAATTTAGCCAACTTCAACAAGGTGTAAATCCCTCAATTTTTGTCATATGAAGGAGATCTTGCACTTTTTAGAAACCTCAAAGAGTCCTCTAACCAATGTCTTTGGTCTCATGTCAAAATGATTTTTGATGCTCCTTGTGTGTCCTTTTGAAAAAAGTGTCTTTTTGTTGACTTTGAAAATGACCTGTAATGTCTTTGGCCATATTTTTCAAATGGTGAATGCAATGACCATGGGATCAATTGCATTTGAAAGATAATTGAATTTCCTTCAAAACAAGCTTTGGTTTGAATTTTTTGGATGAAGGATGAGAGAGTTATGATCAGTCAAAGTTGAGTTGACTTTTCAGGCAAAAACCCTAATTTTGAATCTTAGAGTTTTGTTGATTTTTGATCTTTCCTTGATGAATTATGATCATCCAATGATCAAATGATGAATCCTTTGACAAAATATGGACTTTGACAAAAAATTTCATTTTTGACTGTCTGTTGACTTTTTTTGGTCAAACGGGTCGTCTGTTGACTGTTTGAGCTGCTGACGGTGCGTCTGAGTGAATTGAAGTTTGAAAATTTGTATGATGGTACTTTGAGATATATGGATGTGTATGAAATCCATTTGAGCTCTCAAAAAACTTATTGCTCCTGTAAAAACAAGAAAAACCCTGATTAGGGACTGTTTGTGTAGGAGACAGTTAAGCGTACCTGATTTTTGTGCAGTGTTGAGTCTCTGCTAATCGCGTGATATTCAGAAGACTTCTAGAACAAAAATCTTGGAATTTTGAATTGTGAAAGATTGATTTGATTGATGGTACAAAACACTGAGAATTGTATTGCCAGCAGTTTGGCTGTCAACTGACTGTTCAGGTACTGAAGCAGCAGTTAAAGTGAAAAATCAACAGTCAAAGTTAATTTTCTTTTTTTGTTTTTTTTTTGTTTTATGTGAAAAATGAAAGTTTATTTACATGACTTGTTAAAAAACATAGACATAATAAATAACTAATATACTGTTACCAGTACAGTCTGAGTTTCCTGATTCTGCGCCTGCAAAAAGATTTTAACTCTGTACCAATTGTGTCAGTACTATTTATCTGTAAATAAATAAATAGCATGTGTGAAGTAATAAACAGTATTTGGTGTTTGCGTAAGAATAAATTCAACTGCAAGCCAAATTACTGTATAAGAAAAATTCTAAAAACTAAGTATTTCATATGTCAGGATATTTGTTGAAATAAAAATCCATGATTATATGAGACCCTTAATTTTCAGATTGGAGTTTTCTTGAAAAATATGTGGGCAAATTTTGGGGTATAACAGTTGCCCCTATTCAATCTTCTTAAACCTGAAGAGATTGTCTGAAATCTGAAGGTAGAAGATGATTGAATATTTAGATGCCCTGAAAATTTGCACTTACCTTGATCAGAAGAGATGTTGGAAGTTGCATTTGAATGTCGTCTGCGAAATGTTGTTGGCAGATTGAAACATTACCTGAGATGGGCTTTCAGATGCCACCTGGTAAATGGGTTGAGGGTTTGTTCATCAGAATGAATCCATTGATTATATCTTGATGAAGGATTTGAAAGTCTTTGTGTTGACTGTTTCGGAACCGTCCAAGGTTACCGCTTTAAGTCTTGGAAGACAATCGTTACGGAACTTGTCCAAAGTTTTTCCGATTTAGATTTTGGAAGTTGATCATTGTGGAACCGTCTGAGGTATCGCTTTAGATCTGCAATGTTAGATCGTTCTGGAACCGTCTGAGGTATCGCTTTAGATCTGCAACGTTAGATCGTTCTGGAACCGTCTGAGGTATCGCTTTAGATCTGTGATGCTAGATCGTTTTGGAACCGTCTGAGGTATCGACTTTGATCTGTGATGCTTGTTTTTGAGTTGGTAAGTGATCAGAATGAATCTTCGGCTTGATTATATCTGAGAGAACCGTTCATGGAATTCAGGTGAACACGGCATGTGATTGAGAACATCTTTGTTGAAGATATCTGCCTACCTGAAAAATCAAGTTAGTGATAGGCAATGTTTATGATTCATGTAAATGTGAGATATTCCCGGAGAAATATGCATGTGATGTTGTGTATGAATATGCGCATGATGCATGATGTATGATGTATGATGTATGATGTATGAATATGTGAATGTATGAATGTATGAATGTATGAATGTATGAATGTGATGTCAAGCTTCTAATTGGAAAAATAAATTCCCGCTAGTCAGCTGGACATGAATGTATTGTGATCGTTGATGATCTTTTGTCTTGCTTGGGTACCCTCGTCTGGGGAAATTTTTTGAGAACCCGGGTATCCCGTTGAAGGATCTTTGACTACTGCTTGGGGAACCAAAGGTACCTGGAAGTTCTGATGCCCTTTCAAATGGGAATGAGGAAGATGCATAATCCTCCGATGCACTATCTGACCAAGTCCGGGTGCGGGATCACACCTTCTGAAGATAGTAATCTGGAACAAACCTGCTGGGGAATAAGACTTCTTTTGAAGAGAAAATCTTTTTGAGGAATTTGTTGAGAAATGCGTTTCTCTTGGTGATTTCCTTCTGATGGAATGATGTCCAGATGATCGGGACATTTCCTGAATGCCATTCCTGTTTTTCCTGGTAAACATCAATCATATTCAAATGCATATGTTCATTCAAAATTATCATTGGGACGCTTACGTATTTAAACAGAAAAAATGAAAATAGTGATTTTTGAAAGAGATGCATTGAAAAGAGCCATGATAGGCTGGTTAGCACAGGGAGACAACAATCCTAGAAGTAGGAAACTGTCAGAAAGTTTTGAAAAATATTTATGAAGATAAATAGCTATGTG